>NW_003852613.1:591322-598724 GCF_000181295.1 Otolemur garnettii | reverse complement strand
ATTGTTGTTTGGCGGGTCCGGGCTGGGGATTCGAACCCACCACCTTAGGTGTACGTGGCTGGCGCCTTAGCTGGTTGAGCTATAGGCGCCGAGCCCTCTCCACTTATTTAAGGCTCGCTTAACATCCCTCAGAGTTTTATGACACACTCTGAAAGGTCTTTGGATTTATACTATTCTTATGCTGTTGTGTGAGAGCATATTTGCCCCTTATACTATTTATGCCTCATTTTTATTTCTTGTCTTACTGAGCCAACTAAGAACTCAGTTAAATAGAACTGATGGTGTAGAAGGCACCCTGGCTTTATTCCTGATCTCAAGAAGAATGTTTTCTAAATTTTACCATTAAGTACAATGTGTTTTTGTTTTTATTTTTTGAGACAGTCTCATTCTCACCTGGGCTATGGTGCAATAGTGTCAGACTTGCTCACAGCAACCTCAAATTCAGACATAGAAGCGATCCTCCTGGCTCAGCCTCCCAAGCAGCTGGGATTATAAGGCACCAACCACAACACCTGGCTAGTTTTTCTATTTTTAGTTGAGACAGGGTCTCACTCTTGCTCAGGCTGCTCTGGAACTCCTGGGCTCAAGTGATCCTCCTGCCTTGGCCTCCCAGAGTGGGAGGATTAAAGGCATGAGCCACTGCATCTGGCCATGTGTGGGTTTTTAGTAAATATCTCTTAACAGCTAGGTAAGTCCCCTTATGTTCTTAGCCTGCATAGAATGGTTTTAAAATCCTGAATAGATGTTGAATTTTGTCATATGCTTTTTCTGCATTTATTGAGATAAACAGATTAAAAGAAAAAAAAATAAGCAGTAAATTTAATTACATTTTCTAATGTTACATAATCTTGTATTCCTTTGGTAAAGTCAACTTGTTTAAGGTGTATTAGCCTTTTAAAATAGTATTATATTTTATTTGGTGATATTATTTAGGATTTTTAAATCATGATTCATGAGGAAAAAATCTATAGAAAATCATTCTTGGCTCGGTGCCTGTAGCACAGTGGTTACAGCACCAGCCACATACATCAAGGCTGGCAGGTTTGAATCTGGCCTGGACCAGCTAAACAATAACGTCAACTACAATCAAGAAATAGCTGGGCATTATGGCAGGTGCCTATAGTCCTAGCTACTTGGAGGCTGAGGCAAGAGAATCACTTAAGCCCAAGAGGTGGAGGTTGCTGTGAGCTGTGACCCCACAGTACTCTACTGAGGGCAACATAGTGAGACTCTGTCTCAAAAAAAAAGTCATTCTTTTACTGCCCTACTTGAGGTTTTGTATCAAGAATAAACTAGTTACATTAAATGAGTTGGAAAGTGCTTCTTCTTTTTCTTTTCTGGAAAAGTTTTAGTTATTTTATAACTATTCCTTCCTTGAAGTTTAGTAGAACTTAATTGTGAAGCTGTCTGGGCCTGCAGATTGGTTTTATGTGTGTATATGTTGGGAAAGAAACTTTTTACCAATGATTCAATTTCTTTGCATTTTCCCTCCTACCTCTGTTCGTCCTGTCTCCCTCTCTCTTGATCATTCTTATCAAAGGTTTGTCAATTGTATTCATCTTTTCTAAGAAACAAACTTTTGGCTTTGTTGATGCTAGTATATTCATGATTTTCTCTTCTGTTTAGTTGGTTCTCTGGTATTTCCTTCATTATATTTGGGCTGTTTTTCTTTCTTTCCTTCACTCCCTTCTCCTTCCTTCCTTCTTTCCTCCCTCCCTCACTGTCACCCTGAGTTAAGTGCCTTGGTGTCACTGTAGCTCCCTGCAACCTCACACTCCTGGGCTCAAGCAATTATCCTGCCTCAGCCTCCCAAATAGCTGAGACTACAGCCATGCACCACCACACATGACTAATTTTTTCTATTTTTGGTAGCGACAGGGTCTTGCTATAGCTGGGGCTGGTCTGGAACTCCTGGCCTCAGGCCATCCTTCTGCCTTAGTGGGATTGCAGATGGGCACCCTTGTATGCAGTTTTTGGCTGGGGCCAGGTTTAAACCTGCTACCTCCAGTACATGGGGTCAGTGTCCTACTCCTTTGAGCCACAGGTACTGCCCAGAATTTTTATTTTTTTTAATATTTAAGTTTTGGTCTCCTATTTATTATTTTATTTTTTCTTTTTGGAGACAAGAGTCTCACCTTGTCCGCTCCCTCCCTCTTCCCGCCCCCCCCCAAGCCCAGGGTGATTGCCATGGAATTGTATCTCACAACAACCTCAAACTCCTGGGCTCAAGCAATTCTCTTGCCCATCCTCCCAAGTAGCTGGAACTATAGGCACCTGCCACAATGCCTGGCTATTTTTAGAGACAGGATCTCACTCTGACTCAACCAGGTCTCAAACCTGTGAGCTCAGACAGTCCATCTGCCTCAGCCCCACAGAGTGCTGCGATTATAGGTGTGAGCCACCTTGCCCAATTTTGAGTTAATTTTTATATATGGTGTTACGTAAGGGTCCAACTTAACTTTTTTGCAATTGGATATCCAGTTGCCCCAGACTCATTTGTTGAAAATACTGTTCTTTCCTCCACTGACTTGTCTTGGAAACCTTGATGAATATCATTTGACCATATATGAGGACTTCTTCCTGGACCGGATCCATCACTCATGTTCATGAATGAGTGCTTTGAGTCATGAATTCCAGGATTGTGGCGGGGCCAGCATGCTGTTGGCTCGCTCAGACACAGTCTGGTTGGCACTTTTTCTTTCATGTTTCCCAGAGCCAAACATGGTTTGAGAAATAATTGATCAAATATTTTTCTCAAGTTATTTGTATTGTAAAACAAGCTTATTTGCCACTTGTAGCTAAATGTAGGATGGTCAAACAGCAACTCGGTATTAGTGTTCTTTTTGTGACTAATTAACATTGAAGAGTCAGAGCTTTAACTTCTACTTCCTTCCCCATTCTTAAGAACGCGGCCCCCTACACATGCCTTCACACTGTGTCTCGTCCTCTCTGTAACCCTCGACTGTGTCTGGTCAACAGGTGGTGACATTCTTCTCTCATCCCAGCTGTGTGGACAGTGCCACACGCCCTCCTGAACAACAACGGCTCTTGCATGCATTTTCCAGTGTTTCTTTTGTCAGAGAGCCCAGCAGAGCCAAGGGTCTTCCAGAGCCAGCCCGGAGCTGAGTGAGGAGTGCCCAGCAGAGATGGTGAAAATGACAAAATCCAAAACTTTCCAAGCTTACCTGCCGAACTGTCACCGAACGTACAGCTGTATCCACTGTAGAGCCCACCTGGCCAACCATGATGAGCTCATCTCCAAGGCAAGTGGCTTATGTCAAAAGAATTGATGTAGGTCTTGCTCATCTCTTCTCCTCTATGAGAGGGACCTACTTCCAACTCTCTTTGGAAGTGCTCTAAACTTTCTCTTCCTTCTTCCTAAATAAAATCTCTCGTTACACACCCACACTGAAGTAGCACAATGATTGCCTATCATCGTGGTACCTACTTAGCAGACAAATACTAACCATCACATGCCCTCCTAAATTTGCTGTGCCCTAAAAGTCTAGAAGCTCATGGCACCATTGGCGACAATGGTGTGCATGATTCCACATGGCCACACCACCATCCTGGGCATGATCTGGGCACGGGGAGTGATTTTGGAGGCCAGCCTCCAGACTCCCAAGGACTCTGAGGAGCAGGATAGGACCGTTACTTCTCAGAGCAACAGTTCACGTAAAGTCAGTGTGGACTGAAGGAGCAAACGAAGTCTAGGAAATCTGTAGAAATAGCTTAATAATAAGGGAGTTAAGACATTTATAAAACTCAGAGTGGCTAAAAAAAGGATAGGGGCTGCTCAGGAAAAGGTCCAGGAGGATGGGCTTCATGCGAGGGACCCACAGGCAGCCCTGGGATATGACGAGGACGCCCCGGCCTCCCCACCGCTCAGCTCTGTATCACAGCGTGTGACGAATCTGCTCAACCCCGGAGAACACTAAGTAGGTATCAAATGAGATAACACTCCCTCAGGAAATGACAGTCCTCTCTTACCTGTCCTCACAGGACATGACCCCTGACCTGCACTGAGCAAGGGCATGACCTCCGCCCATCTTCAGCAGACTCATGACCCCCCCCCACTCTCCTCCTGAGTAGCCTGACCCTCAGGCTGCTCTGAAAGGAATACGTGCCTTTCAGGAGTCTCTTCTTAGATTTCTGGTTTAAGTCAATTAGAAGAACATTTTATCTGCTTATATTTTCACTAGGTAATAATGAGAGATTGTCTCGTTTCTGTCCATCATCTGAAATAAAAACTGTTAAGCAAAGCCTGTGTCTCCTCTGTCCATTCCGAAGGTTCAGGTAAGAAGTGAAAGCTCCTCGCACCTTGTTGTCCTGGTGTGTTTCCTGAGGCAGCTTCAGTTCGAGACAACGTTGTGAGTTAATGAAAGGCAGTGTGTGGCTTGGTGATGTCACTGAGCCTTTGACCCCTGTGCACTGGCCAAGACCTCTCACCTCCACAACTGGTCAGTGTCAGGCACCACATAGGGTTTTTATTTTGTTTCTTTAAGAGATAAGATCTTGCTCTGTTGCTCAGGCCAGAATGCAGTGGTGGCCATAGTTCACTGTAGTGTGGGACTTAGGCTCAAGCCGTCCTCCTGCTTTGGCCTCCTGAGTAGCTGGGACTGGAGGCACATGCCACCATGCCTGGCAGATTTGTAAATTGTTTTAAAGACAAGGTCTCACTGTGTAGGCCAGGCAGGTTTGGAACCCTGGGGCTCAAGTAATCCTTCTGCCTGAGCCTTCAAAGTCCTGGGATTTCAGGCATGAGCCTTCGCGCCTGGCCAGTCTTTTTTATAAAGCATGACAATGTATTGTCATTAAGGGGCTCGGAAGGGATGCGAGAAGGACCCTGAAGCATGGAACTGATACAAGAATTAATTACATCAGTGGCTCACCCTGTAATCCCAGCACTCAGAGAGGCCGAGGCAGGTGGATTGCCTGAGCTCAGGAGTTCAAGACCAACCTGAGCAAGAGTGAGACCCCATCTGTACTAAAAAAAAAAACTAGGCGCCTGTACTCCCAGCTACTCTGGAGGCTGAGTCAAGAGAATTGCTGAGGCCAACAGTTTGGAGTTGCTGTGACACCACAACACTCTACCCAGGGGGATGGAGTGAGATTCTGTCTCAGAAAAAGGATTACATGAAGAGCAGGAGCATACTGGGTAGTCAGTGGAAACCATGATCAGTGAGGACATTAATTGATTATTTCAGGATGAAACAATGCCAAGAACTGAGTTCTCCAGGCACACAGCTGCTGAGAGGTGTCAGACGTGCATCTCAGCTGGCGATGAAAGTGATGCACAGCGTAAACCCCACCTCTCCCCGCAATTACAGATAAAGGAGTTTACTGAAACTGGAAAGAACACTTACTATGTGGAACAGATTCTGGTACATCTGAGGCTGGAGCCACTGATGGCCTCTAGATCCTTCTTTGTCACTAACAAGTAATCCCCTGACTCACACGAGCCTGTTCTTCTCATACAGCTCTGATTGCTAGAAGGCTCCATCTGTGATCTGCAGGCTAGATCTGCCATGCCACCTGTTTCTATAAAGCTTTATTGGATCATAGCTGTGCTGATCTGTTTACAGAAGGGCTGAAACATACAGCCTGGGAAGCCTAAACTGTTTACCTCCTGCCCTAATTTACAGATGAATTTTGTGGACCCCATACTCGTCAGAGTAAACTCTGAATCACAGAGCTGGCCCTATCTCTAGTACAAACCCTGTTTAAAAAATAAGGACTTTCCCCACTTGCTAAAAGTGTCTTTTAAAAAAGGGCTTTTTTAGGTTGAGCATGGTGGCTCATGCCTGTAATCCCAGCACTCTGGAAGGCTGAGGTGGGTAGATTGCTTGAGCTCACAAGTTTGAGACCAGCCTGTGCAAAAGCGAGACCCCATCCCTACTGAAAATAGAAAAACTGAGGCAAGAGGATCGCTTGAGCCTAAGAGTTTGAGGTTGCTGCGATGCCAAGACAATCTGTCTAAAAAAAAAAAAAAAAATGTATGTATAGACTTTCCCCACTTGCCAAAAATATCTAAAAACATTAAAGGCTTTTGGGATGAGCCTGGTGGCCCACGCCTGTAATTCTAGTACTCTGGGAGCCAAAGGCAAGGATTGCTTGAGCTCAGGAATTTGGGTCCAGCCTGAGCAAAAGCAAGATCCCTTCTGTACCAAAAGAATTAGAAAAATTAGCCAGGTGTGGTAGTGTGAATCTGTAGTCTCAGCTATTTGGGAGGCTGAAGCAAGAAAGTCACTTAAGCCCAGGAGTTTGAGATTGCAATGAGCTATAATGACACCACTGTGCCCAATCTAGGGGAACAGAGTGAGATTCTATCTCATAAATAAATAAGGACTTTTAGAATAGGTAAGAGCAGTAGGATAGTCAGACCAGAATATTGAAAGCTAATAAGGATGTGTGAAAAGTCTAATTTAATGTAGGATAATTTTTTTAAGAGTCTCATTTTTATCGCCCTCAATAGAGAGCTGTGGTGTCACAGCTCACAGCAACCTCCAGCTCTTGGGCTTAGGCGATTCTCTTGCCTCAGCCTCCTGAGTAGTTAGGACTACAGGCACCTGCCACAACGCCCAGCTATTTTTTGTTGCAGTTGGGCTGGGCCTGGGTTCAAACCCACCATCCTCAGCATATTGGGGCCTGCGTCCTACCCACTGAGCCACAGACACCGCCCAAGGATAATATTCTTAATCCTAGAAAACCACTTAAGAGAATACTTCTCTTTAATTCTGAAAGCTGGATTTTAAAACCAAAACACATACAGTAGTACCAGCTGGATTTTAAAAACCCAGGAAAAGATAAAATCAAAACTTGGCTAGCATCAGGCTAGGTAGAAGAGAATCTCCTGCATCTCAATGGCTTAAAGCAAAGGTCTATTTCAGGCAAAGGTAAGAGATCTGTCAGTGGTTGTCTAGGGGCTCTGCTTTTTTTTAATTATAAAGGAAATTGCAGAATCACCCATTACATGATGTATATGTATAAAATAACATAAGAATTGCTTCTTCCCCCTGCCTGGTCTAGCTCCATTCCTCAGAATTATCACTGAGAGTACTTTGGCATCTGTCTGTTGTTTTTGTTTTATCTATAGAAACATTTTTCACTTTAAACAAGGGGCTCGCCTGATACCCATTTTCCAGCTCACTTTTCTTCACTTAATATCTGATGGCTATCTTTCCCTGAGCACTCCTGCAGGCCTGTCCCCAGCACCTGCATGAACCCCAAACATGGGGACAGTTGGCTTGTTAAGCTGTGAGCGCTGTGGTGGTGGCCATTCCAGTCCATTTCCTGACTTGCTCAAGCTGCTTTGTTTATGGTACATTCTCAAAGACCACTGGTTTGCACAGTGTGTGCCTTTCACATTGGGATATTATCAAATTGTGTTCCAGTCAACATT
>NW_003852613.1:583248-591182 GCF_000181295.1 Otolemur garnettii | reverse complement strand
GCAAAAAAAAAAAACGTGTTCTTGACTGGGTTTCCATTTCTTTGCTTATTTTTAAGGCCAAGCATGTTATGTTGTTCATTTGAGACTGGCACCAGAGCAGGCAGACCCTCCATCTGCATTTCCTCCTGGCCTGTGGGGTGAAGGTTGTGAGCACTGACCTGGGTATATAAGGGTGGCACAGATGCCCTCTTCTGGCTCCTCCACATTCAAACGTCTGAGAATCTGTCAGTATATTGTGAGCTGATGACATTTTCCGGGGGTGAGATGTCACTGGAAGGGCCTTTTCTCCAAGCAAGGAATCACATCTTGGGTTGCAACTTGATTTCTATTTTAATGGAAGAGTGGAAACTTGGCCTTGCCCCCTGATATCTGGCAAACAGTGATGTATCTGGACTGCTGGAGAAAGGCAGGGAAGAGAGGATTTTGAGGAGCTATAGATTTTTGGGTGGAGAAAATCACAATTCCATATCAGAACTCTTCTAATGGGATGGAGCAGTAATGTAGCTCCTTATTATAAAAAAGTGATTCTGGGTCAGGCACTGTGACTCATGCCTATAATCCCAGCACTCTGGGAGGCCTAGGCAGGTAGATTGCTTGAGCTCAGGAGTTCAAGACTAGCCTGAGCAAGAGCTAGACCCCCTCTCAACTAAAAATAGAAAAACTGATTGGGCATGGTGGTTTGACCCCAGGAATATGAGGTTGCTGTGAGCTGTGATGCCACCACTACACTCTGCCCAGTGTGAATGAAACTGTCTCAAAAAAGTCGGGGGCGGGGGGGCAGGGGACTGCCATGTTTTTACAAAATGGCCACTTGGCACAATTCTGGCATTGAAGCGGCCAGAATCAAGTACTTGCTGACTCAGTCTAGACTCTAGGCTCAAAAATAGTTTCCTGCGCTGGGTAATGGGCGTTGCTGTAGCAGGCAAAGCTGGCAGCGCCGTGCCACGGGCAGCCCACAGCACACCCTGTCCACTTTCGTTCCAGAACATAAACTCTCTGTCCCTTGCGCGACAACAGCCAGTCTTCTAACGCCGCCTTCTTCTTTGCAGTCCTTTCAGGGAAGTCAGGGACGAGCCTACCTCTTCAATTCCGTGTGAGTAGCTCTCAGGGCGTCTGCACGCCAGCCGCGCGAGGGGTTCCCAGCTGGGACGCAGGAGGGTTCCTTCCCGGAACCACCGGGTCTGCAGTGACTCAGAGGAGTCCCCGAGGGCGCAGCTCCCCGCCCCTGGCTCACCCGGGGTTCTGGGGGGATGAGGCGGGAAGGGGCGGGTGGGGGTGAGAGGGCACCGCCTCCCTCGGGAAGGGGCCCGGTTTCCGGGGATGTGGCGCGGGCGCCCAGGTGCGCAGGCCGGGCTCCCAGCAGGGCGGCTTCTCTGTCCCCCAGGGTGAACGTGGGCTGCGGCCCTGCCGAGGAGAGAGTCCTTCTCACCGGGCTGCACGCGGTCGCGGACATCTACTGTGAGAACTGCAAGACCACGCTCGGGTGGAAATACGTGAGTACCCGCCGGTCAGCCCGTTCACCCCAGTACCGCGACATGCCGCAAAGGGACGCTCGAGAAGCCGCATGAGTGAGACCTGCCGCCACGTGTGGTGGACGACCCCACTCAGAGCACACACATTTCCAAGCCGAGTTGCTTTATTTATTTATTTATTTAGACAGAGTCTCACTTTGTCACCCTCAGTAGAGAGCTGTGGCGTCACAGCTCACAGCAACCTCCAACTCCTGGGCTCAAGCGAGTCTCCTGCCTCAGCCTCCCGAGTAGCTGGGACTACAGGCGCCCGCCACAACGCTCAGCTATTTCTTTGTTGCTCTTTGGCCGGGGCCGGGGCCGGGGCCGGGTTCGAACCCACCACCTACTCATTGAGCCACAGGCGCCGACCCCCGAGCTGCTTTGGAAGTGGGTTCGAAACGGGTATTGGCTCAGGGCTGCCCGCGCTCGCTGTGCCCTGGTCACCGGCACTGCCCAGGTCAGGCGGAACCCTGGGGTGAGCCCAGCAGACCGTACCCGGCCTGCCCAGAGCTCTTGGGGCCTGCTGGAGTCCGAGACACAGGGCGACCTGACTGCCCGCCCACAGGCGCTTGACCCACCCCCTTCTTTGAGGACTTGGAGTTGAAGGTCGCTGTCACCGCCCCTCCCCGCCCTGACCTTCACCTCTGCTTCTCCGCCTCTGGATCTTCCGTCCTGAGCTGACCAGCCCACCCCTCCTACCCTTCCTGCACCTCATCCTCACACCCTGACTTCGATCTTTGTCCCGGAGGGTAGGGCCCTTGGTGCTGGGAGGTCCGGTTCTCTCCTCCTCCCGGCAGCCCACACAGCCTGCCTGGTTTGGAGTGCGCAGGTGTTGACAGGCGTTGTCCTAGCAGAAGTGCCCTGGCCATCTCCTGAATGCCACACCGACCCTTTTTTTAAGACGTCATCCTCATTTCTGGCTTTGATGTTCTTCAAGTTAAGGCTACCTGCTATCTCTCATCTCTCAGATTCCCATGAGCTGTGAGGGGACACAGGCCTCTGCTCCCTGAGGCCTGCCCACACCCAGCCAATGCACTGGTCAGCCCCAGCATGGGTGGCCTCCCTCCAGGAAGCCTTGCTGCCTTTTTCAGCCACTGTGCGGTGTCCCCATCATACTGCTGCTGCCGGCTGGGACATCTCTCACACCCAGCACACCTGGTGGACAGGACTCCTCCCAGTCAGCTGCATCCCAGCCCCAAGCACCATGCCACACATTCAATATGCCCTTCCCCTCCCTCCACAAAGGGCCTCTTCCCAGACACCTCTGATCTGGGTCCAGGCTCTCCCTGTTCTTGCCTTCAGTCTTAGTTGACTCAGAATTCCCAGAAGCACATTCTCTCCTGCCTCTTCATACCTCCTAAGTTGCCCCTTACTTTTCAGTAGACAGAGTTGCCTTAACATTGCCCTACAAGTTTCAAGACAAATGCAAAGTAAACCTACACTCCCTTGATCAACTTGTCACCTGGGACAGATCCCCTTTGGCACTAGGTCAGCCCGTGGCTTAGGAAACATCTGGGCATAGATGATACCATTGACATTGGGTTTTTTGCCATGAATGTAATGAAATTGAAAGTGAGACAGATTCTGTCCTTAAATCTACTTTTTTTTTTTTAAGGAACATGCCTTCGAGAGCAGTCAGAAATATAAAGAAGGAAAATTTATTATTGAGCTTGCTCACATGATCAAAGACAATGGTTGGGAGTAAAGAGAAAACTTTCCATTCTCTTTTGAATACTATTTTGTGAAAGAAACTGAATGCAATGGAAACATAGGAACATCGTGGATGACAGCGTTTCTTGAACTTTGACCTCACGGCGTAGACGCTCGAGTAGCTTTGGACACTTGGACCCCGCAGGCCACCTCCTTAGGTAAGGGCTTCCTCTAAGCTAGGTCTTCTTCACATGTATGCTTGTTTCTGAAAATTTCCCATGACTTGTTTCTAACTTCCCAAGTTTTAGAGAAAGATTTAACCATCTGATGATTTACCTGCCTAGTTAGTATCTTCTAACCTGTGCCCTCAGCAGAATTTGGCTGTGCTTTGGTAGGTCCGGTAGAAAACCAAACTAAGGCTTCATGGCCACGGGGGGTCAGGGTTTCTTTAGAGAGCACATCTCACCTCTCCCTTTTTTAGGGTGAAGGTGTTGTAGTACCCCCTTTTCCCCTAATTCACAAAACTACAGATTGGTTATTCCTCTTGCAGATGAATTGTTAAGGCATAGTGTTCATTTAGAGTATTTCAGATGCAGTCAACAAACTTATATACTAAGGTGTTTTACGTTTTAGCCTATTCAAAAACAAAGGACAGCACTGATAACATTTTAGTTTAAGCTATAAATAGAGAAATGTGTCTAGTGGAACATCTTGTTTATTTAAGCCAATAGATCCCTTATTTAGAAAGCAAATGAACTAGTCCTTACAGAAGACTGTCCCAGGGGCCTGTGGAGGTGCCATTACGGAGTTGACAACCTTGTGGGGGCTGGTGCCCCCTTCCGTGGTAGCACACTGGACAGAGGCAAAGTTGGATTTCATTTTCTACCCTGATGTACTTGAAGAAAAAGAATTATTTTTGAACATGAAAGAGGCCAGAAGCAACAAGAAAAACTTCAAAACTTGATTTGCCAGATTGTTTTAAATTTTTATCAGAAAAAGTTAAAATTGCAAGATAGATTTTAACCTTATAAATGAAGATGTCTGGTTTGCTGGAGGAAGTCGCCCCCTCCCTGTCTTGTACTGTCACATGAGCTGCAGAGGGGACTTGTGCAATTTCCTAATCTCCTTTGCCACACATTTTAAGTTACAACCCACCTGTCCACCAGGCCTCCATGGGGAGCGCACTACAAGAGGGTTTTGGCAAATTTGCAGAGAATAGAGGCCAAAAATCATTCCCGGATAAGGTCTGGCTTTCAACATTTTGTTACTTGACTCAGGGCAGAAGGGTCAGGCAGAAGGCTTGGGGAGGTTGAAAGAATCGTGAGCTAGATGTCCCTCAGCCTGGCAGATGGCTCCGAAAGTACCCTCTGACAAGGCTAGCCTAGTGGCAGTGAGTGTGAGCAAATAAGGACCCTCACCCTAGCCCCTGCCTCAATACAGCTCTGACCCACCACTTACCCTGAGCATCCTCCTGGGCACCCTCTCTGCCACTGCCTGGGCTGTGGCCTGCTGGGCTTACCACTGAGATGCATCAAATCAGCAGGAGTGACAGCTACTGAAGTTCCTTTAAGCATGTCCTCAGCTTGGCAAAGGTAGGGAACCTGTGTACAGCTCCATGAGCCTCTGCACTTGGCTGTGGCCCAGCGAGATGCTTCCTTGTGGACTCAGGCCCAACGCATCCCTGCACTTCGGAGCTAGCCTGCAGAGCACAGCGTCACCCAGCACCACACAGCTCCTGCTGCTGTGGTTTGAAACCTGAAGAGGCTTCACTCACAAGTTGGCACACGAAGTAGTGACACCCATGGCTTCAGCCTGTATTCTGGACCTGTGACAGGGTTGAGACCCCTCCCGCCTGCTGGGGCAATGGGCACCGTGGTGGGAAACCTACAGCAGACCCCCCGCTAATCTACAGTCCTCAGGGGAGACCCTGGCCTCAGAGGCCCCAGGGGACAAGGGGAAACGGCACAGGGGGTGGGGGGTGCCTCGTGCCATTACCACCCTGCTAGGGTAATCGGGAGACAGCCCTGGTCCTAAGTATCCATAAGATTCTTCATGTGAATTGGAGAGAATCTTCTAAAATCCTTCTGACCAATTTTGTATATACTAAAACTCTATTTAAAGCTTTTATATGTTCTGGGCAAGTTTACTGCTCCTTCAATCCGAGCACTTTGGTTTTTGTATTGTTGTCTTTTGTGATGGCATTGATTGCAAAATTTTTTACTAGTACTCTTATGACTTTATTTTGTATTTTTTTTGGTAATTGATACCAACAAAACTTTTGATCACTTTTTTGTTGGTCTTCTGCAAAATACAAGCTCCTTTTAAAACCAAATGAACTGACCATGAGCTGGCTTCAGGGGAAGTGATATTCATAAGACCATAACCAGATGTGGTAAAGTACTAGAATGTCCCACCCTCTTAAATTCCTAAACAATAAATATCACCCATGACTTATATTTAAATTATTTAAAATAATTTTTCCTAGAACAGTGGGAGGTACTGTCAGGACTATAAATGCATTTAACTTAACCTAGTGTGTCTGACACAGTACGTTTGCGTTAAAATGTGGTTTAGTGTTGTCATTTTATATATATACAAATAGTATTTTTATACTTTAATGATTATTCTTAATGGCATCTGTCAAATATTAGAAAGGATAAGAAATGAGAATTTTCCCAAAAGTCCTTTAATTAACATTGTGACCTCATCAGGCAATTACAAAAGCCAACTCATTTTAATCCTAGAAAACTACAATTTAAGCTCTAAAATTAACTACAGAAATATAAACCCTCATTTGTCAAAGGCCTTTGTTTTTGTAGGCACCATCCTGTGCCCTGGGGTAAGCATGGGGCCTGCAGCCTCCTGTCCTGCCCCTGGTGAGACTGGCTGGCCATAGTGGCCTAGGGGACTGCAGAGCTCAAGCGCAGGCCACCTTTAGTCGCTCTATCCTGTGGCCACAGCTCTGGCCCTGTCTGTGTGAGGTTTACAAATAAAGATTCCAGTGTCAATTGTCTTGTTTGAAATTGTGCCCACAGTTGAAGTTGTGCCCTGATGCAGACGGACCAGCCCTGGTTTCCTGTAGCGTGTTGGGAGCAGAAGGCCTCAGGATCCCTAGGCACTTCCCCGTGAGAAAGTGCCAGGCACCCCCACCCCTGCCAGGGCAGGGGGGTTGCAGGTCCTCCCCACAGTCTGCTGTGCCCTCCCCTGGGCGTATGAGCCTTTAGAAAGCCCCAGAGCTCACCTGCTGGGCCAGCTGCAGAGGCACACACTGTCCCAGCACCAAGGAAGGCCAGGCCAGCAGCTGGCATGGTGCAGTGACAAGGGGCTGCCGATCATGGTACAGGGCAGTGTGTGGACAAGGGTGAGTGGGGGGGCATCCGAGGAGACAAAGGGCTGTGCCTGCAGCTTCAGCATCAGCAATAGGAAAAGGAAGAGCCACGGTACATTCTGGAAGTCACAGGTGTTGGACTTGCTGATGGAGTCAAGGTTTTGGGTGAGGGAAAGAAGAAAAATCAGAAACCAAGCCTAAATTAGGATTTAGTGTGAAGCACAGGAAGGGGGTGGTGACCTAAGGAGGATAGCCTGTGTCAGGGGCAGGGCCTGTGCCATCACAGAACACTGACTTTCCCTGCCTAGCCCCCCTCCCAAAGAGCCCGTGCGGCAGGGCCTGAGGCCCAGAAAATAGAGGCCAGATTGGCACAAGCTGAAGACAGAACAAAAGACAAGCCAGGGCTACTGAGTGGAAAATTTAGCAGAAAATTGGGGGCCCAAGGGGAAGGGTCTCTAAGTTAAAAAATGCTGATACAGCCGCCCAGAGGCTATGAGAGGCAGGGACCAGGTACAGCATCCTGGTGCACAAGGACAGGCCCTCCAGGAGGGGAAACCTGTAATCTTCCCCCAGATGAGGGTCTCCTCACCCCTCTGACTGTGGTGGGGAGGGGCAAGCACACCTAGGATAGAAGCCTGTTGCCCCACTGGCACATCCAGTTGCCCCAGAGCCCAAGCAAGGGGCAGCAGAAGAAGTTATGAAAGTAATGTCAGTGCTCTAGTCCAGGGTCCTCAACCTTCACCAGTCAGAAGCCCCTGAGGGTTTGTCAAAACACAAGATGAGGGAGCCCACTCCCAGCACCTTGAGTTAAGAAGGTCTGGGACTTACATCTTTAAGGGTCCTAAGGGATGGCACTGATTGTGTAAATAAGCTGTCCCTGAGAAGGTGGCAGAGTGGGGGTAATAAAGCCAGCTGGGGATGGACACAGTGGCACACACCTGTAGCTACCCTGCATGGAAGTCTGAGGGAGAATGATCATAGGAGCTCAACAGTTTGAGTCCAGCTTGGGCAACACAGTAAGACCCTGTGTCTATAAAAAATAATTTTAAAAGGGTAGCACCCGTAGCTCAGTGGGTACTCAAACCCAGGAGTTTGAGGTTGCTGTGAGCTATAACACCACAGCACAGCTCTCTACCCAGGGAAACAGAGTGAGACTATCTCAAAAAGAAAAGAAAAAAAATAACCTATCACTGGTTGAGCTTTAGCATAATGTCAATGAAAAATAGTGGTAGTTATCAGAAAAGGTTATTAAAATATTCCTTCTTTGGTTTGGTGCCTGTAGCTAGGGTGCTGGCCACATACACCGGAAGGGGGTGGTTCGAATCCAGCCTGGGCCTGCCAAACAACTACAACCAAAAAATAGCTGGGCATTGTGGCAGGTGCCTGTAGTCCCAGCTGCTCAGGAGGCTGAGGCAAGAGAATCACTTAAGCCCAAGAGTTTGAGG
>NW_003852613.1:567792-582877 GCF_000181295.1 Otolemur garnettii | reverse complement strand
AAAAAAAAAAAAAAAAAAGAGAAAACAAAACACCAGTCAGGAGCCAGAGTCCTTCCTCACTAACCGAGGCCGCCCACAGGTGTCTGAGCCCCAGGCTGGGTCGAGGGCAGTTTCATGCCCGGAGGTATGAGAAGTAGGCTCTGGTGGGGCTGAGGCCTTAGAAACAGGGCCAGGCCACCTGGCACCAGGTGAGGGATGGAGAGGCTAAGGGCTCCCAAGGCCAGGAAAAGGAACCCAAGCAACAGGCAAGAGCTTTATTGGGTTACAGCCTGAAGGCAGGGCCAGGAAGGCAGAAAGCTCAGGGCAGATGCACAGGCCCCCAGCCCCATATTCCTACCAGAACCCAGAGCCACCAAACTGCTGCTACCAGGAACTGAAGTCCCCAAAACCTCGGCTGGGCTTTTTCTTGACCAAGGGGATGGCTGGACTGGCAGATGGCTCCTCCTCCGCCACTCGTTTTCTAAGAAAAACAGAACAGGACTCCAGCACCATGCAGGTCCCAAGCCCCCACACCATCCTGACATAACCACTCCACCTGTATCCCTCCCTGCCAAGCCCTGCCCCAAACAGCTGCTGTGCCCACATCCCCCTGAATCCATCCTGGCCAGGCCTGCACAGGGGCAGCCTCACAGCACACGCTTAGGTCTGACCCACAGGCCTGTCAGCCTCTCCCACTCACGTGGCTGCTGGGCTGATGTACTTGCCCACCCCCTGGCGGAACATCTGGGGGCCCTGGCTCCCAGCCTGTGGCTGGCTAGTCTTCACTGTGGTCTCCAGGGCCACCTCCAACTGGGTCTTCTTCCGCTCCTCAGCAATCTGTGACACAAGAGGACTGGGCTGACCCACAGTGCCCTGGGCTAGGGGCTTGAGCGGCTCCCCAGGTGGCAACATCATGCCCTCCTCACCTGAGCGTCAGCCTCCTCATAGGGGTCCACGAACACTGTGGTGGCCTCAATGCGGATCTCTTCCTAGAAGCAGAGGGGCTGAGTATACAAAGGCCCCTCGCTCCACCTGCCTGCTGGCCAACCTCAGTGGCCTCCCACATCTCCCTGAGCATGTACCTTAGGGCGGTCAGTTTTGGGGTCACTCTCCACATTCTCCATGGCTGTCAGTGTGTCAAAACCCCCAACGACCCTGCAGCAGAGGGCAGAAGTGGGTCTAAACTAGGGTGACCAGATTTTAACATCTGTAAGGCGGGACAACATGGCCGGGGGGTGGGGCGGGGCGGGGGCGGGGCAGGGCCTGACAACAAGGCAAATTTGATAAGCAGTTCTCGATAATCACTTCTCAGCAATTATTTATTACGGTTTAACATTATAAAATTAATAAAAATAATATAAAACTCGTATTCTGGCAAAATAGCCATATGGCGGCCAAAAGCCGTATATTCCCTTCTTGTTCTCCAGCCTGTTCGTGCATTCTTTCCAAAAATCAGGGCTTTTTTAAAACGCCGCGGGACGCAGGACAAATTGTTGAAAAGCGGGACTGTCCCACCAAAATCAGGACGTCTGGTCACCCTAGTCTAAATACACTAGGGTAGAGTACCCAAACCACCCCCATGCCAGAAAGAGAGCAGGCTGGGGTGCTGGGGCACCACCAGGCCAGGGGGGCCTGTCTGTCCTCTGCAGCAGCCATGAAGGAGGGCCTCAGGAAAATCCAGCTGGTTTGTAAATAAAGTTTTATTTGGACAGAACCACACGTTTCTTCCATACTGCCTATGTCTGTTCTGAGCAGCAACTGCAGAGCTGGGGAGTTGGGGTCATAGAGACCATGTGGCCCACACAGCTGGAGACCCTCCCTGAGCCTCTACAGAAGTCTGCTGACGCCTGAACCAGAGGCTAAGGAGAGAGCCAGACATGGACAGAGAGCCAGACAGAGAGCCAAGTGCTGCTGGGTCTGAGACGGCAGCTGGCCAGGCCGAGTGGGGACACATCTCCTCCTGAGCCTGGCAGGCCTGGAAAGCCAGGCTTTCCCACCCAGCAGAAGCACCCAAGTCACCACTCTGTACAGACTCAACCCCAGCAGTGGCAGAAGGACCCCCTGAGCACAGAGCTCGGGTCTTGGAGAGATAGTGGGTAGACCCAGCTGCATAAGAAACCCACCCATTCACAGGCTCCCGACTTCATGTAGCCACCTCTCTTACCTCCCGAAGATGGTGTGCTTCTTATCCAGGTAAGCACAGGACCGGAATGTGATGAAGCTGGCGGGGAGGGTGCGGGTTAGGGGAGTGTGCTGGTATCCCCACCTGTCCTGCCCTGGTCCCAGCCACTGCTAAGTACACACCAGGAGCTGCCTACCTCCCAGGGGTGCACATGTGAGTGTGCCCCACCTCCCCACCTCTGTCAGCTAAGGCCCCCAGGTCATCCCTGACCTCCAGCTCCCTAGGCAAGAGCCCGGAACAGCTGCGCCTCTCACCAGGTAGGCCCCGTGCCTAGAGCCAGGAGGTAGCAGCCACTGGCTAGAGCCTGCCTCTCAGCCACAAGGGAGATGGCTGGGATAGAGACACATGGAACACCAGAGCCCAGCTGAAAGACCAGGACTCAGAACCAGGAGAAAGGAAACAGGAAGATGGGGAGTCGGGGATGGGAGGATGGAAGTGAAGGGACGGAGAGATGTGGGTGACAGAAGGAATCATAGACCAAGAACACAATCCCGTCTGATTTTGTTGCTGTTGTAATTCCACCCTATCTGTATGCCACATTGGACTGACAGGTACAGAGGCCAGGTTACAGTTAACTATATAACTTTGGATTTCACACTGATGGCCTTCTTAAATTAGACCAGAGGCAAGACATCTAACTTCTAAACCAGGAGAAAGACAAGAGGAGAGGGCAGCGCCTGTGGCTCAGGGCACCAGCCCCATATACTGAGGGTGGCAGGTTCAAACCCAGCCCCGGCCAAACTGCAACAAAAAAATAGCCGGGCGTTGTGGCGGGTGCCTGTAGTCCCAGCTACTCAGGAGGCTGAGGCAAAAGAATCACCTAAGCCCAAGAGTTTGAGGTTGCTGTGAGCTGTGACACCACGGCACTCTACCAAAGGTGACAAAGTGAGACTCTGTCTCAAAAAAAAAAAAAAAAAGAGGAGAAAATGAAATGTAACACAGGGTAGCTAGAAAGCACCAGGTAAGACAGCAGGAAGCAGTGTCCTGAGTTACAACTGTCAGGACGAATGACAATAAAACAGAATCCAGGTGTGAGCCTCCAAAAAGAGAGGGCGCCTGTGTAAGAACCTGAAAGGCTAGGAGAGGATGGAAGAACCAGGTACCACCAGGGTGGGGGGTTAAGGTGCCCCAGACACAAAGCATCCAGACCTGCCAGTGAGCTGCAGGTCTCAACCCCCACACCACGTGCAATCTGCACCACCCAGCAAACCAGAACAAACCACCCCTCTCAGGGCACCTGAGCCCCCAGCCCCGACCACACAGGGCCACCAGACACATCTCCACAGATGTCCACCCAAGACCATGCAGACGACTCTGACCTCCAAGCCATTCTCTTTCTCTTACTGACTTCTAACACAGTTAAGGAGGCTAGAAAGATAATTAAATAAGTAAATATCAGAAGAGAAACAGGAAAATCTTGACAGGAGAAAGCTGTATACAAAAACGGTCCTGAAGGAGAGCACCAAAACAAAGGAAAGTCAAGTGTGCGGAGATCTTCAGGAGAGGCAAGACGGTGCTTTGGGCTGTGTCACCACTGGGATGAAACACAGCTGAGCTAATATGACCCTGAAGCAAAGCATCAAAGTGCACAGTGGGAGTCAGCCAGTTCTTCACCACCAAAAAAGCTGTCAGTTCAAATCAAGAGTCAAACAACACTGCTAACCTTTTCTGATATCAGAAAGATTGTTTATTATGAATTTGTCAAGTGACAGTTAACCAAGTTTACTATTGGGAAGTGCTAAAAAGGTCGCATGAAAAAGCTAGATGATGGCGGTGCCTGTGGCTCGCTGAGTAGAGTGAGCCCATATACCGAGGGGGGCGGGTTCGAACCTAGCCCCAGCCAAACTGCAACAAAAAATAGCCAAGCATTGTGCTGGGCACCTGTAGTCCCAGCTACTTGGGAGGCTGAGGCAAGAGAATTGCTTAAGCTCAGGAGCTGGAGATTGCTGTGAGCTGTGACGCCACAGTACTCTACCAAGGGTGACAAAGTGAGACTCTGTCTCTAAAAAAAAAAGAAAAAGCTAGACGAAAACACCTGAACTTTCTGCCAACAACTCATGGCTCTTGCATCAGCACAATGCAGCAGCTCACATGGCACTGCCTGTGAGGGAGTTGTTAGGCAGTCAGCAAATTGGAACACACTCCCTACACACCTGATCTGTCCCCTAGTGGCTTTTTCTTTACCTGAAGATAAAGAAAAATCAAAAGGAAGACATTTTTATGACATTCAGGACATTAAGGGTCATATGACAACAGCTCTGATGGCCCTTCCAGAAAAAGAGTCCAAATCTGCTTGAAGAGTGGACTAGGTGCACAGCTTCCCAGGGACCACTTCACAGGTGAGCACAGTGACCCAGCAGTAAGAAGTGCAGCATGTTTTTAGGGTGAGTTTGAACAACAGCAACCAGCAAGTAGTAAAGAGGGAGCAGCCCCCAGAGTTACAGACCAGCTGTTAGCGATCATGGCAGACACAAGCTAGGAAAGCGGAGGAGAGGACAGATGCCAGGAAGAATCAACCAAGACAGAAACTGAAAACAGTGACACGGAGAGCAACAAAAGACAAACGCCTCATAAACCACCAAGGAAGCAAGGAACACAGCCGCAGTTAGGAGAGAGCAGGGTGGCATGATGCAACAGAGAGGCAGACAAGACCCTACGTGCTGGCAGATTTGAACCCAGCCAGGGCCTACCAAACAACAATGACAACTACAACAATAACAACAACAACAACAAAAATAGCCAGGCATTGTGGCGGGAGTCTGCAGTCCCAGCTACTTGAGAGGCTGAGGCAAGAGAATCACTTAAGCCCAGGAGTTGGAGGTTGCTGTGAGCTGTGACAACCCAGCACTCTACACAGGGCGACATAGTGAAACTCTGTCTCAAAAAAAAACGAAAGAAAGAAATAATCTGCCGGTCCATAATGGAGGCCTGGCAGACATGTGAATGACTTTGAGCCGTCCTTGGCTGGTAACAGCTGAGCCAGTGTGACTGTAACTCCTGCAGACCACAAGCAGTGGCAGCCTCACCCACACCACAACCCGCTCCAGCCAGTTCACATGCCTAACACCACACAGACCACAGGTGGAGAGTGAGGCGGCAAGGACCACAGGGGAATTATGACAGGCCAGGGCTTCCTCCAGAATGCCATGGACCAAAGGAAAGGCCAGGCCAGAAAGGCCAGGTGGTTTCTTTTTCTTTTTTTTTGAGACAGAATCTCACTTTATTGCCCTCAGTAGAGTGCCGTGACATCACAGCTCACAGCAACCTCTAGCTCTTGGGCTTAGGCAATTCTCTTGCCTCAGCCTCTCAAGTAGCTGGGACTATAGGCGCAACGCCCAGCTATTTTTTTGTTGCAGTTTGGCCAGGGACAGGTTCAAACCTGCCACTCTTGGTATATGGGGCCGGCGCCCTACCCACTGAGCCACAGGTGCCACCCCAGCCACTCTGGTTTCATGGTGATCTCATCCACACAATCTAGAAGTACAAGAGAATCCTATGGTGATCGTCATTCATCGTTGTAACAGATGTTAAGAAAAAAGACCTCTGGAAATTCAGCCACTTCTCTTAGAACAATAGACTGTCGAGTGTCATCAGATGGCAAAAGAGCATTTCAGTGGGGGCCTATAATGCCAGAGCCTCCTCCCCGCAGGCCCAGCAAGGATGTGCACACTAGGCGAACAGAGAGGACTCCAGGTTTTGCTGATAAGCTTGAGTTTCCAGAATACCCAAGAAAGTCTAAATAAAAAAGACCTGAATTATAAAAGAATTTGATAAATTAACTAAATATAAACTAGTTATTCTTTACATGAGCAACAATGAACAATTAAAAAAATTTTCATTTACAAAACGTGAAATTCTCACAGGGTAGCTTAAGACAAGGGACAGTGACTCGTGTGAAGACAACTATAAAACCCAAGGTCAAATCAAGCCACGCTTGTGGACGGTGGGCAGACGGAACGTGCACATCTGTCCTTCCACAACTTGGTGCCCAGCCCCCAGCCCTTGCTGCCAGCTGTTGCCCACCCACACCCCTCCACACATACCAGGGTACATGCTCTGCCAAATGCCAGTGCCTGCCTAGTGGCCTGAGCTCCTCAGTCCTGCCCTGGCCACATCCACCTTTCTGGACCTCATGGTAAGAGGTGACTTCTGCTCTTTTTTTTTTTTTTTTAAGAGACAGAGTCTCACTTTATCGCCCTTGGTAGAGTGCTGTGGTGTCATAGCTCACAGCAACCTTTAGTTCCTGGGCTTAGGCGATTCTCTTGCCTCAGCCTCCCGAGTAGCTGGGACTACAGGCGCCCGCCACAACACCCGGCTATTCTTTTGTTGCAGTTTGGCTGGGGCTGGGTTTGAATCTGCCACCCTTGGTATATGGGCTGGCGCCCTACTCACTGAGCCACAGGCACTGCCCTGACTTCTGCTCTCTTAATGGTATACACTGCCAGAGCCTGCTCTTCATGCCAACTGGCTGTGGGGCATCCCCTTTTGATGCTGGGGCACATGCCCAGCCTAGAGGCGCCATATGCTGCCTATATTGGTTTCAGGCCAGTATAACCCTCAGGGAGCAGCAAAGAGGAAGAACCATGGGAAGCTTTGGGCCACCCCCCAGCCTAGCCGACTCACAACTGAGACTTGTTACTGTTGGGCCCAGAGTTGGCCATGCTGAGGATGCCCCGTCCCGTGTGTGAGAGGTTGGGTCGGAACTCATCTATGAAGGGCTTCCCCCAATATGATTCCCCACCTGGAGAAGAAAGTTACAGTCAGTAACAAGAATGCCAGGGCCCAGGTGAGTCCGCCCCAAAAACTCTGCCTCCCAAGGGGTATCAGGCCTTGTTAGGCACACCTGGGGCAGCAACACCTTAAACACTGACCTTAGCTCTGAGCCCCTACACCCACATGGGCCCCCAAGTGACTTGCCCCAGGACGCGGAGTAGAGGGTCAAAGCCACAGTCATCATTACAGGGTAGGGTGGGGGCCAAGCAGTTGCCAGGCTGGGTTTGACTGGAGAGGCCTGGGCGGTCATTTCTGGGGGCTCAGGAAGGGGGTAACACACTCTTATCCTATCCCTCATGTGGGCCCCATAACCACCAAGAAATGGGTTGGGCCTGAGGGACACATTGGGTGGCTGTGTCCAATTCTAGCCTTGGGGCTCGGACTTCATATCTGAACTCTCCACACAATCCTGCTCACTGGCCCTGCTCACATGCCCCATAAATAGCCATGGGGCCTCAGGAGGGGCCCAGCACCAGCACCTACCTGTGCCTGTGCCCGTGGGGTCACCCCCTTGGATCTGTGAAGAACAGAAGCCGGTGAGCCAGTCTTGCCCTGAGGCCCAGAGTCCGCCCCCAGGTGTGCTCCAAAGAGGGTGGCAGGACCAGGGGCCTCCCACCCACCCTTGTAGTGAACCCAGTTCCACCTGGGCTGGAGACTCAAGGTTATCAGCCTGCAGGTTCCCTGGGAGACTCCCCAACAGATTTCCCTTTGGGATGTGCTCTAGCTACCCGGGTGTCTGGGAGAGGGCTGGGAAGGGTTCTTCCAGCTTTGACATCCCACTGAGCATGTCTGTGCAGCCAGGGATTCCATCACTCACCACGAAGTTCCTGATGGATCTGTGAAAGATGGTGCCATCGTAATAACCCTTCTTGCAAAGCCTGATGAAGTTTTCACAGGTTTTCGGTGTCTGCAAAACCAGTATTCCTGTGAGGCACATAGCAGCCAAGTGCAGGTCACAAAAGCCACACAGGGCCTTTATCACGTGGCAGACACATGATCAGATGCCCTGCACTACAAGTGAGGAAGAACCTGCCAGCCACAGGGAGGGTCCTGGGCGGGGCAGCAGGCAAGCCAGGCCCTCTACAGCCATCAGGCCCCATGGGGAGGACACAAGTCTACCCTAGCCCCCTCCTGGAGTCAGGCTATAAGCACATACTCATGACAGTGCCATGTTCAAGACACAGCTGACCATAATCCCAGAAAAACTCTAAGGCAGAATGAGGGGCAGCTGCTCACCCACCAGGTCACAGTGCAGCTCCAGGTTGAGGTCGCCCCTGCTGGTGTGCAGCCGCACGTAGCCCTTCTTCTTGACAAACTGGTAGCGCAGCACGTCCTCGTCAATGGCAGCTGCAAGCAGAGGCCTGCACTCGGTGCCCACCCATACCTCAGGGCAGCCCCACCACCGGCACTGGACACAGCTCTGGGGAGAGTGCTGGTGGAAGCAGGGGGCCGAGAATGACCCAGGCCTCGCATGCTCACTGGGCTCATGGTCCAACAGTTATAGTAGGTGCCAGAAACGCTCAGATGTGAGCGGGTGGGACGGCCAGAGGGTGGAAGAATCCCCATGAGGGGCTCAGGGTCCGGAAAGTGGGGGGAGAGACCCCATAGGAGGAAGTGCCTGAGTGTCCGTGGAACCACAAGGACATCAAACTGTGAGGCAGGGCCAAGTCCACAGAGTCAGGAAAGGATCTCCTGGCCCAGGCCTGGCACACATGGCAGCCTCCCTGACCCCAGCACAAAACCTGCTGGCCAAGAGGGCCTGACCCCACCCACCCGCTCCACCAAAAACTGCTGAGGAAAGCGGCAGGGGGAGGGCAACCGCCTGAGACACAGTCACACGGCTGTGACTGGAGCAGCAGAGGCATCCACCTGCTTCATGCGTGGTCTCCGGAATCATGGCGGTGGAGGTGAAGGAGGCGCTGACCTTCCCTGTGGAATAGTGGGCCTGCCGAGAACACCAGGGAAGTTCCTCATCGGCATGTCGGGTGCTGGCGGGTGGGCACACAGACGCCCACCTGCAGACCAATCACATATGCTCTCTGCACCACAGACACATTCTCTGCTCTAGCTCTCTCCTCCACAAGGGTCTCCCTAACCCCTACCAGTGGGCCCAATAGGATAGCCTGGCCAGCATCACCCTTCCCTTAGAGCCCAGTCAAGGGGCTGAGGACAGAGACACAGTGACAGCACCGGGAGGGAGACTACAGCTGGCCCAAACCAAGAGCCGACTCCCATGACCTACGTGAAAACCTGGAACAAAATACCCCACAGGACCGGCCCCCTAGGAGCAGGCGTGACTCCTTTCTTTTTAAAAGTTCACTTTTTTTTTTTTTGGCCAGGGCTGGGTTTGAACCCACCACTTTCGGCATATGGGGCCAGCGCCCTACCCTTTTGAGCCACAGGAGCCACCCTAAAAGTTCACTTTTTATAGTAAACACATTATCTCTTTAATCAGGAGAAAAAGCCCAATAAATATTTTTATTATAGAAAAAAAGAGAGTTTCTCCCCATCAGAAGAAAACACACCAAAGTGTTAGAATGGGGAGATTACTGACAACAAACTTTCTTTCCTAAATTTCCCAGAATTTGGATAATTCTTTAGCGGGGAGAGTCTCTACGCTCCCCCTACAGCTCCCCTGGCTCTGCCTAACATAGTGAAAAGCAAACGTGATGATCCAGACAAGGGCCAAGCAGGGCAGCAGCAGACATACTGACCCTCACCACATTGGCCCCCAAATGCCCCAACTCTGGTGAGGCAGATCTCCACGACTGGGCCACACCCCTGGAAGGAACCATGAACCCATCTGTTGGTTCTCCACTGCCCAGTGTGGGGGTCAGCTCCACCCCTCCCACCTTCTGGAAGCCAAGGCACCTCAGCCACCCTGAGGCCTGGCACCCAGGAACCTGGGGACACTGCAGCCCTCGGGGTCCCCCAGTGTCCCACAGACCCCTCCCCAGGACTACTCAAAGAGGCCCCAGGCAGGTGGAGAGAGGGAGCTCAGCCGAGTGCCCTCCAGCACTCACAGCATTCAGCTTGTCCACCTTCTTCTTCTCCGGGACTTTCATGGTGGCAGCCAAAATCTCGTCCCCTTTGAATTCCTTGTAGAGCTCCTGCAGGGTCTCCCGTGTCTCAGTGTTCGTGTTCTTCAAATAATAAGATGGGTCCTGTTTTGCCTTCTCTTCATCTACAAAACAGTACCATGTCCCTGAGCAGCCAAGGTCCCAGCAGGACCCCCAGACGTGCTTGACAGCCCTGTGAATCCAGAGCAGGTCCCAGTGACAGAAACCACAGGTAGGTCAGGCCACAGGCCTCAAGTTGCTGCTACTGTATCACAGGCAGGCAGTAAGGCCAGGCACCCAGAGCACACAGAAGGCCTGTGTGATTTTATAACTTCAAAAACTTTTTTTTTTCTTTAGCACCGTTGGTAGAGAGCCGTGGCATCACACAGCTCACAGCAACTTCCAACTCCTGGGCTTAAGAGACTCTCTGCCTCAGCCTCCCAAGTAGCTGGGACTATAGGCTCCTGCCACAACACCCAGCTATTTTTTTGTTGCAATTTGGCCAGGGCTGGGTTTGAACCCACCCTCGGCATATGGGGCCAGCACCCTACCCACTGAGCCACAGGTCCGCCGACTTCAAAAGTTTTGTGGGTTTTTCTTTTGGAGACAGTCTCACTCTGTCACCCAGGCTAGAGTGCTATGGCGTCATAGCTCACATTCACCTCAGATTCCTGGGTTCGTGTGATCCTCCTGCCTCAGCCTACCAAGTAGCTGGCACAGGCACCCGTCATGACACCCAGCTAATCTTTCTATTTTTAGTAGAGACAGGGTCTCGCTCTTACTCAGGCTGGTCTCGAACTTCTGAGTTTAAGCAATCCACACACCTTGGCCTCCCAGAGTGGAAGGATTATAGACATGAGCCACTCAGCCCAGCCCAAAAGTTATTTTTTTCAATAATTCAAGTGTCTGGAGGCGGACCCTGCAGGAGGTGGGTGCCCCCATCAGCACACTGTCCTTTGGCCACCAGACATCATGCCTCCCAAGAAGGATGTTCCAGTGAAGAAACCAGCAGGACCCCCCATCTTCAAACCTACTGCCAAGCCAGCAGCAGGGGCCCCTCCAGTCAAGACTAAGGTTGAGCCAGCTGTTCCCTAAGCCTCTCAGAAAACCCAGGATCCCCTTATCGATCTCTCCAAAGTTGTGATCGAGTTTAACAAGGACCAGCTGGAGGAGTTCAAAGAAGCATTTGAGCTGTTTGACCAAGTAGGAGATGGTAAGATCCTATACAGCCAGTGTGAGGATGTAATGAGGGCCCTGGGCCAGAACCCCACCAACGCCAAGGTGCTCAAGGTCCTAGGGAACCCCAAAAGTGACGAACTGAAGTCCCAGCATGTGGACTTTTTTTTTTTTGAGACAGAGCCTCAAGCTGTCCACCTGGGTAGAGTGCTGTGGCCTCACAGCAACCTCCAACTCCTGGGTTCAAGCAAGTCTCCTGCCTCCGCCTCCCAAGTAGCTGGGACCACAGGCGCCTGCCACAACGCCCGGCTATTTTTTTGGTTTCAGCCATCATTGTTGTTTGGCGGGCCCTGGCTGGATTCGAACCCATCACCTTAGGTGTATGTGGCTGGCGCCTTAGCCACCTGAGCCACAGGCGTCGAACCCCGGCATGTGGACTTTGAAACTTTCCTGCCTATGCTCCAGGCAGTGGCCAAGAACCAGAACCAAGGCACATATGAAGACTACTTGGAGGAGCTTCGTGTGTTTGACAAGGAGGGGAATGGCAAAGTCATGGGAGCAGAACTCAGACGTGTCCTCACCACCCTGGGGGAGAAGATGACTGAGGAGGAGGTGGAGACTGTTCTGGCAGGACATGAGGACAGCAATGGTTGCATCAACTATGAGGCCTTCCTAAAACACATCCTAAGCGTCTGAGCTCTGTGAGTGGGTAAGCCCTCCCACCCCTCCTGTCTTGAGAGACCCAGGGAGCCCCTGCAAGCGGAAGCACGTTCCAGCCACTAGGAGGCCACCTATTATTTCAAAATAAAGACGTGGTTCCTCCCTTGGGAAAAAAATAAATAAATAAAAATAATTCAAGTGTCTGGGGCCTGTAAAGGCCCTTTGGACATGAAATGCTCCATCCATCTGTGCCCACTCAGGAAGGCACATGCTGCCTGCAGGGTGAGGGCTGCAGCCCACCCTGTGGAGAGGGGTTAGCATCCCTGGCCCACAGGGTATGGCTGGACCCCAGACACCATGGGCCTCTGGGTCTCCCAAGCTACCCCAACCATGTGCTCAGCTGCCTGAATTCTAAGCAGTTCACACGATGCCACAGGAGAGGGGACACTCCTCTGCAGTGCAGAGACCACACAGGCCCTGAGCAGAATGCAACTGGCTCCTCCAGTGCTCCACATGGCCACAAGTTAGCACAGAAAACCCAAGGACCCTCCTCACCCTGCAACCTGCTCCCTGACAGCCCCAGCTGGTACACAGGGAACACAGGACCAGCTGGCCACAGTGTCAGGCCTGACACGGCCCAGAGCCTCCAAGCCAGGGCCTGGACACAGCAGTGGTCAACAGGAACCCAGGGAGGCACGTGGCCACAGCTGAGGAGAAAGTGAGGCAATGTCCTGGCAGGGCAGCAGGTCCAGCCCACCTGAGGTTCTATAGCTGCGGCTGCCTAGACTCTCAAAGTGCAGGCCTGCCCAGGCTAGAGTCCCCTGCCCCCAGAAGGCAAGGGCTTTGCCAGGGAAACACAAGCCCTGCTCCCCCAAAACCTCTCACCCAGCCCAGCCCCTGGCTGTACACACCTGGATCTATTATTTTCATGTTATTCTTAACATGAAAGAAGTTGGAGACATTGAACTTGTCCAAATTGGTGGGGTCCTGTAGTCAAAAGAGAACCCAAGCAAAAAAAATTAAAAAAAAAAAAAAATAAAAGAGAACCCCAACAGCGCAAGCCCAGTGCCACAGCCAGGCACCAAACCTGCAGCCTGATGGCAGCTGCAGGTGACAAAGGATGGGCAGGCTCCAGGAGGGGAAGAAGCTGGCATTGCCTTAAGGCTAGGTGCAGGGAACAGGGCAGGTGGGGGCACCTTTCTCTCAGGCAGAGTAATAAGCAGGTCAGGGTGGAGAATGCTAGCTCCTAGCCGCTCACCAAACTGCATGCTGTCCCTCCAGGGCCCACAGCTAACAAGCATGCCTTGATGTTAGGTGGCCATGGACAGGAACATGGACAGCCGTTGGGCTGACCTCTGATTAGAATGGGACAAGCCACAGAGGGTTAAGTGGCTGTACCCTGCTCTCTACGTCAGTGTCTCATCAGTTCGCCGGGGCTCTTTGACCCTGCAGGAAAGCCTGTGCCAGACGCTGGGCAGAGCCAGGCCTGCAGAGCAGCCGCTACACTCCAGGAAGCTTGAAGGGACCCTGACATGAAGCTGGGGGATCACAGAGGAGGATATGAGAGCCACACACACAAAGCAGGTGGTCTTGCAGAGGCCTGGGTGACTGTAGGTGGGGCACTGAGGGCAGCTGGGGAACCACAACCAGGCAGGAATTCCAGAGGGGAGACTGCCCCCCACAGGGAGCCACACAGAGGTCAGGGCCCCTCTCCTGGGAAGGACACACTCGCCTGCAGGGTGATGACATCCTGCCGGGAGAAGGGCTCATCGGTCAGCAGGTCTCGGAAGTTCTTGGCCTTGATGTTTAGCTGCTCCACTGCCTGAGGCCGGAAGGATATGGTATCAGGCACCTGCCCCCAAGCTTTGGCACAGTGGCCCGAAGGTGGGAAGCCTGGAGCCACCCAGCATGGAGAGAGGATGAACACGACACCGCTATGTATACCCCATACACAGCAGCAATGGTGAAGGCAGAGCTAGCTGGGCCCCAGACCCCAATACAACCTCTGAGCACCTCTATGGGGAGCTCCTGTTAAACATGTGCACAGAGCAGCAAACAGGCCCAGGAGACCCATTCTGCCTTCCCCAGGTGAGGACAGAAGTGCCCTCCTGGGGCACCCTTCAGCAGCACTCTTGCACCAACAGCAAGGACTGACCCAGCCAGTCCCTGTGCACTGTGGGCAAAGAAGTAGCTCCCAGCCCCCTGGGGCAGCACTGGCCACCAACCCTGAAGACATCCAGGTGCAGGACTGGAAAGGGCACAGGGCAGTCTACTTTCCTGTACTGCTGGGCCTCTCCACAGCCCTGCCCCACCCCCACTGCCTCTTGAACAGGGCCACCAGTGTAGAAGTCACTGCCTCATCTCTCCCTAATCCACCCCTAGGCAGAACTCTTCCCATGACCCCAGACCCGATGCTCCTAGAGATAGGTGGCTCTAACCAAAGCCAGGACCCAAAGACCCTTTAAACCCCCAGAGATCTGTCCTCAGAGCATGGGGCCCCTCCTCAGGGCCTGGTCTCTGATGAAGATAAGGGAAGACACTCTGAGGGATAAGGGTCTCTGCCCCAGAGCCACCTGGATTCCAAGTTCAGAGGTGGCAAGAAGCTCCACCCCACCCTCTCTTGACCTGTGTGGAAATGAGAAGGCTGCCCAGCAAGAGCTGTGGCGCCAGTGCCAGTGAACCCTGAAAAGACAGGCTCTGCCCAGCCCAGCTGGTGGAGCTCAGAGCACACACCTGAGATCTCCACACCATGTCCCACCCCCCAGAGCAAGAACCCACCTCATAGGCATAGACGTTGCCAGTCGTCCTAATGGCCACGATGTGGGTGTTGTTGGTGAACACGGTGAACAGCACCGGGCAGTGGTAGTTTCCTAGAGATGAGGCACAGGAAGACTGGTCACCGGGGGCTGTGACGTCCCAGTGAAGACTGCTGGGAGGTAGGGCATGAGAGAACTCTGACCAAGATCAAAAGACGGGGGAGGCAGAGCTAGAGGGGTAGCAGCTGCTCTCTCTCCACTGTACCAGTAAAAGACTCCTAGTTGGTTTGGCGCCTGTGGCTCAGCAGCTGGGGCGCCAACGCATACACCAGAGCTGACAGGTTCAAGCTCGGCCCCGGCCTGGCAAACAACAATGACAACTACAACCAAAAAATAGCCGGGCATCGTGGCAGATGCCTGTAGTCCCAGCTACTTGGAAGGCTGAGGCAAGAGAATTGCTTAAGCCCAAGAGTTTGAGGTTGCTGTGAGCTGTGACACCA
>NW_003852613.1:566085-567436 GCF_000181295.1 Otolemur garnettii | reverse complement strand
AAAAAAAAAAAAAAAAAAAAGACTCCTAGTCATCCTGCAAGACCCAACTCTGGACTCAGTGCCCATAGCTCAGTGAGTAGGGTGCTAGCCACATACACCAAAGGTGGCAGGTTCAAGCCTGACCCGGGCCAGCTGGACAGCAATGACAACTGAACACCCCCCACCCCCGGCAAAAATAGGGCGGCACCTGTGGCTCAAAGAATAGAGCGCTGGCCCCATATACTGGAGGCGATGGGTTTAAACACGGCCCCAGCCAAAAACTGCAAAAAACAAAAAATTGTGGTGGGCACCTATAGTCCCAGCTACTTGGGAGGCTGAGGCAAGAGAATCGCTTAAGCCCAAGAATTTGAGGTTGCTGTGAGCTGTGATGCTACAGCATCTTACCAAGGGCGACATAGTGAGACTCTGTCTCAAAAAAATAAAAAAAATACCCACCTCTGGCACCACCTTCTTCATGTCCTCCATGACCCCTAGTATACCCCTAGGTGAACACCATGACGACCGCCTCCTCTTAAAGTCAGCGCTTGGCAGGAAACCCATCTCCAAGGAACCCCACCTTTTACCACCAGTCCCCTTGCCCGGTCACTACAGCTACCTGCCCACAAGTCCCCACCCCATGGCCAGGGGGCCCAACAAAGGAATGCAAAAACAGGGGGGAGGAACTTCTAGATTAAAAAACACAGAGTCACCAGCCACACACATTTGTGTGGACTTTTATTTTTTTGAGACAGAGTCTCACTCTGTCACCCTGGGTGGAGTGCTGTGGTGTCATCATAGCTCACAGCAACCTCAAACTCCTGGGTTCAAGAGATCCTCCTGCCTCAGTTTTTCTATTTTTAGTAGAGATAGGGTTCATGAACTCAAGTGATCTACCTACCTCAGTCTCCCAGAGTGCTGGGATTACAGTCATGAGCCACTTATACTCAGCTTTGTGTGGTCTTTTTATTTTTATTAATTTATTTTTTTGAGACAGAGTCTCACTATGTCATCCTCAGAAGAGTGCCATGGTGTCACAGCTCACAGCAACCTCAAACTCTTGGGCTTTTTAAAGTGATTCTCTTCCCTCAGCCTCCCAAGTAGCTGGGACCATAGGCATCTGCCACAACGCCCGGCTACTTTTTTGGTTGCAATTGTCACTATTGTTTAGCAGGCCTGGGCTGGGCTCAAACCCGCCACCCTTGTTTTAAGTGGCTGGCGCTCTACTCACTGAGCTATGGATGCTGAGCCAAGTGTGGTCTTTTTAAACATCTTAAAAACTATTAAAAAAGGCTCAACGGGCTTGGCGCCTATAGCTCAACCGGCTAAGGCGCCAGCCACGTACAACTAAGGTGGCAGGTTCGAATCCCCAGCC
>NW_003852613.1:562341-565637 GCF_000181295.1 Otolemur garnettii | reverse complement strand
AAAAAAAAAAAAAAACTATAAAAAAAAATCATTAGGAGACAATTATAGAAACATGACCACTGGCCAGACAATTCTTCAGGCTGGAAATGGTATTGTGACCATTCCTTTTCACATCCTTATCTAGTGCTGCCCAGTGAAGCGTTTAGGCCTGGGACTGGCTTCATCCACCAGCATGGGAGATGCAGGGTAATCCGCCTTGGGCAGGGTCACCACACAGTGCTCTCCATTTTCAAGTATCCGAAATTTCTAATTAACAACAAAACAAAGCAAAAAAAAAAAAAGTGAATTCTAGGTCAAAGTTATTTAAAACAAAAGTGAGAAAAATTAGGCCAGATCTTGCCTCCTCCTCAGCAGCTCCCATCTAAGAGCAGAAACCCAAGTCGTCCTCCATGGTTGCCCAGCCCTGCAGGAAGGCTGTGCCCACTCCTGACCTCTCTGACCATGTTCCCTGCTCCTAGATGCCACAGACTCCCTGCACTCAAACCTTGCCAGCATGTCCCTGGAGCCCTCTACCCATCCCTGCTCTACTTTTGTCCCTGTTAGAAGCAGCATCTGACATGCTTGGCAATACTGATACCTGCCAAGTGAGAGGTGCACACTGCAGCCTGCCCTCATACCAGCTGATCACAGAGGGGAAGGTGCCCAGCTCTTGGCCACCAGGCTGGCACTTCCGCCCTACACCAGCCGCTACCGACCCACTGGGCTGCTTTCTCACTGAAACTCACTCACTCATTCACCTGTGAACCTGGCACCGACTTGGGCCAGCATGGGGGCCTGGCCTTACATGCCTCAGGATCTCTCTGGAATACACGTTCTCTGTGAGCAGGGACAGCAACTTAAACCATGGTGTCCCCATGGCCAAAGATCTGGGTCACACCCACAGGATCAAGAGTAAGGCCTGTGCCAGATGGGAGGGGCAGGCAGGTCACCTCAGCTTGGGTATCTCTGCCCACGAAAAAATAGAGGGTGGGCAGGGGAACATATAGCAGGAGGAACAGGCACTGGGCAGGGCTTTGTGAGTAGCAGCAAAGAGAAGCCTGAGCCAGGATCTGCCTGGCAAATCCCTCTGGACCAGCTGCCCCTGTGGCCGGGATGCCACCCTGGCCCCTAGGCTGAGCAGGGGCTGCCGGCAGCAGTGAATGGACCACAGTCTCAGATATTGGCTGTGCACCACAGAGCCCAACTGTGCCCATCAAGGCCACCAGCTGCTCACAACACCTTGCCCACACATGTGAGAACAAGTGCCCCACGTCCAAGGCTGCATCCCCACGCCAGCTCAAAACTATTGGGCTGAGAATGGTGCTTGAGAAGAAATCATACAGCACCTGGGGAGAAAGCAAGTAAAGCCAGTGCCTCACTTGATCAGAAAGGACAACATGTATGTGAGACAGGAAAGAGCTGGGCTTCTGGTCTTGGCTGCAACGGTGTTACTCACCCTCGCTGTTCTTGGCAAAGTTCAGCTTGATCAAGGACCTCCCATCCAGTTTCTGGAAGAAACACAATAATTAGTAACACACAAGTGGCTGATGTAAAGAGATGCTGGGTACAAGGCTGGGAAGACAGATGGAATGGTCTCCACCAGCCGACTCTGCAGCTGCAGGACCCCGTGACAGCCTCACAGGGGCCTGCAGCAGGGCACCCAGCCAGCTGTTTATTTATGCAGCCCCTGTCTGCTCCCCACCAGCTCAGAGAAGAGTGTCAAGGGTTGACCTGAGAGAGGATACGGCTGCAGGGTGCATGTGTGTAGTACACTTCTGCCATATTTGGACTTTTTTTTTTTTTTTTTGAGATAGCCTCAAGCTGTTGCCCTGGGTAGAGTGCCCTGGCATCACAGCTCACAGCAACCTCCAACTCCTGGGCTCAAGTGATTCTCTTGCCTTCGTCTCCCAAGTTGCTGGGATTATAGGCACCTGCCACAACGCCCAGCTATTTTTTGGTTGCAGCTGTCATTGTTGTTTGGCGGGTCCAGGCTGGACTCAAACCCGCCAGCTCAGGTGTATGTGGCTGGCGCCTTAGCTGCTTGAGCCACAGGCACTGAGCCTTGGACTTTTTTTTTTTTTTTTTTTGAGACAAGCTTGCCCTGTCACCCTGGCTGCAGTGTAGTGGTAGCTCACTGAAGCCTTGAACTTCTCGGCTCAAGCAATCCCAAAGTGCTCAGCCTCCCGAAGTGCTGAGATTACACGTGTGCCCGACAACACATGGCTATGTGTGCACATTTTTATGTGAGCAGAGATTACTTCTCAAATTAAAAAAATGAATGTATTTCTTCAGCTATTGGAGGGTATGCAGGTGTCCAGACATTTTGTCATACAAATATTTAAGAAAAATGAGACATTATTAAAAGGAATAAATATATTCAAATGTTAAGAGTGAAGAGTGGTTGTGATGAGAAAGCAGTATCTTCTACACCAGTATTTTTATTTTTCCTTTTTTTATTTTCTCAAGACAGGGTCTTATGATTTTGCCCAGGCTGGAATGCAGTGGCTATTCACAGGTACAATCATGGCATCCTGGGCTCAAGGATCCTCCTGCCTCAGCCTCCAAGTAGCTAGGGCAATATGTATGTGTCACCACACCAGGATAATTTTTCTGTTTTCTGGAGAGATTAGGGTCTCACTATGTTGCCCAGGCTGATCCAACTCCTAGCCTCAACTGATCCTCCCACCTTGGCCTCCCAGAGCACTGAGATTATAGGCAGCCTGCACTTCCATCACACTGTCCCCTCAGCCTCAGACACTCCCCCTGACAACCCCAAGTAGCCACTGCGAGTTGCTGCTCCTGTGAGGTCAAGACATCCTTTCGACCTCTTCGGTTCCAACACCACCCACAGGGGACTCCTCACCATATCCAATCCTCTGAACTGCCAGGCACTGACAGGAACTTCCTCTTGTTAGTACAGACCTCATGGGCTAAGGGTTGAGTCCATAGACTGTCCCCACTGCAGACACCAGCTGTAGATTTGGCCTCCTGTAATTCTGACTGCTAGGCTATAAATCTGGGTTCCCATGACCACCTCCTCAGGTTCAATAATTTGCAAGAATGATTCACAGAACTTGGAAAACCCTTCACTTGTCAGATAAAGAGGTATACAGGGCAAGGTACAGAAAGGCCCTGCTATTATATACAAGAATCTCACTTTACCTTAAAGGATAAAAATAGACTCAGGGTGAAGGAATGGACTTATATAATATAGGCAAATGGGCTCGACGCCTATAGCTCAACCGGCTAAGGCGCCAGCCACGTACACCTAAGGTGGCGGGTTCGAATCCCCAGCCCGGACCCGCCAAACAACAATG
>NW_003852613.1:560885-562078 GCF_000181295.1 Otolemur garnettii | reverse complement strand
GAAAGATAAGGAAGGTCACTACATATTTGTCATGGGAAACACCCAACATGAAGATTCAATAATTAACATTTATGCACCCTACCAGAATGCTCCTCAATTCGTAAAGCAGACTCTAATGGATATGAACAACTTGTTATCTTCCTGCACTATAATAGTTAGGGCTTTTAACACTCCTTTAACAGTTCTGGATAGATCCTATAAGAAGAAACTAAACAAAGAAATATTACACTTAAACCTGACCCTAGAACAAACGGACTTTACAGACCTCTACAGAACATTTCACCCTAATAAAACTAAATATATAATCTTCTCATCAGCCCAAGGGTCATCCTCCAAAACAAATCATATCCTAGGACACAAGTCTAACCTCAGCAAATTTAAAAGTATAGAAATTACTCCTTCTATCTTCTCGGACCACCATGGAATAAAAGTTGAACTCAACAGCAATGGGAATCTTCCTACTCAAACAAAGTCATGGAAGCTAAACAACCTTAGGCTGACTGATAGCTGGGTCAAAGATGAGGTTAAGAAGGAAATCACCACATTTTTGGAACTAAATGATAGAGAAGACATAAATTATCAAAACCTGTGGGATACTGCAAAGACAGTCCTAAGAGGGAAATTTATAGCACTGGAAGCCTTCATCAAGAAAACATAAAGAGAGGAAGCCAACAACTTAATGGATCATCTCAAGCAACTGGAAAAGGAAGAACATTCTGACCCCAAACCCAGCAGAAGAAAAGAAATAACCAAAATTAGGGCAGAATTAAATGAAATTGAAAATAAAAGAATCATTCAGAAGATCAATGAAACAAAAAGTTGGGTTTTTTTGAAAAGATTAACAAAATTGATAAACCTTTGGTCAACCTAACCAGAAATAGAAAAGTAAAATCTCTAATATCATCTATCAGAAACAATAAAGGAGAAAAAACAACAGATACTTTAGAAATTTAAAAAATCCTCAATGATTACTACAAAAATCTTTATTCCGGCTTGGCACCTGTGGCTCAAGTGGCTAAGGCGCAGCCACATACACCTAAGGTGGCAGGTTCAAATACAGCCCGGGCCCACCAAATAACAATGACGGCTACAACCAAAAAATAGCCAGGCGTTGTGGCGGGCACCTGTGGTCCCAGCTACTTGGGAGGCCAAGGCAGGAGACTCGCTTGAGCCCAGGAGTTGGAGGTTGCTGT
>NW_003852613.1:557855-559933 GCF_000181295.1 Otolemur garnettii | reverse complement strand
CAAACCAGGAAAGGATCCAACAAAGAAAGAAAATTATAGACCAGTATCATTAATGAATATCAATGCAAAAATAGTCAATAAAATCTTAGCAAACAGGATTCAACAACACATCAAAAAAATTATATGCCATGATCAAGCTGGTTTTATTCCAGGGTTACAGGGCTGGTTCAACATACGCAAATCTATAAATATAATACACCATATCAATAAAAGAAAAAACAAAGACCATATGATTCTCTCAATTGACACAGAAAAAGCCTTTAATATCCAGCATCCTTTCATGATCAGAATTCTTAAGAAAATAGGTATAGAAGGAACAGTTCTTAAACTGATAGAGGCCATTTACAGCAAACCCACAGCCAATATCATATTGAATGGTGTAAAATTGAAATCATTTCCACTCAGATCAGGAACAAGGCAAGGATGCCCACTGTCTCCACTGCTATTTAACATAGTAATGGAAGTCTTAGCCATCGCAGTCAGGCAAGAGAAGGCGATCAAGGGTATCCAAATAGGGTCAGAGGAGATCAAACTCTCACTCTTTGCTGATAACATGATCCTATACCTGGAAAATCCCAGGGACTCAACTTCAAAACTCTTAGAAGTGCTAAAGGAATACAGCAGCATCTCAGGATACAAAATCAATACTAACAAGTCAGTAGCTTATATATATACCAACAATAGTCAAGCTGAAAAAAACAATCAAGGACTCTATTCCTTTTACAATAGTGCCAAAAAAGATGAAATATCCGGGAATTTACCTAACAAAGGACATGAAAGATCTCTATACGGCTCAGTGCCTGTGGCTCAAGTGGCTAAGGCGCCAGCCACATACATCTAAGGTGGCGAGTTCGAATCCAGCCTAACAACAGTGATGGCTGCAACCAAAAAAGAAAGATCTTTATAAGGAGAACTATGAAACTCTGAGAAAACAAATAGCTGAAGATGTTAACAAATGGAAAAACATACCATGTTCATGGCTGGGAAGAATCAACATTGTTAAAATGTCCATACTACCCAAAGCAATCTACAGATCTAATGCAATCTCTATTAAAGCACCATTGTCATACTTCAAAGAACTTGAAAAAATAGTACTTCGTTTTATATGGAATCAGAAAAAACCTTGAATAGCAAATACATTTCTCAGAAATAAGAACAAATCAGGAGGTATCACATTACCAGACTTCAGGCTATACTATAAATCTATAGTGATCAAAACAGCATAGTACTGGCATAAAAACAGAGCAGTACATTTATGGAGCAGAATAGAGAACCAAGAGATGAACCCAGCTACTTACCATCATTTGATCTTTGACAAACCTATCAAAAATATTCAATGGGGGAAAGACTCCCTATTTAACAAATGGTGCTGGGTGAACTGGCTGGTGACCTGTAGAAGACTGAAACTGGACCCACACCTTTCACCATTAACAAAAATTGATTCTCATTGGATAAAAGATCTAAATTTAAGACATGAAACTATAAAAATACTAGAAGAGAGTGCAGGGAAAACGCTTGAAGAAATAGGCCTGGGAGAATATTTTATGAGGAGGACCCCCCGGGGAATTGAAGCAACACCAAAAATACATTACTGGGATCTGATCAAACTAAAAAGCTTTTGCACAGCCAAGAGCACAGTAAGTAAAGCAAACAGACAACCTTCAAAATCGGAGAGGATTTTTGCACTTTATGCTTCTGACAAAGATCTGATAACTAGAATCTACAGAGAACTCAAACTAATCAATAAGAAAAGAATAAATAACCCCATTTCTATGTGGGCAAGAGACTTCAACAGACAGGTGCATGGCCTACAAACATATGAAAAAATGCTCATCATCCTTAATCATCAGAGAAATGCAAATCAAAACCACTTTGAGGCTCGGCGCCTGTGGCTCAAGTGGCTAAGACGCCAGCCATGTACACCTAAGGTGGCAGGTTCAAATCCAGCCGGGGCCTGCCAAACAACAATGACGGCTGCAATCAAAAAATAGCCGGGTGTTGTGGCAGGCACCTGTGGTCCCAGCTACTTGGGAGGCGGAGGCAGGAGACTCGCTTGAGCCCAGGAGTTGGAGGTTGCT
>NW_003852613.1:554275-557581 GCF_000181295.1 Otolemur garnettii | reverse complement strand
TGCACCAGAATGTTTATTGCAGCCCAATTCATAATAGCCAAGACATGGAAACAGCCCAAGTGCCCATCGACCCATGAATGGATTAACAAATTATGGTATATGTACACCATGGAATACCATGCAGCCATAAAAAAAGATGGAGACTTCACATCTTTTATGTTTACCTGGATGGAGCTGGAACATATTCTTCTTAGTAAAGTATCTCAAGAATGGGGGAAAAAAGTATCCAATATACTCAATACTACTATGAAATCAATATATAAACACCTACACACTCATACAAATGGCAAAACATAACTATAGTCCAAAAAGTAGAAGGGAAGAGGAGAGAGAGGGAAGGGGAGGGAGGATATGGGAAGAGTGAGGGCATTTGGGGGGACCTCACCTAATGTGCGTGATGCAATGGTACATTTCAAAACTATTAAGAAATGAGTATAATTGTGATGGATGTGTTACTTAGTTCAATATAAACATTTCACATTATATACTGAAGCAGTACCCTGAATCCCATAAATGCATCAATGTACAAAGTTATGATTTAATAAAAAAAACAATTTAAAAAAATAAAGGAAAAAAAGAAAAAAGAAAGGCCCTGAGCACAGTAGCTTGTGTCCCCATGCAGTGGAGTGCACCACCGTCCCAGCACACTGGTGTGCTCACCAGCACAGAAGCTCTCTGAGCCCCTCTGCTGAGGGTTGTCATGGGGGCTCCACTCCACAGGTGTGATTCATTATATCACTGCCATAAGTGACCAACTCCAACTCCAGCCCCTTTGTCCCTGCCTGACATCTGAGGTGGAGCTCAAATCCCAACCCCCTAACCAGAGGCTTGTTCCTCTGGCTAGCGGCCTTGTCCTCCTCAGTGTAAACTCAGGTCAGGCTGAAACGGTTCCTCAGGAGTAACAAAACACGCTGCTTACCCTGTCACCCAGGAAATTCCATGCGTTTTAGAAGCTCTGGGCCAGGAACCAGAGAAAACACATGCTTCTTACTACATAACAACGGCTCCCTGCTCACCCTCCTCACCCAGCTGCCCACGTCCCCATCCATCCTATCCCCATGGGAGCCTCACTGGCCTAAGATCCCCAGCACAAGACTATCACCTAGCTCCACCTGCCCACTCCTGGCACAGAACATGTGGTGGCTACTCAGGAAATTCTTGCCAAACTGAACTGGTCCCTGAGACCTGACTGCACTAGCAGGTTACTACTGAGCTCCCTGCTGCCCCTGAGAGAAAGACTGGCCCGGGTACCTCAGCACATCCCACTGGACCACCCTCCATAGCCTCCCTGGTCTGCTGCCCCCAGCTTGGTCATAGCCCCAGGCAGGCCCAGCACACAGCACAGCAAACACCTTCCCGCTGAACAGACACGGGCAAGTGAGTAACTGAAGAAATGGGCCCAATCTGGGGAGGGAGAGAAATCTCTGAGAAGTGAAGGAACCAAGAGAACAGAGATGCTGATTCAAATGTGGGAAAACCAACAGTTTATGATAAAGATACGCAGTGGGGTACAGAGAAATGGAAAAGGAGAATGAGTTAGGACTTGACTCAGAATACCCATTCTGAGCAGCACAGCATTCACAAGACTGGGTCTGTATGTGAGACATAAGAAACTGCTCAGTCTCACAGTAAAAGTACATATTTTTATTTACTTTTAGTAAATACCACCACCACTGAGCACTGAAACTGCTCAGTCTCACAATAAAAGTAAATAAAAAATTAAATTTTTTTGGCCGTAAATAACAAAACTTTTAAAAACTAGATAATAACCAATGTTGTCAAGGACATGGAAAAACAGGTAATTTCTCTTACACCTTGTTAGTAAAAAGATGCAGCTGCACTGGAGGGACGGAGCCCACAGCCACCAACAGAGACTGAAAGCACATCCCCTCGCGGCTAGCACACCCCAGGACACTCCTGTGTGTCGGAGAGACATGCACAAGGACATTCCCCACACCGCCACTTATAACAACAAATGACAAAAGTCAGCATAGAGGACATCTGTGGCCACCACAGAATAAGGCATCACTCTCTGTACTGACACACACAGACCCCCAGAGGCAGCGTGGGGCACAAAAACCAAGGACCCCTCAACACCGAAGAAAACATCGATGGCCCCCAAATGACATATACACAAACACATACACACATGTGCATACGCAGGGAACATTTCTGGAAACAAATGGGTATGGGGAGGAGAAGACTGCACCACCTTACCAGTACATGAAAATCTCTACAATAAAAATCAAGAGCAGGCTGGGCCAGGTGGCTCACACCTGTAATCCCAGCACTCCGGGAGGCCGAGGCAGGTGGATGGCTTGAGCTCAAGAGTTGGAAACCAGTCTGACAAAGAGTGGAAAAACTAGGGCGGCCCCTGTGGCTCAAAGGCATACGGCACCGGCCCCATATGCCAGAGGTGGTAGGTTCAACCCCAGCCCCGGCCAAAAACTGCAAAGAAAAGAAAAAAAAAATGGAAAAACTAGTCAGGTGTAGTGGTAGATGTCTGCAGTCCCAGCTACTCAGGAGGCTGAGGCAGGAGGGTCACTTGAGCCCAAGAGTTGGGGGGAACTACGACCCCACAGCACTCTACCCAGGTTGATAGAGTGAGACTCTGCCTCATAAATAAATAAATAAACAAATGTCAAGGCCAGAGGCCAGCATTTATGAACACCACTTCCACTGGGGCACAGCCACTTACCTCTCCATTGCTGGGGTTGGTCCCGTACTTCTTAAGCCACGGAACAATGCTCCTGAAGGGGAAACAGAGCAGAAAGCATTCCCACAGCAGTTAGGCACCACTTGCTAACACCACCACTGACCTATAGAGCTGCTTCTGGGCTAGGTTTTGTTTCACTTTAGGAGGGGAAAAGCCTCAACAAAGGAAGGGGGAATATCTGTGGTTACATGGGTTTCAAAATAGGTTCTTATTTTTACTGCAGTTATATATAAAAAACAAAAACTATAACTGGGTTAAAAGATACAAATAAATGTTGACACATCTATACAACAAAATACTGGGCCAGCATCCAAAATTATACTTTCAGAGAATTCTGAATGATGTGGGGGAAAAGCTCTCACCATAACACAATGAAAAGTGAATCTGGCTCGGCACTTGTAGCTCAACCGGCTAAGGCACCAGCCACGTACACCTAAGGCGGCGGGACTGAATCCAGCCCGGACCCACCAAAACAACGACAGCTGCAACCAAAATATAGCCGGGCATTGTGGCGGGCGCCTGTGGTCCCAGCTACTTGGGAGGCTGAGGCAGGAGACTCGCTTGAGCCCAGGAGTTGGAGGTTGCTGTGA
>NW_003852613.1:551981-553816 GCF_000181295.1 Otolemur garnettii | reverse complement strand
CTGTAGTCCCAGCTACTTGGGAGCCTGAGGCAGGAGACTCGCTTGAGCCCAGGAGTTGGAGGTTGCTGTGAGCTGTGAGGCCATGGCACTCTACCCAGGGGGATAGCTTGAGGCTCCATCTCAAAAATATAAATAAATAAAATAAAAATAAAAATAAAAATAATTTAAAAAAAAAAGACTCAAGGCCTCAGGCTCGACACTTGTAGCACAGTGGTTACAGTGCCAGCCATATACATCAAGGGTGGTGGGTTCAAACCCAGGCCAGGCCAGCTAAGCAACGATGACAACTGCAACAGAAAAATAGCTGGGGGTGGCACCTGTGGCTCAAAGGAGTAGGGCGCCGGCCCTATATACCAGAGGTGGTGGGTTCAAACCCAGCCCCTGCCAAAAACTGCAAAAAAAAGAAAAGAAAAAGAAAAATAGCCAGGCGTTGTAGCGGGCACCTGTAGTCCCAATTACTTGAGAGGCTGAGGCAAGAGAATCACTTAAGCTCAAGAGTTTGAGGTTGCTCTGAGCTGTGATGCCATAGCACCCTACCGAGGGTAACATAACAAATAAAACCACAGGAAAAATAACTCTCAAAATTTACAGTGGTTATCTTGGGTAGTGGGATTATTTTCCCTTTTCCTTTAAAGGAAATTTTCTAAATTTTCCATAATGAGTCTGAAACATGAAAAAATTATAGGAACTAGCTTATGTTGGAATGGAAAACTGGGCATGATGCTCCAAAAATACAGCACTAGAAAAGTGCGCACCTTAGTCCCAGCTCTGCCTTCGTCAGGTGGAACGCTCAGAGCAGTACCATCCCAAAACAGGTATGGATGTACCAGTTAGAACAGGAGGACCTCCTGCGGAGTGCAAGTGTGGTCAACCCATTCCAGGCAGCAACAGCAGCACGTGGCCAGCTACAGCTGCCTGCCTGGGAGTCACAGAGCACTGCTGTCATGTCCCTGGAGCTGGCTATCCCTTCTCAGTCCTCAAGAGGCCACCTGGAGCTCCAAAGGCTGCTAAGACCTGGCTTGGTGTTGCCTGGAAGGCCTAACCCACAGGATGGCCTAACATCCCCTTCCCTAGAAGTTGTCAACAATCTCACCATATGTTAGATCAAAATTCAAAGAAAACTCACAGCAAGTCAAAGACGACGCCTTCCGGGGTGCAGACTGGGTAGACAAAAGGCTGTAGGGAGAGACTGGGAAAGGACAGAGTCACTCCAAGGCAGCAGCCAGGAGCCCTGGTCAGGCCACGGGATGACTGTGACTGCCATGGTGATCTCTCAACTGCTGCCACAGGAGCGTGCTCTGGGCAAGCTGGCAGCTCCCCCACCCCAACCTTCTACTCTAATTGTAACAGTGGTTGTGTCCATGAGTGACAGAGCAGGACCCAGCACCAGGGCAAGCTCCAAATGTCATGACAATGATGAGTATACATCTTCTCCCAACATGACCACAAAGGCCACATTTTAAAAGCACATTTTTACCCATAAATCCAAGATAGTTAAAAAATGGGCAGGAATAGACAAGAGACCTGTTGGAAGAACTGGAACCAAAGATGGAAACCAGGTGAGGTAGGGGACACTGAAAGAACCCTAAATGCGGGCGGCACCTGTGGCTCATTGAGTAGGGCGCTGGCCCCATATACCAAGGGTGGCAGGTTCAAACCCAGCCCTGGCCAAACTGCAACAACAAAAAAAATAACCGGACCGGACCTTGTGGCGGGCACCTGTAATCCCAACTACTAGGGAGGCTGAGGCAAGAAAATCACCTAAGCCCAAGAGCTGGAGTTGCTGTGATCTGTGACACCACAGCACTCTACTGAGGGCAACAAAGTGAGACTCT
>NW_003852613.1:542377-550188 GCF_000181295.1 Otolemur garnettii | reverse complement strand
CGGGCCCGGGCTGGGGATTCGAACCCGCCACCTTAGGTGTATGTGGCTGGCGCCTTAGCCGCTTGATCCACAGGCGCCGAGCCGACTATGTATCTTTTATTGTGAACTATGTCTTTGGCCCATCTGTCTCCACAGGGTCTGGGGTTTTTTCTGTTTTTTATTTTTTTGAGACAGGCTCTCACTCTGTCACCCTGGGTACAGGACCATAGCATCATAGCTCACAGCAATCTCAAACTCTTGAGCTTGAGCCATCCTCTTGCTTCAGCCTCCTGAGTAGCTAGGAACACAGGCACCTGCCACTACACCCAGCTAGTTTTTCTATTTTGAGTAGAGACTAGACTGGGTCTCACTCTTATTCAGGATGGTCTCCAACTCCTGAACTCAAGCAATCCTCTTGCCTCAGCCCCCCAGAGTGCTAGGATTACAAGCATGAGCCACTGCATCCAGCCCTTCGTTTTTTTGTTAATTGTCCATTTTTATAGCTCACTGTTTAATGAAGACATCATTCCTTAATGCCTCTCACCCAAGGGGGAAAGAGAAGGATTTCATGCCTTACCTGGCTTCTTGCCACCATAGAAGTGAGTGTATTCAGCGCAGGTAATATACCTGGAGGAGAAAGAGGGAGACAGAATGCTACTACTACCCCCTTCATAAAAAAAGACTTAAGTCTTCAGAAGTGAGTAACCAATGATGTAATCTTCACTCATTCAGCAAATGCTTATGAAACATCTTCTATGTTTCAGGCACACAGCGATAAACACAACAGACATGGGGATACACACAATGGTAAACAAATATGTACAATTCTCCTTTGCTCTCAAGGAAAGAAACTGAACTTATCAGAAGACCCAACAATGGGAAGCAGTTGGCCATGTGAAGATCTGGGGAGAGCTTTCCAGGCAGAGGGAACAGCACCATAGCACTGAACAAAGCTCTGAGGCAGGAAATGCTGGGTGTGTTCCAGAATAAGGGGGCTGTCACGGGGGAAGTATGTGCACAAGACTTGTGGCAGATAAAGACGAAGACACATGCAGTGGCCAGATCACAGGGTCTCACTGGGCACGGTGAAGACTCCGGATTTGCTAAGATTCTGATAAGAGCCCTGAAGTAACTGAACCTTAAGTCTCAAAGCATCAATCTGGCTGCTGTGTACAGGGGAACTAGAAAGAGCGGCAGCAGAAAACAGCAAGCAGTCACAGGTGTTTCACTTGTTGTGATGAGAATCACAGAAACACGGTGGCACTCTAGCCAGTGTGCCACAGAGTGAGACCTTGTCTCAAAAATAAATAAATAAACACAGAGAGGCGCGGCTGGCATGCTTTAAATTGTCAGACTCTTCAGCACGGTTGCAGGCTGGCAGGCGTGAGCCTGCACACGGGGAGACGAGGGACGTAGAAGGAAAGAATGCTGATTAAGAATGCTGATTCAGAATGCTGATTCCCGGGGCAGTCCGGGAAGAGCCACACTCGGAGATTGCAGCTGGGGGGGTGCGGCTCCCCGGAGACCGCGGCGGCCCGGCGCGGGGGGCGGTCATTACCCTGCCAGGACAGGGGCGGGGCTTCCGGGAGAAAGTGACATTTGGGACCCGCTCTGGGGCCTGAGAGGGAAAAGGAGCCGCACGAAGTGCGGGACAAACGGGGACTGGCGTAGAGCGGGGCACCGCTCCCAGCTGCGGTTCAACTTACATCTTGTCCTTCTGGTGTTGTCGCTTTCCCATGGTGGCGGCAGCCGGACCAGTGAGCCCTGAAACGCGACCACAGACAACTCAGACCCCGGCGCCACGTCCTAGTCTCCGACTACTTCCGGGTTCCGCGGTCCGCCCCGGAAGTGGACGCTGGAGAGCCGAGAACGGCTTCCCTGGACTAAGTGCGCATGCTCTGAGAGAGTCCGGCCGGGCTGACTGAGCACGCATGCTCGGTCTCTGCGGCCAAGCTCCGTCTCCTCTAGAGACCTGTCTTTGGACCATCTGGTTTACCTGCCCAGCCGCGGCTCTGTACCTTGCCCGCGCTGGATTCTTGCGTCTTTAAAAAGTCCTCATGGTGGCTCGGTGCCCATAGCACGGCGCCAGCCATATGCACCGAGGGTGGCAGGTTCAAGCTCGGCCGGGGCCAGCTAAACAACGAAAACTGCAACCAAAAACGCCGGGCGTTGTGGCAGGTGCCTGTAGTCCCAGCTACTTGGGAGGCTGAGGCAAGAGAATCGCTTAAGCCCAAGATTTTGAGGTTGCTGTGAGCTGTCACTCTACCAAGGACGACATAGTGAGACTCTGTCACAAAATCTCCTGGAGAACAAAGTACTCGATACCAGTTTGAAACTAGATGAAGAATCACAGACCCTAGCCACAGAAAATTTCAATTAAATTCAAGAAGAGGGGAGGAAGGGAGGTTCAGCAGTTTCCAGTAGCGTGGATATAGGGCACATTGGACGCAGGACACAGCTACAACTCTGACTTTTAACTTTTTTTTTTTTTTGGTAGTTTTTGGCTGGGGCTGGGTTTGAACCCACCACCACCAGCATAGGAGACCAGTGCCCTACCCTTTTGAGCCACAGGCGCCGCCTGACTTTTAACTTTTCATGTGCAAATTATACAACCTAAAGGTTTTGTACCCTCATAGTAATCAGAAATAAGTTAAAAGCCCTGCTGGTATTCAGTCTCATCGGCCTCCGCTCCCACCCAGCTCCCCTCCTCTCTAAAGTCTCCACCTTTGACTCATTTTCCATTCTTTCCCCATTGCCTCCAGCAGCAGGTGGACACCTAGCTGGAAGGTCCAAAGTCCTCCCTGGTCCCTTCTGTCTCTTCTGCCAGACACTTCCCTCTGCTCCCTTCTGTCTCTTCTACCAGACCTTTCCCTGGGGCCAAATCTGTACATTACTTGGTGTGCCCCAGTCTGAGCTCACAGCATCCATCTGGGCTCAGGCCCTGGGTGATCTTTCCCAGGATCGTGATTGTCAACATCACTTGTATGACTCTCACCTAAGTCACCGCCCCTGCAGACTCCTAACTTCCATTTGGGTAACTATGATCTAAAGTTTAACATGCCTGGTCAAAGCAGAATTTTCTATCTCTACCCCCACACCTCGACCCACTACTCCCAGTTCCCACTCTTCTGAAAGTGCCAGCATCCACACAGTCACCCAAACCCAGCAGTCCATGCACTTTCTCATCCCATGATAAGATGCTTTTTCATCTTCCAGGTTTCAACATAAGTTTCACCTCCTCAGAGAGACCCTCCCTGACCACCCACTCCACACATCTCCCACAGGGTGGGTCACAGTTAAAATCCTAGAGTAATTTGGTCTGCGTATGGATTTAACACACAGAATGATGGGATGCAAGCTCCTTAAGGGCACAGACTGAGACCACTTGGCTCATTATCTGCAGACCCAAGCATAGTATGGGACATACACCAGGGCTCAGGGAATGTCTGTGGCTGTCCAGTAGGTACCAGCATTCAGTGAGGACCCACATCTCACATGCAAGTTAGCTTGTAAAGTCAACGTGTGAGGCAATAATGAGACAGTCACATATCTTTGAAATTTCCTTGGGAAGGTGCCAACTGGGAAACTGACAGGCCAGCTAATTTTTCCTCCAGAGAGGAACAGATCACTGTTTCTAAATCCATGCATCAGGCTCGGCGCCTGCAGCTCAAGCGGCTAAGGCGCCAGCCACATACACCTGAGCTGGCGGGTTTGAATCCAGCCTGGACCCGCCAAATAACAATGACAACTGCAACCAAAAAAATAGCCAGGCGTTGTGGCGGGTGCCTGTGGTCCCAGCTACTTGGGAGGCAGAGGCAGGAAACTTGCTTGAGCCCAGGGGTTGGAGGTTGCTGTGAGCTGTAATGCCACTGCACTCTTGGCTCTGTCTCAAAAAAAAACCAAATAAATCCATGCATCAGATTACACCCATGTTTAGGGGCCCATTGTAGGAAAAATAGACCAGACTTGCAACTCAATTGGGTCCAGAGAGGCCCAAAGTGGCCACAACGACACGGAAGGGAAGGGCAGCACTCCCCCACTCCATTTCTCTTTCAAAGGACACACGACTGCATGGTCCTAGTATAGTGCTAGCGAGGGGACTACAGTGGTGCTGCCATGACCCCACCTACTCTACAGAGATGTAGGCCACACTACACTGACCACCTCCTCAGGCGAGAGGGAGCCAGTGGGATCACACAACTCCCAGGGATCCCAGCACAAGGAAGGCACCTCATAGGAAATTTATTAATTCCTAGGCCATGGTATGTAGGGAAGAGGCTATGGGCTCCTCTTTTGGGTCACAGACTCTGTGCTTCCAGGATCGTTCTCTGAGTCATCTTTGGGTCTGGGCACAGGATGGAATTTCAGTAGGACAGGTGGGGAGAAGACGGAGGCCTTCGCAGCAGAGGCTGGAGTCTCATCAGTGTTGGAGGAGGGACTGCACGCCGAGTTCCTGCATAGTAGACATCCAAGACAGACATGAGGTAGGACACCACTACACAGGGCCATAATAGGCACAAGTGACAAAAACCCTGAGCTGTAGGATGGCTCCCAGGACATTTGTACTTCCAGAAATGTCTCCCATGGATGTGTGTTTAAGTCTGTTCACTGCAGTAATATTTGTAATTGCAAAACCCTGAAATCCATCTAAACGTCCATGAGAGTTCAACTCAATATACAGCCATGCACTGGCTGTTCTGCACCCCATTAAAGAAAGGAGGGAAGCTGGGTACTCTGGCTTGCTCCTATAATCCCAGCACTCTTGGGAGAATGAGGCAAGTGGATTGAGCTCTGGAGTTCAAGACCAGCCTGAGCAAGAGTGAAACCTGTTGCCACTAAAAGTAAGAAAACTCGGGCAGCACCTGTGGCTCAGTGAGTAGGGCACTGGCCCCATATACCGAGGGTGCCAGGTTCAAACCCAGCCCCGGGCCAAATTGCAACAAAAAAATAGCTGGGTGTTGTGGCAGGCACCTGAGGTCCTAGCTACTTGGGAGGCTGAGGCAAGAGAATCGCCTAAGCCTAAGAGCTAGAGGTTGCTATGAGCTGTGTTATGCCACAGCACTCTACCAAGGGCGATAAAGTGAGACTTTGTCTCTAAAAAATATATAAAAATAAAATGGTAATAGAAATACTAGCTGGACATTGTGTTAGGCACCTATAGTCCCACCTACCCTGGAGGGTGAGACATAAAGATCGCGTAAGTCCGGCTCGGCGCCTATAGCTCAACCGGCTAAGGCGCCAGCCACGTACACCTAAGGTGGCGGGTTCGAATCCCCAGCCCGGACCGCCAAAACAACAATGACGGCTGCAACCAAAAAAAATAGCCAGGCGTTGTGGCGGGCGCCTGTGGTCCCAGCTACTTGGCTGTTGACAAAAGGGGTTGGAGGTTGCTGTGAGCTGTAATGCCACTGCACTCTTGGCTCTGTCTCAAAAAAAAAAAAAAAAAAAAAAAAAGATCGCGTAAGTCCAGGAGTTTGAGGTTGCTGTGAGCTATGACACTATCGCACTCTACCAAGGGTAACAGAGTGAGACTCTGTCTCAAAAAGAAAAAAAAAGGAAAGAAAGAAAGAAATAATGGCAATATCCCAACAAGCAATAATGTCAGAGGCAAGGGGCAAAAAAAGAATAATAAGGCGTTTGAATGTTTATTCATGGAAAAAAGAAAGTTGCTGAGAAGCACACACAATAAACTCTTTCTTGGCTTATAAACAACCAGTGTGTGTGCACTGTGTGCACACGGAGACAAAACACTTGGGAAAGCTCGGTGCCTGTAGCTCAGCAGCTAGGGTGCCAGCCACCCACACCAGAGCTTGTGGGTTGGAACCCATCCCGGGGCTGCCAAACAATGACAATTACAACCAAAAAATAGCCAGGCATTGTGGCGGGCGCCTATAGTCCCAGCCACTTGGGAGGCTGAGGCAAGAGAATCACTTAAGCCCAAGAGTTTAAGGTTACTGTGAGCTGTGATGCCCCAGCACTCTACCAAGGATGACATAGGGAGACTCTATCTCAAAAAAAAAAAAAAAAAAAAAAAACCACTTGGAAAGGTACACACAAAACCCCTGGCAGCATGGACTCCTATTTCACATATTCGCTATGGATTGTGAGCTTTTTTTCCCATGAATTATGTTCTGCTTTTGTCAACCTTTTTTTTGAGACAGAGTTTCACTTTCTCGCCCTCAGTAGAGTGCCATGGCAGCATCACACTGCTCATAGCAACCTCGAGCTCTTGGGCTTAGGTGATTCTCTTGCCTCAGCCTCCTGAGGAGCTGGGACTACAGGCACCTGCCACAACGCCCAGCTATTTTTTTATTCAGGTTTGGCTGGGGCTGGGTTTGAACTCCCCACCCTCGGTATATGGGGCCAGCGCCCTACTCAGTGAGCCACAGGTGCCACCCGCTTTTGTCAACTTTTTAAAACCAATTAAAAATAATCTATTTTTGGTGAAACAAGAGCTTAAGAGTTGTTCCCACCAGGGAAATACTTTGACAAACAAGAACAGTTAAGTGAATGATGCTCCACCCATACAGTGGAGCATTTTCCATCGATTATTACAGGAGAGTTTGAAGCTACTGTTTAGATGGGAGGAAACTCACGTGCTTCCTGCCTAATGGGACACTTCCAGTCCCACTTGGGTAATGAATTGCAGTAAGTACAAATGTATGTGTATCCACTCAAAAAAAATCTACACTGAAATATAGACAAATGCCAGTTATGGTTACTTCTGCTGGTGGGAATGTGAATGATTTGATGTCTCTTTTCTGTATAGGTTTCAGTTGTCCACAGTAAACATACTGCTTCTAGAATCTAAAAAAAGGGCTGGGCACAGTGGCTCCTCCTGTAATCCTAGCACTCTGGGAGGCCAAGGCAGGTGGAGTACCTGAGCTCACAGGTTCGAGACCAGCCTTAGCCAGAGCGAGACCCAGTCTCTAAAAATAACCAGGCATTGTGGCAACAATGTGAAACTCTGTCTCAAAAACAAAAAAAAATCTAAAAAGTGATGATCCTCTTGTTAACTGTTTATATCCTTTCCTTTGAAATTCCACTTCAGAGTATTCATCTGAAATTCAGGAACAGCTTTACACATAAAGATTTTTTTTTTTTTGAGACTCTTTGTTGCCCTGGGTAGAGTGCTATGGTGTCATAGCTCACAGCAACCTCAAACTCTTAGGCTTAAGTGATCCTCCTGCCTCAGCCTCCTAAGTAACTGGGACTAAAGGCGCCTGCCACAACGCCCAGCTATTTTTTAGTACAGATGGGGTCTTGTGTTTACTTGAGCAATCCTCCTGTCTTGGCCTCCCAAAGTGCTAGGACTGTCAGTGTGAGCCACCACGCCCAGCCTGCACATACAGATGTTAATCCCAGCACAAACTATGCTTGGGGAAAATTGGAAGCACCTCCTGGGGCTCCCAGTGGAGACCACATATGCAGGGTGGTTATTCCGTCAATGACACTTGTATTCAAACCTGCAAGGATGGTTACAGCTCCAAGGGGCCTTCAAGTTAACAGATAAAGACAAGATTAAAAAAAGAAAAGACATCCAATTAAATCACAACTTGATAAAACTACGCCTAGAAAAGCTAGAAAATATCTAAACACCCTCATACTGACCACAGCCCCACCGTGTAGTTCCACCTTCCTACAATGCTCAATAATGCTTTCCTCTTCAATTTTGCTTTGTAATAACATTCCAAAAACTCTGGGTGGCGCCTGTGGCTCAGTGAGTAGGGCACCGGCCTCATATACTGAGGGTAGCAGGTTCAAGCCTGGCCCCAGCCAAAATGCAGTTAAAAAAAATAGCCAAGCTTTGTGGCAGGTGCCTGTGGTCCCAG
>NW_003852613.1:540797-542357 GCF_000181295.1 Otolemur garnettii | reverse complement strand
ACCTATAGTCCCAGCTACTTAGGAGACTAAGGCAAGAGAACTGCTTAAGTCCAAGAGTTTGAGGCTGCTGTGAGCTGTGACACCACAGTACTCTACCAGGGGCAACAAAGTGAGACTCTGTCTCAACAAAATAAAAAGATAAAATAAACCAAATTTATAGAAATGGGCAAAAGATATGAATATATATCACTCCAAAGATTTACAAATGATCAATCAACAAGCATAGGAAAATATATTATTAGTCAGAGAAATTCAAATCAAAACTACAATGATAACTTCAACTCCACCAGGATGCCTATAATCAGAAATACAGACAGTAGCAAGTGTTGTCAAGGATGTGGAGAAATTGGGACCCTGAGAACATTGCTAGCGGTACTGTAAAATGATGTGGGAATTTTGGAAAACAATTTAGCAGCTCCTAAAAGTATTAAATATAGAGTTACCATATGACCTGATAAACTTATGTCCTCAAAAAAACTTGCACACAGGCCAGGCACAGAGGCTCACACCTGTAATCCCAGCGCTCTGGGAGGCCAAGGCAGGTGGATTGCTTGAGCTCACAAGAGCGATGTTAGCATACACATTTTTATACAAACGGCATTTTTCTTTCCCTTATTATTTCCTTGGAGCTTCCAGGACTAAAAACACTGAATCAAAGAAAATGAGAACTTCCATGGCCCCATAGGTATTTTTTTTTCTTTATTTCTGCTGTAGCTACCTCTGAAGATTAATATGTTTTAAAAAGAAAGAAGGCTTCGAAATGAAGCTTAAACTTTTGTGCAGGCGCCTAAAACCTCACCTACTTGAGAGGCTGAGGTGAGAGGATTGCTTAAGCCCAGGAGTTCAAAACCAGGAAAGACCCCTGACTCTACAAAAATTAAAAAATTAGGTGAGTGTGATGGCATGTGCCTATAGTCCTACCTACTGGGGAGGCCAAGGCAGGAAGATCAGTTCATTTCGGGTGTTGAAGACTGTAGTAACCTGTGATGGTGCCACTGCCCTACAGTCTGAGCAATAAAGCAAGACCTCGCCTCAAAAAGATAAAACTCTCGTGCTTCAAAGACCACATCGAGAAAGTGAAAAGACATCCTAGGACTCTGGGAGGCCAAGGCAGGTGGATTGCCTGAGCTCACAGGTTCAAAACCAGCCAGAGCCAGAGTGAGACCTCGCTCTAAAAAACTGCCAGGTGTTGTAGATGCTTGTAGTCCCAGCTACTTGTCAGGCTGAGGCAAAAGAATTGCTTGAGCAGGTGGTACTTGTAGCTCAAGAGGCTAAGGCACCAGCCACATACACCAGGGCTGGCAGGTTCGAATCCGGCCCAGGCCTGCCAAACGATGACAGCTCACAGCAACCTCAAACTCTTGGACTTAAGCGATTCTCTTGCCTTAGCCTACCAAATAGCTGGGACTACAGGCACCTGCCACAATGCCCGGCTATTTTTTGTTGTTGGTTTCAGTGTTGTGGCGGGCACCTGTAGTCCCAGCTACTTGGGAGGCTGAGGCAAGAGAATGGCTTAAGCCCAGGAGTTGGAGGTTGCTGTGAGCTGTGATACCACAGCAC
>NW_003852613.1:537845-539815 GCF_000181295.1 Otolemur garnettii | reverse complement strand
ACCTATAGTCCCAGCTACTTAGGAGACTAAGGCAAGAGAACTGCTTAAGTCCAAGAGTTTGAGGCTGCTGTGAGCTGTGACACCACAGTACTCTACCAGGGGCAACAAAGTGAGACTCTGTCTCAACAAAATAAAAAGATAAAATAAACCAAATTTATAGAAATGGGCAAAAGATATGAATATATATCACTCCAAAGATTTACAAATGATCAATCAACAAGCATAGGAAAATATATTATTAGTCAGAGAAATTCAAATCAAAACTACAATGATAACTTCAACTCCACCAGGATGCCTATAATCAGAAATACAGACAGTAGCAAGTGTTGTCAAGGATGTGGAGAAATTGGGACCCTGAGAACATTGCTAGCGGTACTGTAAAATGATGTGGGAATTTTGGAAAACAATTTAGCAGCTCCTAAAAGTATTAAATATAGAGTTACCATATGACCTGATAAACTTATGTCCTCAAAAAAACTTGCACACAGGCCAGGCACAGAGGCTCACACCTGTAATCCCAGCGCTCTGGGAGGCCAAGGCAGGTGGATTGCTTGAGCTCACAAGAGCTCAAGACTAGTCTGAGCAAAAGCAAGACCCCGTCTCTACTAAAAATAGAAAAACTGAGGCAAGAGGATCGCTTGAGCCGAGCTGGAGGTTGCTGTGAGCTGTGACGTCACCCACTCTACCCAAGGTGACAGCTTGAGACTGTCTCAAAAAAAAAAAACAAAAACTTGCATAGAAATGTTGGTAACAGCATTATTCGTATTAGCCAAAAATGGAAACAAGGCAAATGCTAATCAACTAATCAATGAATAAATAAAACAATGGAATCTTATTCAACAATGGAATACAATAAAATTCAAGGGAATATTATTCAACCACAGAAAGTAATGAAGTACTGTCAAGAGCTACAAAATGGAGGGGGGGACCTTGGAAAAGCTATGCTAAGTGAAAGCAGCCAGACACAAAGACTGTATGTATATGATTCCATTAACATGGAACGACCAAAACAGACAAATCTAGAGAAAGTAGGCTCAGTGCCTGCCACTCAGCGGTTAGGGTGCCAGCCACGTACACTGAAGCTGGTAGATTTGAACCTGGCCTGGGCCTGCTGAACAACGATGACAACTGCAACAAAAAAATATACTTGGGTGGTTTCCACCACTGGGTTATTGTGAATAATGGTTTGTGAACATTCATGTACAAGTTCCTGTTTAAGTGTTTTCAGGTCTCTTAGGTATATACATAGGCGTGGAATTGCTGGGTCACAGGGTTATTTAACATTTCAAAGGATCACAGAACTGATTTTCTTTTTTTTTTAATTTTTTTTTAACACAGAACTGATTTTCACAGCAGCTTGTACCATTTCCTATTCCCACTAGCCACACACCAGGGCTCCAACTTCTCCACATTTTCATCAACACTTATCTTTTATTACAGCCATCCTAGTCAATGTGAAGGGGCATCTCGTGATTTTCACTAGCGACTCCCTAACAACTAATGATGTTGAGTATCTATTTCTGTTTATTGGTCAACTGTGCACATTCTTTGAAGAAATGGCTATTCAAGTCTTATGCCCATTATCTAATTGGGTTACTTTTTTTGTTGAGTCAATTTCTAAATATTTTCTCACATTGGAGGCTGGCTTTTCACTCTTCTTTTTTTTTTTTTTAATCTATTAGCCAATTAACTAGGTTCTTTTTTTAAAAATTTAAAACACCATTTTATGAGAGTAAGCTCCATTTGTCAGAGCAAACACGCATCGTAGGTAGGCCTGGAGCTGAGGAATAGCCTTGATTTTCAGTAAAATTTGGGAGTCCACAGCTTTTTGATCAACCTTGTGCTGTTCTGTTATCTCATAGTTCTCTTTTTCTGTGGTGAAATCTCACCTTCCTGGTGTCTTGGCACGGGAGCTGCTTCTTGAAATAAGCATCAGTAAGACGCTTCAGGATGTTTTGTTTTTTTTTTTT
>NW_003852613.1:533091-534958 GCF_000181295.1 Otolemur garnettii | reverse complement strand
CAGCTTCAGTGTATGTGGCTGGTGCCCTACTCACTGAGCTATGGGCACCAAGCCCCAGCCTTCACTTTTTAAAGTAAACACTTTTAATTTGGATGTCCTCTTGGGTAAACTTTCTTTCAAATGGGAATTCCAGATTACCTTTAAAGAACCATGTGAGTTTCTTACATAAAAAGTCATTTGAACTCATTTGTTGCTGGGTGCAAAATGGTGCAGCCCCTTTGGAAGACAGCATGACAGTTCCTTCCAACACTAACCATACTCTCTGATCACATGACCCAGCAAAAGTGCTCCTTGGTATCTATCCAAATAAGATGAAAACTTAGGTCCAGGCTCGGTGCCTGTGGCTCAAGTGGCTAAGGTGCCAGCCACATTATACCTAATGTGGCGAGTTCAAATCCAGCCCAGGCCTGCCAAAATAACAATGACGGCTGCAACCAAAAAATGGCCGGGTGTTGTGGCAGACACCTGTGGTCCCAGCTACTTGGGAGGCTGAGGCAGGAGACTCGCTTGAGCCCAGGAGTTGGAGGTGGCTGTGAGCTATGATGCCACAGCACTCTACCCAGGGTGACAGCTTGAGGCTGTCTCAAAAAAAAAAAAAGAAAACTTAAGTCCACACAAAAACCTGCCCATGGATGTTTATAGCAACTTTATTCATAATTTACAAAACTTGGAAGCAACTAAAGTGCCCCGTCAGTAGTCAGTAGGTGAATGGATAAACTGTTGTGCAACTAGGATTATTCAAAGCTAAAAAAAAAAAGAGCTATCAAGGCATGAAAAGACATGGAAGAAACTTAAATGCATTTTACTAAGTAGAAGCAGTCAATCTGAAAATGCTACATGGTACATAATTCCAATAACATTTTGGAAACTGCAAAACTATGGAGGCAGTAAAAAGATCAGTGGTTCTCTGGGGGAGAACCTCAGAGGTTGAAGGTGGATGAAGGGATGAACAGGCAGAGCATAGAGGACTTTTAGGGCAGTGAAACCACTCTGTGCTATACTACAATGGTAGATTCAGGTGAGTACACATCTGTCCACACTCACAGCATGTACAAGACCAAGAGTGAACCCTGGCAGAGCCCTTAGCTCAGCGGGTAGGGTGCCCGCCACATGCACAAGGGCTGGTGGGTTCGAACCCAGCCCAGGCCTACTAAAACAAAAAAATTGCCGGGCGTTGTGGTAGGCACCTATAGTCCCAGGTACTCGGGAGGCTGAGGCAAGAGAATTGCTTAGGCCAGGAGTTTGAGGTTGCTGTGAGCTGTGATGCCATAGGACTCTACTGAGGGCAACAAAGTGAGACTCTGTCTCAATTAAAAAAAAAAAAGTGAACCCTAATGTAAACTACGGACATTCATATTAATGATGTATCAATGTAGGTTCATTGAATGGAACAGATGTACCCCTCTGGTGTGGCTTTGTTTGTTTTTTTCCAAAGTCTTGCTCTGTTGCCCAGGCTAGAGTGCCATAGCCTCAGCCTAGCTCATAGCAACTTCAGACTCCTGGGTTTAACAATACTCCTGCCTCAGCCTTCCAAGTAGCTAAGACTACAGCCATCACACCTGGCTAATTTTTTTAGTTTTAACAGCAGAACAGCATGGCTTAAGTGTCTAGAAACAGGATCTCTAAAACCTAAAACTCTAAAACAATAGTCCTTTAAGCTGAGCCCGGTGGCTCACACCTGTAATCCTGGCACTCTGGGAGGCCAAGGCAGGAAGATCACTTGAGGTCAGATTTTGAGAACACCCTGAGCAAGAATGAGACCCATCTCCATTAAAAATAGAAAAAAACTGGCTCGGCGCCTATGGCTCAAGCGGCTAAGGCGCCAGCCACATACACCTAAGGTGGCGGGTTCGAATCCCCAGCCCGG
>NW_003852613.1:529506-532578 GCF_000181295.1 Otolemur garnettii | reverse complement strand
CATTGTGGCGGGCACCTGTCATCCCAGCTACTCAGAAGGCTGAGGCAAGAGAATCACCTAAGCCCAGGAGTTGGAGGTTGCTGTGAACTGTGATGCCACAGCACTCTACCTAGGGCAATAAAATGAGACTCTGTCTCTAAAAAATAAATAAATAAATAAATAAAAACTCATCCAATGCAGTGAAGCAGCCAGTTTAAATCACAGGTTGGAATCATTCAATGATGGGGAAATATACTTAATGTTAGTGGAAAAGGCAGGTAAATTTATAAAAATACTCCACATTTGGCAAACCTCTGCTTTGCAAAACACACATATCATTATCTCAGTCACAGGCCAGGTCCACAGTTGGTGCTATCATTCCCTTTCTGTTGGGCCTTTATGTGGTCTGTTTCCAAATTCTCACTGTTACGAATCCTAGGAAAAGACTGACACCTTCTCTGCACCCCTCCCTACACCCTTCCATTCCAGGAAGTGGAAGAAGATATTATAATGAAGATTTTTCCAGCCCTGTGCACATCACCATGATGCCTGTCAGAGGCAGGGGAGGGTGCAGGGAACCTGGGGCCAGGGCACAGCCAGGATGGCCCCAAGGAGGCACAGAGGCATACTTACCAGGGGAAACCAGGGAGTTTGTGTGCACTGTTTCCAGCCAAGTACGAGAAATGGAAGCCTCCAGGGTTGAGGACCAAGGGCGTCAGGTCAACCATGCATCTGCAAGACAGGGCAGAGACAGGACATTAGTCTTGGGCCCCTTCATAGTTTCCTGTGCAGTTCTGTGACATAGCACAGGGACTCCCACACACAGAGCACACCTCTGAGCCCAGACTCCTCCCCTGTAAAGTGAGGAGAACCACCACTAAGGACGGCTCTGAGGATCAACTAAGAGGTGGGGAAGACGGGGTGACCGCGTCTGGCGCACAGAAAGCTCCCCAATATGCTCCTTCTCCACTTCCCTTGAGCCCAGAGTAAATTCTTTCCACCTCTTGGGGTTTGATGACAGTCCATTCCAGTTTAATTTCACTTCAGACCCTGAAGTATCCAAATTCTCCATCTGTAGGAAATAAAGGAAATCTCAGGACAAGTTTGGGGACCTCACAGTGAAGAAAAATGCCTTCTACAACCATGAGAACTACATGTCTTTCACTCATCTGACAGGTACATGAGGCCTGTCCCATGCCCACCTTGAGCTAGGTGTGAGGGGTACAGGAGGTGGGATGGGGACCTGAGGAGAGGGGGACCCCCATGGCGGGAGTCTGAAGATACAGGTAGAGGGCAGCATGGGGAACGCATCCACAGGGACAGGCACTGGGGTGGCTCTCTGAGGGACGTGGGAAAAGGCCCACTCCTGGTTTTCCTATTGTTCTTTGGGGGCCCTAGCACCTCAAGGGTGCCTTATTCATTGAGGTCAAGAATGTAGGCTCCATGCTTTTGACTCTCATGAAACCCGTCCATCATAGCAAACTGCCCACTTCATTATTATTGTTGTTTAAGAGACAAGTTCTCATTCTACTTCCCAGCCAGGCTGGAGTACAAAGGTACAATCACAGCTCACTACAGCCTTGAACTGCTCCTGCTTCACCCTCCTCAGTAGCTGGACTACAGGTACACACCACTGCCCCTACCCCAAACTCCTTTTGTCTGTTTATTCATTGTCTTTCTACCCAAGACTGTCTACAAAGAGGGTTTGCTGCGTAAGCAGGGATCTGAGAGCCATAGCCCAGGAGAGCCACTGGGACTGTTCTGAGCATGGGGGCCAAAGCTGCTCCTCTCAGGACTGTTTGGAGCAAGGGACATCCCCACTGACCGAGTTGCTGGGCAGCGGAGGGAAGGGGCCAAAGACCCTGGGCATGGTGTAGACAGGGAGTGATGGGGCCAGCAGGGAGGCCTTGGTGGTGGTAGGTGGTGATGGTGGCAGCGGTAGAGGTGGTGGCAGGGTTGGTGGCAGGCACGGGGAGGTCGACTGGTCCCGCAGAAGGATGGGTTCTGGTTTCTTTGGTTTCAGCTTCCTTCTCTTCTTCTTCTTGGCATCTGTGACAAAAGGTGCCAGTGACTGCCTACTCTGTGGGCAGAAAGGGTGGAGTGGGGACCAAAGAGTGATCCAGGCTTCTTCACAGTCCTTCCAACAACACCCAGCACCATTACTGACATGGGCCAACATGCACCATCTCACCAAGCCCACGGAGAGGCTACTCTGGTGTCCACCTTACAATTAGAACCAGAGCTCTGGCCGTCCAAGGTATAGGCAGGATACACACCAGGTTGTCTGACTTCCAAGGGCAGAATTTTGAGGAAAGTGATGGGATGTTACATCCAAGGAAGGGTGAGCTTAGCCTTGGCAGGTCAGTCTGCCCCTACCTCCCCTTTGTGAATAAATGCCAAGTCTGCCAACACCAGCTTGGGGTATGCAGGCCCCAGTGAGCACACCAACTGTATTTGGGGAGTATGAGAAAGGGCACTTCCTCCCCGAGGAAGCCCACATGGAGGTCTTGCAGAGGTGGGCTCAGGTAGGGAATCTTTGAGGGACAGGACCTGGGGATCAGCCCCCTCACCTCTATTTCAGATCTTCCTCCTGTATTCAACAGGTCTGCTTGTTTCTACTGTTCAAAGTTGGTGACTACCAGCAAAGTGAGTGTTAAGAGGTTCCTCATACAGCCCACCAGTATGACTCATCTGATAACCACCACCCACATTGGCTTAGAGGCCGAGACCCTGCTGTTCAGAGCAACCCAGATCTGAGTCCAAGTTCAGGCGAAACTCACTAGGTGACCTTGGGCATTTTGGCTAAGCTCCTGATGCCTCTATTTCCTCTTCTACAAAACAAAGATAATTAACACTGAAGGGAGGGTGCTACAGGTTCCATTGTCCAGCAACCAGATGAAATTGACATGGAAGCCTCCCACTGTGATGCAGCAGGAAGTAACCCAGCCTGCCACAGTTTACACATCATCAGACACAAATACACTGCAAGAACTGAGCCTGAATCCAACCAAGGCTTCAGATGAACTGTCCAAGAAATACAGGCAGAGGAGGATGAAGCAACCACTGCCAACAGACTTTAAGAACAGATATTGG
>NW_003852613.1:515180-527993 GCF_000181295.1 Otolemur garnettii | reverse complement strand
ACTCCTGGGCTCAAGTGAGTCTCCTGTCTCTGCCTCCCAAGTAGCTGGGACCACAGGCGCCTGCCACAACGCCTGGCTATTTTTTTTTTTTTTTTTGGTTGCAGCCATCATTGTTGTCTGGTGAGCCCGGGCTGGATTCGAACCTGCCACCTTAGGTGTATGTGGCTGGTGCCCTAGCCACTTGAGCCACAGGTGCCGCCGGCTCAACTAATATTAAAGAACCATTCTTAATTATCTCAAATGTAACAATGACATTGTGATTATATTAGAAAATCATGGGGTTTTTTTAAATTAAGGTGCACACTATTCAGAGGTAAACTGATATCTGACATTTCCCTTTAAATACTCCAGAAAAAAGCAAAGGGGAGGAGAACGGAGAGTGAAACACACCTACCATAGGTATGGTTGCCGAGGCTGGTGACAGGCAGTTGGGTGTTTACTGTCATCTCTAGTTTTCTGTATGCTTACTTTCACAATAAAAACTTTTTTTTCTACAGAAAGAGCCAAGCATAGGGCCACAGACAAGTGGGTCCTGAGCCAGCCACTGCCTGCAGTTCCTCACCCACAACTCCAAACTCCACTCTCCCTGTAAGGGTGGCCACAAGGGCTCTCTGGCTCAGAGGTGACCCAAATTGCTCAGGATCACGCAGCCAAGAAGCAGCGACCCTTAAGTCAATCTTGTAACCAGCTAATCCAGGTAGGAGCAGCCTGCCCAGGCCCCTTTCCTCCTCTGGATAAAACCTAATCCAAGATGGCAAATCCAACTGGGAGAGTTGGCCACCTAAAATGGACCTGAGTCAGTCCCTCGGCCCTTGGCCTGGATGCCCTTGGCTCAGACCAGCATGAGCAGAGCCCCAGTCTCACCCCGGGAGTAGAGGTGTACGCGCTGGATCCCCCGCTTCAGCTGCTCCAGGCGCTGGTGCATCTCCAGAGCGCCCATGCCGTTGCAATGGTTCAGTTCCCCCTGGACAGCAGTGAAGAACTTCGCCTGCAACAACAGTGGAAGAGGCCGGGCAGGAGGAAGCCCGAGGAGTAAGACGCCTGCTCATTCCCTTAGACTTAAGGGGGAAAGACTTAGACTTCCAGGCGCTCCACGGCGCCCTCCCCCCACCTGCCCCCAAATCTCCAAACTGCAGAGTCCTGCAGCCGCACCCAGAGGAAGGAGAGGAGTCCGCGCTGTTCGAGTTCCGTCTGCTTGCCCTTGCGCACCACCCTCTCCGCCAGCGCCGGGTTACGATCGAGGCTGCGGAAGAGGCGACGCAGAGCGCGCTCCGTGTAGGTCGCCGCCTGCCTCTCGAAGTCCTCCTCGGAGATGAGCTGGCAGAAGGTCACACTCTGGGGGAACTCGCTGTCGAACTCGTCTAGGACCTCCATCCAGAGGAGCTGCTGGCGGGCCCGGGCTGCCTGGGGGAGGGGCGGCCGTCGGGGTAGGGCTCCCAGGGTCCGAGCGCACCGACCCCCACCCGCCCGGGGGCCAGGAGGGAGGGCTGCTCCGGAGGGCCAGGGCTGGGGGTCACCAAGGGTGGCTGGGAGCCTCAGGGACATACCAGTCTCTTCCCCCACAGCCGCAATGCAAACGCCGGCTGCCGCGCCCACTGCAGCGGCCAGTCCAGCCAATCGGCGCCGAGGCCGGGGGCGGAGCCCGTCCCCGCCACGGCCGCACGTGACAATGCCCCTCCCGCTCAGAGCATGCGCCATGGGGACTTCGAGGGGGAGGACCTGGCTACACTTACGACTCTGAGGACCACCTGGTCTTTGATCCCCGAGGGGCTGCGGCCACTCAGAGGGCTTGGCCAGTGCCCGAAGTCTTTCTTCCAGCTTCTTTGCGTGTTTTGTTTAGTTTTTGTGGGTTGGGTTTTTTTTTGCGACGTCGCCTTGGCTAGTCTACAGTGGCGCGATCATCGCTTCCAACTTTATTTATTTTTATCTTTTTTTCCCCCTTAAGTCTAAAGTCTTTCTGGAGCATACACCTTCTTTTAAGGCTCCCCAACCTTCCGCTGGCCTCCACTCCCCTCCCACGGAGCATCCCTGGCTTCAAGCCTTACTGCCTACCCATCCAGGGCTTCTTCACACAGCTCCTAAGTCCTCTAGTCCCTCCACCTCTGTCCTTTCTCTCCTTCCCTAGCTCGCTACTCACCATTGCCTCTTCACCTCCGTCTCTGTCCCCTCCTCAGTGTCCTTTTCCTCCTGCCCTCGGATGCATTTCTGAAGATCCCGTGGTCCTCATACCATCTGGGACCATCTCACCCATTCTTCAGTCCTGATGACAACCCAGAACTGACTGGACAAACTCAAAGCTGCCTCTCAGATGTTCACTGGGGACGATTTGGGGGCATCTCATGGTGAACACATGCAGATTCACACAGCTTCTTCCCCCTGAATGCAGCTTATCACCCCACTCTAGTTGGTCAGCAGCTGACCCTCCCATCCAGCCCAGCCACTACCGAGGGGTTGCACCCTGCACTGCTTCCTCCCTATCCCTCAACATCCCCCACCTGAGAAGCCCAGAAGATTTTTCACCTCCTACTGCCAAGCACCAGCCCTCTAGACCAAGCTCTCCCTGACATAGGAGGTGGCATACACTTCCTTCTGCTTGGAGGCCACAGAGCAAGGTGGGGACAACAGGTCTGTCCTGTGCATCTTCCCTAGGGGTACAGGCAGACACTCAAGTCAGATACCCGTGTTCAAAATCTCCATTCTGCTTCCTGTTCCCTGGGTGACTTACAAAATGAAACTCTAAAATTTGTAGGATGTACCTTTTTTCAAACAGGTCAACTACCCTTTGAGGGTCAAACATCCCTCCTTGCCCTCCCATCATGTTAATAACTGTGCTTCACACTTGATAGGTTTATTTGTGTTTTTAATTTGTTTTTAATTTTTGGGGGGGTCAGAGTCCCACTTTGTCACCCTCAGTAGAGTGCCATGGCATCACAACTCACAGCAACCTCAAACTCTTGGGCTTAAGTGATGCTCGTTGCAGCCTCCGGAGTAGCTGGGAATACAGGTGCCCACCACAATACCTGGCTATTTTTGTTTGTTTGTTTTAGCAGGCCTCGGCCAGGTTCGAACCCACCAGCTCTGGTGCATGTGGCCAGTGCCCTAACCACTGAGCTATGGACTCCCAGCCTATTTGTGTTTTTTAAAAGTGTACTTGCACATAGTCCAGCAGGTTCAAAAGCGGGGGGGGGGGGGTGTACTGGGCCCCTTCTCTGATTCAGGTACTGATGAGAGAGGAAAAGGAGGAGGAGGGGGAGGGACAGAGAGAAAATGACAGTAGTTTCTGCCCTCAGGGGTTCTCAATCTAATGGGGCCTTCAGTCACAGGTTGAACATTTTTATCTAATAGGACCTGCTGGAGGAACATTCAATGCCATGGAGCCCAGGAAAGGCTTTCCCCAGGAGGAAACAATGGAGCAGAGCCAGAATTCACAAGAGCAGGAGTCAGCTGCATGGGCTCTCTGGCCAGTGAATAAAGAACCACACAGGATTGGCCACCTCCAACCCTGGCCCCTAGAGCCCAAAGGAAGGGAGATGAGCCAGGTGACTCTGGGATCAAGGAAACCTAAGGGGTCAGGTCTAGGAGTCAGAGGAACACAAGTCATTGCCCCTCGGCTCCCCCATCGGTGCCAGGGCTTCTACCTCCAGGGTGGGAATGAGTAAGTATCCCAATGTGTCCAGCCAGGGGTGAGGGGTACTCCTGAAAGACCATCTGGAAACTTGGACCATCTGTCAAGGTGACAGGTTTGAATGACTGTCACTGGGCACATAGACACATTTGTGTTGTGTCAGGCCCAGATGAGTAGAGGTGGCCCTACAAGTCTGGGGTCCAGCTTGAAAGTTCAGCTCCAACACCACCCCTCACCCCCTCCCCACATTCCAGATAGGGCAGGCACGTCTGACACCTTACAATCCCTCCTATAGGCACAGGACATACCTCTGTAAGAGACAACCTGGCATGGTTGATGGGCATCACCTGCAGTCTTTTTTTTTTTTTTTAATTGAGACAGTCTCGCTTTGTTGCCCTCAGTAGAGTGCTGTGACTCACAGCTCACAGCAACCTCAGACTCCTGGGCTTAAGCAATTCTCTTGCCTCAGCCTCCCTAGTAGCTGGGACTACAGGCACCCACTATAACACCTGGCTACTTTTTTTTAGAGGCAGAGTCTCACTCTAGCTCAGGCTGGTTTCAAACTCCTGAGCTCAGGCGATCTGCCAGCCCTGGCCTTCCAGAGTGCTGGGATTTCAGGCGTGAGCCACCACGCCTGGCCCACTTGCAGTCTTCCTATCCCAAGTCCACCCAACCATCCCAGATATTGCTGCTCCAGCTGAGCCCAGAGGTGACTGATGGCCTGGTGGGAAAGCTGCATCCCAGAAGGTCTGTGCTACCTACCTCCCTAACTCCCACCCAGAGGAACATTCTCCCCAGAGCTCTCTAGACAGACCCTGGCCCTCTTTAAATCTTTAAGGAGGGCTGGGTCCAAGCAAAGCCTGGAAAGACCCTCCATGCGAAGTTGTTGGCCTCTGTTTCTCCATGAGGCCCTGACCAGTTCTGGATTCCTCAGTGTTGCCCCAAGGAGCCAATGTGGAAAGACCTCCAAATCAGAGCTTTTCTGAATTTAGGGACTCTGCTCCTATCCCTACCCAGCCATGACCAAGATGGAATGCTCAGGGGACAACCACCCAGCTCTGCACCCCCTGAGCCTCTGATAGAGGGTCTGGTCCAGCTCTGTACAGTGCCTAAATGGTCCAACACTTACCCTCTTGGCACTTCAACTTTCTCAGCTGGGAAGTGAAGTAAGGCAGCAAACCCCCTTCCAGCCAAGTGGACCTGACCGATGCCCTTTCATCATTGCACTGCTTCCCAGTGGCCCACAGTAGTGCAACAGGGAAAGAGTGTCGGGCAGGCCTGCCAGTGCCTCCCTCCTGGTGGTTGGTGGTGATCTGAGACCTGGAATGCAGGCCTCTGCCTGGGGGAAGGGTGCCCTCTGACCCCAGAGGCCCAGGCCTGGCTAGAATCTCAAGTTTCCATGGAGAAGGGAGTGAACTGGACAGGGGGGTGGGGAGGGCCTGCAGGCCCAGGGGGCCTCAGCCTGGGGAGTGGGAGGTGAGGGTTATGGGGGAGGGAGGTCCCCAAGGCTAGTCCCAGATGCTTTGACAATATCATTGCACTGCTTCTCAGAGCACAGTAGTGCAACCTCGTCAGAGCACCTGTGACAAGCAGGAGGGTAGCCTACCGACCCCATTACACACACAACGGGAAGCTCCAGCACGGATGGGTGGGTGGGGCCAGACCTTCAATTCAGTACATGGGAGCAGAAAAGGGGATCCCAGTGGAACTGCGGTTCTCGAAGTCCTCAGAACCTCATGGCACTCAGGCCTTTGCTAGCACGCTCCGGATTGCCTTACAGGAGAAACCTTAGACTGAAGGGTAGTTCCAACCCCACAACAGGAGCTGAGGGGCAGACGTGGGAGAGAGCGCCCACACAAAGGAGAGGGCCCGCGCTCACCCTCAGTCCAAAGCCCGCTAGCTCCCAGAGTCAGGTGGGTACAGCCCGACGACCCTGCGCCCTGAGTCAGCCCGCGGCTCCGAGAGAAGAAAGGCCGCCCCACCCCGGGACAACGCGCCTCTTCTCGCTCGGGGCCCCATCCCTGGCTCCTGCGCCCCCCACATAGCCTCCTTGTTCTGTCCTAATAGACTCTTCTGCCCGGAGGCCCAAAGTGGAACAGAAGAATGGGGGGGTTCCGCACTCTTCTGGAGTTCCTTGCCCAGAGAGGGCTCCCGGGGTCTCGGCAGCGCCCCTCCGTACGTCCCGCAATGTAGGGCCATCCTAGTCACACACCCTACCCCAGACCCAGCTACTCACGCAGACTGACACCCCTTTCGCCCAGGATCCGGGCAACCCACCTAAGGTCAGTGAGAGGGGAGTCCTCGCCATCGTCCGAGCTGGTGGTCAGCATCCAGACGACCCCGCACCTCGTGGGGCCCCCTCGCTAGCCGGCTCCATCTTTAACCCACTGACAGTCTGAGGAGCTGGCCCCGGGCTCCTTAGCATAGAGCCGCGCTCATTGGCCGACGCTGGCGCGGGGGTGGCACCTCTCGCACGCCTATTGGCTAAGGCTGGAGCGATTTCAAAATAGCCTCCCGGCGCCGATTGGCCCGGCGCCGGCTGAGGTTCCGCCTCAGTGGTTTTAACAATGAGTTCTAGGAACACTTTCTCCCCATTCATAACTTATCAAAAGGAACTTTGCCCGCCTTTTCTCAGCTCCAATCTCTGCGAGTTTCTAGCAGCACACCCGAGAGCTCTAGGAAGCCCGGTGGGGGGCGCCGGGCCGCGGCTGAGCCCACCACGGATGGGGCTGCGAACCTCGGAAAATGCACGAACTCCCAACCAGGAGTGCGGTTGAAAGTAGCCACAGACTGCTTTGTTTTGCGTGCTGACATCGCTCCACTGAGCCTCCCGGATAGGCTATTTGGGAGTGGTAGGTTTCGGTGTTGGGGTAGCCCCCACTGCCCAAACAAACCCACCGCATCGCTCGACTGGACCCAAGTAGGGCTGGGCTGCTATGGCCCAGTCCTGGGGCCCAAGGAGTCTTGCAGATCCGTGAGAAGTACGGGGAAGGCGTTGCTTGGGTCTTTGATTGCGATCTGCTTTGTGGATAAGCATTCATAAGTGCCTAGCCTGGGCTGATGACCAGGGATGATATTCATTAACTGCGCCTGGTACAGTTCGTGGGGGCAAGGGGAAGGGAAGGTAGACAACGGTGCATCTGCTCCCGCTCTTGTTTTATTCTCAGTCCAATGGCCAAGGGCAAATGTTTTTGAGGCAGCAGAGCTGGTTTGGAACCTTTCTGAACCTCTCTTGCCTTCCTTGCAAAACTGAGATGATAATCTAACCAGCTTCATAGGATTATTGCCAAGAGCAAATGAGATGCTGTGTAAATCATTGGCCCGTCCCCTTGTGCTTTGTAAGTGCTCAGTAAAAGAGTTCTGCTGCTGCACTTTTAATTTTTGTTCTTGTCTTGCATTCTGCTTAGAGCCATCTGACCTGCTCCAATAGCTAGAGCTTTTGCTTGCTCAGGAATTCCTACATGCTCTCAATCAACACTCCTCACCTCACTGCTTACCTATGTATGTGGTGGGGAGTCATAGATAAAAGCAGGAGAGAGCTCTTAAAGCCCAGGAGTGCACCTTGGATTCACAACTGTAGTCCATGCTGTTGGTGCCCACCCATACTCCCTCGACACTCGCCTCTACAGCCAGCACCTGCAGCTCCACCTGGGAGCCTTATCTGGCTGCTGCAGCCCCTTGCCCAAAGTACAGGGCAAGTGTGAGCTGCTACAGAGTAATTCCCTCACCCACCCAGCAGCTCTCAACCTTAAAAGGAAAATACTTTGGAGGTAAGAATCTCCCACCCTCTTTCTTGCCCCTCAGGTGGGATAACTTTAATGTGTGTTCTGCACTGGGCCCCAGAAATCCCCAATGAGACTGAGCTCCAGTAAGGGGTTCTGACCATATTACTCCAAACTTCTTCCAGCCAGTTGCCACCCCAGCCTCTCCTTCGGCCTTTTGCTCTCCTTTAAGGAAGCAGCACACTTAGCCCCAGTAGTAGCTCCCTTAAGCTCCTCTGTCCTAGGCAGCCCCCACCTCAGCTGATTTAGGAAGTCCATAAGGCTGTAATCACTGCCATTACCTCTAGAGGTCACCCACACACCAGCAAAGTTATCTTCAGTTAATAGGGCCCATCCTATTTCTTCGGTTTCTACCTTCAAGTTCCAATACTCTGCCTGCCCAAATTGGGTCTCCTCTTCCAGGAAGCCTTCTCAGGCCTCTGCAGGTAACAAGTCTTTGTGGTTGCCTTCCCTTGTGATACATTTTATTTTATTTATTTTTTCAAGAGTCTCACTTTGTCGCCCACATTAGAGTGCCTAGTAGCTGGTACTACAGGTGCCCACCACAACACCTGGCTATTTTTAAAGACAGGGTCTGTCTCACTATGACTCACTCAGGCTGGTCTCCAACTCCTGAGCTCAGGCAATCCACCTGCCTCAGCCTCCCAAAGAACCAGAATTACAAGCATGATCCACTGTGCCCAGCTCTTGTGATATATTTTAAAATTCTGGGCTTGGCGCCTGTGGCTCAAGTGGCTAAGGCGCCAGCCACATATACCTAAAATGGCGGGTTTTAATCCAGCCCGGGCCCACCAAACAATGATGGCTGCAACCAAAAAAATAGCCGGGCGTTGTGGCAGACACCTGTGTTCCTAGCTACTTGGGAGGCTGAGGCAGGAGACTCGCTTGAGCCCAGGAGTTGGAGGTTGTTGTGGTGATGCCACAGCACTCTACCCAGGGGGACAGCTCCGTCTCAAAAAAAAAAAAAAAAAAAAATCTGTTGTCTCTTTGAGACCTTGTAAGGTCTTGATGGGGGCCTGAGATGCCACATGGCTGGGCTGCCACTTGCACCAAAAGTGAGGGAATCCTTGATACTAATTTCCATCTTATAGGCAGAGTCTTTGCTTGGTCCTTGGTCAAAAACAGGTGTTAATACTGTCATACAGGGGTAGACAGGGTGGCTCATGCCTGTAATCCTAGCACTCTGGGAGACCGAAGTGGGTGGATTGCCTGAGCTCACAAATAGGAGACTAGCCTGAGTAAGAGTAAGACCCTGTCTGTAAAAAATAGCCAGGTGTTGTAGGTGGCACCTGTAGTCTAAGCTACTCAGGAGGCTAAGAGTTTGAGGTTGCTGTGAGCTATGATGCCATAGCACTCTACTGAGGGCAACAAAGTGAGACTCTATCTCAAAAAAAAAAAAAATTAAAAAGTCTGTCACACAAGTTGGGCATGGTAGTTCATACCTACAATGATAGCACTGTGGGAGGCCAAGGTAAGAGGATTGATCACTTTAGCTCAGGAGTTCTAAATAAGCCTGAGCAAGAGGGAGACCCCATTTCTACTAAATATAGACAAATTAGCCAGGCATGGCAGGTGCCTGTAGTCCCAGCTACTTAAGAGGCTGAAGCAGGAGTACCACTTGAGCCCAGGAGTTGGAGGTTGATAATGCCACTGTACTCTACCTGGGACAACAGAGCAAGACTCTGTCTCAAAAAAAATAGACTGTCACACAACTGACAAGAGAGTGGGATCCTCACATCAAGAGATGAGGGTGCTGGCTCGGCACCCATAGCTCAATGGTTAGGGTGCTGGCCACATCCACCAGGGCTGGTGGGTTCAAACCCAGCCAGGGCCTGCTAAACAACAATGACAACAAAAACAAAAAAATAGCTGAGCATTGTGGCGGGCACCTATAGTTCCAGCTACTTAGGAGGCTGAGGCAAGAAAATCGCTAAAGCCCAAGAGTTTGAGGTGCTATGAGCTGTGACGCCACTCAGCAAGGTGTCACGGCACTCTACCAAGAGTGACATAGTGAGACTCTGTCTCAAAAAAAAGAAAAAGAGATGAGGGGGCTGCTTCATCCTGGCTAGCAGTAGGGAGTGGGGGTCCAATCCTGCCTGGGGGCCCAGCCTTGGCCCTTAGTAAGAAAGTTTATGAAACTCAAGATCTGGGGAGCTGGGGTCACTTATTAGCAGACCACTTCTGGGTAGACAGGGGCTGTGCTTGCCCAAGGTAGCATTAGAGTCCATGGAAGAGCATGAGGAAGGTGAGGAGAAGATCAGCATTCAGGCTGGGCTGCAGACAGAGGATTTGCACTGAGGAAGAGATAGAGGTCTACGATAGCTGGCACCTACTGGTCACCCCCCAGTTCAGAGCAAAGCAATTGCGGACCAACATTCTTTTAATTACAAAGGCACTTGAGGACCCTACAAACCCAAAGTCTTTGCCAAGAGTGGCCTTGCGGATACCCCACTCTGCCACCCTCAGTCTACCCATCAATGGACTCAGAGTTCATCGTGACCTGCAGAGGGCTCCACACTGGGCTTGATGAAGATGCCTTCCATGGCCTTCCACGTGTTGTGTGTGTTGGCACTGGGCATGCCATGCACCTCATGCTGCCCTCGGATGGGGCTCCCGTACTGTTCACCCGTCACCGACAGGAACACAGAGGTGCCCACGTGCTGGAAGCGCACGACAGCCTGGCGCTCCCAGTGCTTCCCAGAGCAGCGCACTGTCCACAGGTCCAGGTCATCACCCTCACCATCTTCCCCAAAGGCGCTCACCTCCTGTAGTGCAGGGGACAGGGAAAAATAGTCACCACAGAGGCAGTGACATTGCCTAGCGTCAGTGCACCTAGTGCACCGGAGGGACCTTCCCTACACTTTTCTTTCTTTGTTACATTGCATTTGTTAGGTAAAGTCCCTCTTATAATTGTGTCTTGCCCCCAAGAGATGGGTCACACATGGAGACCCCACCCCCTCCCACCTTCTCTCTCCTTCCCTCACCCCCCAATATATACTAGGTCATAAAGTGCCCTCATATCAAAATTGAATACATAAGAAAAAAATAAAATAAAATTGAATACATAGGGACTCAGCACCCATACCACAGTGGTTACAGCGTCAGCCACATACACTGAGGCTGGAGGGTTCAAATCCGGCCCTGGGCCAGCTGAACAACAATGACAACTGCAACAAAAAAATAGCTGGATGTTGTGGCGGGCGCTTGTAGTCCCAGCTACTTGGGAAGCTGAGGCTAGAGAATCGCTTAAGCCCAGGAATTAGAGGCTGCTGTGAGCTGTGACACTACAGCACTCTACTGAGGGCAACATAGTTGAGACTCTGTCTCAAAAAAAAAAAAAAAACTACATAGGATTCATGCTTCTCCATTCTTCTGATGCTTTACTAAGAATAACGTGGTCCACTGCCATCCAGGTTAATATAAAAGATGTAAAGTCTCCATTTTTCCCTGCCTTTTTTTTTTTTGCCGGGGCTGGGTTTGAGCCCGCCACCTCTGGCATATGGAGCCAGCGCCCTACTTCTTTGAGCCACAGGCACCGCCCTTCCTGCACTTTTTTGAGCCTCAATTTCCACAGCTACAAAATTCCACACCAAGATGCCCCACACCCAGAGCCCACTCCCCAATACAGGTTCTTCAGACACAAGCACACCTTGTTTCATCTGTCTGTGCAGTGACCATTGGTCACCACAAAGTCAAGGGCTCCTCTTCCACATTCTCCCAATCTTAACCCCTCAGGCCCACCTTCAGCCTAAAGTTCAACCTCTCAGGCATACAGGCAAGATTTCTACTCATCTCAAACATTCTCTTCAACCAGCTCCCCAAAAGCACCCTTTGTCCCATTCAAAACCAAGTTCCAATGACCTCTTTGCCTTGGCACAACTCTTCCATGGGCCTGGAAAGCCCCTCTTTTCCCATCTGTGGCCTGGAGGACTCCGACTCATCCTTCTAGACCCAGTCTGAGTTTCTCTTGCTTTGCGGAGTTCCTATTCCCCACCCTCAAGATTATGTGGATCTTTCTCTCTTGGGTCCTATCTGCTCAAGGATCTCTCTTCCTGTCTCCCTGCTGGGCTGGGAGCACCTGGGACCCGGACCCAGACAGAATAACCTGTGTCCCCAGAGGGGCCGCTCACGGAAGGAGTTGAGGTCTCATTGGAACCCAAGTTCTTGTCCCTGCCCCTCACACACACTGCCAGGGCCTTTCCTAGGGCTCGGGGAGGGCACTCACCTGGTTGTTGGACAAGGGGGACGGGAAGTGGTGCGTGTGCAAGTTCTTCCCGGTGAGCACGTGTGTGAGCCGCACCGCCTGTCCGCAGCGCACAGGGGACCCGCGCGGGCACCCGCTCTCAGAGCCGCCGCGGATCCGCCAATAGCTATTGGCGTCGTCCGACGCCTCCACGCCGGTCACTGACTGTTGGCCGCTACCTGAGGTGTAACACCCACCCCTGTCAATCGCGGAACTCCCTACCCTCGCTACAGACACCATAAATTTCCCCTACGATCCTACCCTAAAATCACAACGGCTCACACTCAGCCTCCAGGCCTGGCCCCGACTGACCCCTCAAGTCCTTTGGCTCAGTTTCCCGAAGATTCTTCCCTCCCTCAATATCCAGACGACGCCCTCAACACCCACCAGTCCTTGCCTCCTCGGTCCCCAACAACTTCTGATCCCCAGTCTGTCTCCACAGACCCCCACGCTCACCCCGTCTCCAAATCTCAAGCCCCAGTCCCCTGCCTATCTCCCCGTTGCCCGCCCCGCGCACCGGATCCGTATTTGATGTCGTGCGAGTGCAGTCGCACCCTGTGTTGCGTATTGAGCAACTTCAGCACCGACCCGCAGGTCACGAGCCCTGCTCCTGTAGTGGCCGCACCACCGCCCGGCACCAAAAGCGCCAGCAGCAGTCCCAGCAGCGCCGTTCCGACAGCTCCGCCGCGGCCCGCACTCCACATTGCAGCGGCCCGGCTCCTGCCGCTCGGGCCCCACGGCCGCTTCCGTCCTTGCGGGGAGCCAATCCTGCTCTGACAGCGCCGGCTCCTGGCAGCCAATCGCCAGCCCGCGCGGCGCTCCGCCCGCACTGCCATTGGATCGACGGGGAGGAGTCCCACCCCCAGCTTCAGAAAGCGGTAGTTGGGCGGGGACTGGAGACCCAAGAGGGGTTTTGATTGACCCACGCTTTCGAGGCCTCACCAATGAGGGTTAAGGGAAGGGTGGTGAGGCGCCAAGCCCAGGAGAGCACAGAAGGGTTATCTAGGGATGAGGACGTCGTGCTCCACGGCTGCTGAGCTCCTGAACACTGGCCCAGGGTCCTAGGCCCCCGCGGGAACGTGTTCACGAAGTTTTTTTTTTTTTTTTTTTTTGAGACGGAGCCTCAAGCTATCCCCCTGGGTAGAGTGCCATGGCATCACGCT
>NW_003852613.1:513979-514890 GCF_000181295.1 Otolemur garnettii | reverse complement strand
TGGATCCTTGGGCCCTCAATTATGAGTTCTTCTCCTTGAACCCTGGGCCTGCAGCTACAGGGTCTTGAGGTTACTGGATCACTAGATTTTGTGGTCACAAAGTCGACGAATACCAAGGTTACTGAATCATCTGCTCGGTCAGTACCTGGACCCCAGGATTAATTAATCAACTAGTAATTTCCTCATAGCCCTCTGACACTGAGTCACCTCAGTCCCAAGTTTCTGGGGTTTCTGAATTCCCTTGGCCACTCAGATGTGTTGAGTGCTGCCTGGCTGAATCTAATGGTCACTGGGTCATGGGGCAGCAGAGGGCAACAGAGGGCTGTGGTGTTCCGATAATGACAAGTTCTCACCAGAAGCCACAAAGCAGTCTTAGGAAACCAGAACCCAGGGAGACATGGAACTGTGGGAACCAAGCATGGGTGACTGTGTGTCTTAGGCCTCCTGGCCATGAGCAGTTTGAGGAAGCTCAGAGTGTTGTCATCTCTGTCTTCAAGGGAGGAAAACTTACACCACTTTTTACTTACTCATTCACAGAACATTTGTACAGTGACTTCCTCCAGGTCCCATGCTGGGGGTCACAAAGGAACTAGCTCTGGGCTACATTATCCAAGAAGCTTGACTAAGCATGTACTTGAAGCACTAGCAAAGCAGGGAGCAAAGTATATATTTAATGAAATCATCCAGAATTTTGCATTCCAAATACCCAGAGTAAAGCCATCTTAATTACAGCAACATGTTATTTGGGGATTTTCATGTTTATATTGTTTTTTGGGAGGGTTTGTTTGTTTGTTTGTTTGTTTTTCTTTTGAGACAGAGTCTCACTATGTGGCTCAAACTCTTGGCCTCAAGGGATTCTCTTGCCTGGGCCTCCAAAGTAGCTGGGACTACAGGCACCCGCCACAATGCCC
>NW_003852613.1:509603-512187 GCF_000181295.1 Otolemur garnettii | reverse complement strand
TTTTTTTTTGAGAAAGAGTCTCACTTTGTCACCCCTGGTACAGTGCCGTGGCATCACAGATCACAGCAACCTCACACTGCTAAGCTCAAGTGATCCTCTTGCCTCAGCCTCCCAAGTAGCTGGGACTATAGGAACCTGCCACAATGCCCAGCTATTTTTTAGAGATGGGGGTCTTGCTCTGCTCAGGCTGGTCTCAAACCTGTGAATTCAGACAATTCTTGGCCTCCCACAGTGCTATGATTACAGGTGTGAGCTACAGTGCCTGGCCTCAATCCTCACTTCTAATTCAGGTTTTGATGGCTCTGACTCCAAAATAGATTTTGAGACATCTTTCCTGAGGACTCCATCACCACCCTGATCCAGACCGCCTTGATCTCCTCTCCAGTTTTCTACTAGGCTTTCCTGCTTCTACTACACTGGCCTCTCCAAGGCATTCTCCACACAGGAAGTAGCCAAAGCATAAATCAGATCATTCCAGCACCCAATAGTTTGCCAGTTGCACTTAGGACCAGAAGATGGTGAGAACACAGCAATCTCCTTGACAGGCAAAGATTTGAAGTCGGCTGAGACCCTGGAATCAGAGTGGGTATAGCCAAAAAGGCTCTCTCTTGAGTCTTGTGGGGCCTCCTGGCCTCCTCTGCCTCCCTCCACAGGCCACCATCCTTGGCTTACCCATATGGGCAGCTGCTCAGGGCAGATTATAGCCTGTCCAGTGTCCTTCACCTTCCAACTACAATTTGCCTTCAGGTTCAGATTCTCAAAGGAGAGTCTGATCAGCTCAACTTGTTAGGACAGCGCAGTGATGGCTCAAGGTAGTTGCCAAAATATTTGAAGAGAACACAGCAAGTAAAGCTTTCAAGAAAGGAAAAGTTTATTTTTTGGCTTGGACAGCAGGCTGCGCCCCATCCTAAGGACTGCAGGCATTGGGAAGAGTGCAGTGCTGGATTTTATGTACAACCTTTGAGGGTGTCAGCTGCTTCTTAGAAGTTTCCAGGATCTTAACTAACTCCATTCTCATAACATGTTCCCATAAAAATCCATAGCTGTCTGTCCATGTCAGAAAGTACCTGGGGACTCAGCACCCATAGCACAGTGGTTATGGCATCAGCCACATACACCAAGGCTGGCGGGTTCAAAACTGGCCTGGGCAAGCTACACAACAATGACAACTGCAACAAAAAATAGCTAGACATTGTGGCAGGCACCTGTAGTCACAGCTATTTGGGAGGCTAAGGCAAGAGGATCACTTGAGCCCAAAAGTTTGAGGTTGCTGTGAGCTATGATGCCACAGCACTCTACCCAGGGTGACACAGTGAGACTCTGTTTCCAAAAAAAAAAAAAAAAAAGAAAGTCCCTGGGACATCACTTAGTCCCCCAAAACAGCCCACTAGCAAGGTCTTGACCTGCAAAGCCTCAATTAGTTTCATTCCCATAACAGCTCAGGCCAGCCAGTCCAAACTAGCCTAATCTCTACTGCCACCTGCTCACGTCTAACTGCCTAACCTGATCAACTTGGGTGCAAGGACTGCTGAAGCTGCACTCAGCTGTGGAGGGGAGGAAGGGAGTAGTAGTCTCTAAACATGGTCACTAACGATTCCTCCCATCCCTCTAAGCAAAATAAGTGGAATCTACCTCCTCTACCCTTGAATCTGGGCAGGTACGGTGACTCACTTTGACCAACAGAATACTGAAGAAGTGCTTTGGGGGACTTCTGCATATCAGCCATCAGAAATCAGGGAGGGTCCTGCTTTCTCCTTCTGGGAGGCCCGTGGCTGCTCCCCGCAGTGTTGAAGTGAAGGCCAGTCCACCATATGGTGGGAGGCCACACGGATAGGGACCCTGGAGGGGAAAAGGTCATTAGGAATGTTCCAGCTGCAACCTAGCTTCCAGCTGAAAGCAGTCACATGAATAACTCTAGCCTACACCCTTGCCCAGCTGAGCCTGTCAAACCCGTGTTGTGATAATCATTTTGTTTGCAGCCACTTAAGTCTTGAGGTGATTTGTCCATAGCAATAGATGCCTCAAATTGTAGCTAAGGACCAAGTTTCTGGCAAAATACCAGTTTCCCACAGGGCTGTTCCTACCCCAGAGTGTGTGCCTGAGGCTGGGTGGGGATATAGTCTGGCCAATAGCACCTGGGAATCCTGGCAGGTGCTGTCCCTTGGAGACTAAGGGCTCTCCTTGTGACTCCTTTCTGCCAACAGAATTTCTTACTTCTTTGGACAGGGGTAGATGATAGCTACTCAGCACCATCCATACTTGTCTTCAGCAATCAGTGCAAACAACCAGAATCTCTCAGTCCCTCCCAACTGCGCAATCCTGGGAAAAAAACCAACTGTTCTAACTTGGAACAGGGATGTGCTAATAGGGCCAATCAACTGTGACCAAGTTGGTATGGTAATAAGCGACAAAAAATGAGACTACTCGGCTTGGTGCCCATAGCTCAGTGAGAAGGGTGCCAGCCACATACACCGAGGCTGGCAGGTTTGAGCCCAGCCTGGGCCTGCTAAACAATAACAACTGCAACCATAAAAACAGCCAGGTGGCTCAGCCCCTGTGGCTCAAGTGGCTAGGGCGCCAGCCA
>NW_003852613.1:507436-509448 GCF_000181295.1 Otolemur garnettii | reverse complement strand
CTTGAGCCCAGGAGTTGGAGGTTGCTGTGAGCTGAGATGCCACGGCACTCTACCCAGGGGGATAGCTTGAGGCTCCTGTCTCAAAAAAAGAAAAAAAAAACAGCCAGGTGTTGTGGCAGGCACCTATAGTACCAGCTACTTGACAATCACTTAAGCCCAAGTAGTGGAGGTTGCTGTAAGCTGTGATGCCATAGCACTCTACCCAGAGTGACATAGTGAGACTCTGTTTCAAAAAAAGAGAGACTACTGTGGCCCCATACTGCAGGGGTGGGTGGCCTCAGGGAATGGGCACTGAATCAGTGTGTGCCCTAAAAGATCTTCGTCACAACAGCTCTGTGGAAAAATGGGTCACTCTCATACCAACCTTAGGACCCTGGCCCCTCTGAATGGCAGATGACCAAATGCTCCTCCTCCTCCTTGAATCACAGGGTATGGTTCTGGCTCCAGAGGATACAGTTGCTGTCTCTTCACATGCAGGCCACTGGTCATGGGCACACTTGTCAGGTACTCATAATCAAGCTTAGCTGAGCGAGCCTGACCTCTGTCACCACAGTAGGCTCTAGGGAGAGACGAAAGAGACCCACCAGGCTCTTCACAGGACAGCCTGCACCAAGAAGGCAGAGTCAGAGCATCCTCACATGTTCTCTTATCCTCCACTGACGCCTGGCTACAGAAGCAGGGAAGGAGAGGCTGAGCTGCTCCCTGAGTGAAGGCACCTAGTAGGGCAACAGACTGGCTTCCCTCAGAAGGCAGAGAGAAGGATAGCCAGAAAGCCCTGGAGAACCTTGGACAGGAGCCCCACCAATCACAGCACAAGCTATGCCCATAGACCCATCTAGGGAGATCTGAGGCCTGCTGGAGAATTAGTCACAGGAACAGTCCCAGGCAGCTGATCCATAGGCTGACCAACCAGTAGCCACCATGTGGCGTGGCATGGAGACTCCAGATGTTCAGCTCTTGGAGCTGGGAATACAAATTAGGAAGGTAGGTAGCTGTGAGTGCACCAAGAGAGGGCACACACACAGTGCCTGGGCCAAAAGGAGGGAGAAAAAGAGCCCCTCAAAAGCAGGAACTGGGGCCATGAGTGAGGGGTGACCAGGAGTCCTGAGACTTAAAGAGCCAGGAAGGTATAGACTGGATCAGGAAGATCCACATAGCAAAGTGGGCAAGTGGCAAGGGGCTGGTCTTCTGAGAGCAGCCATGAGGCAGTGCTGGCCCTGTTGCCCAGGGGCTCAGTGCACTATCAGCTGTCAGGAAGGCTGGCTGTAGCCATGGCTGAGCCCACTGAAGGTGCTACCTAAGGGCAGGTGCATGGAAAGGGAGGCTGAAATCTCAGGACATGAAAACCGTGCTCTGTCAACACAGCCTTTAATTCTGTTTCTCTGGTTGGCTTCCCTGAGGGTCTCAGAGAGCTCCCTGTGGGCATTCAGTCCATGTTGACCCCTGCTTAGGGCAGAGGCTGCTGGGTGGGCAGTAACTCTATGAAGGAGCAGGAAGAGCAGCAGGGAATCAAGGGCTCAGTGTGGCTTGCAGAGACCTCATGGGGGGTCACTGTGACCCATGTCCACAGAGTGCCTGACTGAAGAGTCCTCGCTCTGGGACATGTTTTCATTTTTGAAGGAGGCCTCAACCTCGCCCTCATCCTCATACTTGTCCTCTTCCTCATCCTCAATCTCAATCCTGTCATAGTCCTTGCTGTCTTTGATGTTCACTGTTTCCTCAGACTTGGGGGCACTGGAGCCCACATCAATGCCAGAGGACCCAGAAAGCTTGCGCTCCACCAGGTTCACGGGCATCTGGTCCTCAGCTGTCACTGGCTCCTGAGAGCTGAGCTGCTGGCTGGCCAGCACGTCAGTGTGGAAGCTGTGGTGGGACTCCACAGCCTGGGGTTGGTCCTTGTCAGTGGCCAGCTCAAGCTGCACAGAGGGGACCTTCATGGAGGAGACCTGCGCGGAGGGGTGCTTTGTGGAGGAGACCTGCGCGGAGGGGTGCTTTGTGGAGGAGACCTGCGC
>NW_003852613.1:506043-507336 GCF_000181295.1 Otolemur garnettii | reverse complement strand
GCAGAGGGGGGCTTTGTGGAGGAGAATTGTGCGGAGGGGGGCTTCGTGGAAAACCGTGTGGAGGAGAACCGTGCAGAGGGGGACCGTGCGGAGGGGAACTTCGAGGAAACAGTCTCTGTGCTGCGCCTGTCGCTGATGCAAGAGGTGTGCTGGGCCTTGTCGGCCTCCTCAAGCTTGCGCAAAAGGCAGGTCCAGTCAAGCTTTGAGGACAAGCGGATGTGAGAACCCTTCACCTTCTTGAAGCCCAGGGCAAGGTCCATGAGAGTCTCAGCGATGGGGAAGGAGATGAGGCCCAGTTGCTTATTGAGCCTGTTCTCAAACTTGTACTTGCAGATGAGCAGGGAGACTGCCTGCTGCGTCAGGAAGTTCATGAGCTCGTCATACCAGGGGGTGCAGTGGCGGGACGTGGTGGACCTGGAGGAGATGGAGGGCAGCGGCTTCTTCTTTGGGAACTTGTTGGTAAGGCTCTGTGTGGCAGCCAGGGAGGGAAAAAAAGGACATGTGTCATCCCTTACCAGTCTTGTCCCTCCTGCCACCCTGGGACACCCCCTCACACCTGCTGCACCCTCCTGGGCAGGCCTGCCAGCCCTGCTTTCACAAACATGGATGGCAGCTTGTCACAAAAAATTTTGCCATATGTGCTATGTTGTTACACTCAATAGCCAACCCTCATGCTCACCTCATCCTCATACCTGCTGCACGTGTCAGGCTGGGGCCAGGGCTGGGGATCTTAGTCACAGGCCCAGCCAAACCTGGGCTCCTGCAGGCTCCCAGCCAGGCTTGTGCTCAGAGGAGAGCATGCCTGGGCTTTGCTGGGGGAAGGGAGGGATAAGGGACTGCCAGAGACCCACCGGGGTGAAGCCACCGGCATCTTCTATCTATCTTCCCTGAGCAACTTCCTGGACAGGGTAAAGACAATAGAGGGTCTTGCCCTGGTCAACTGGACCAGAGGGAAGTGAGCCTAGAATGCAGGGCCCCATGCTGGACTAAGGCTGCTGTCCACAAGGGACAGGAAGGACCCTCTTAACATGGGAATACCTCCAAGATTCATACAGAAATTTTTTTTTTTTTGACAGAGTCTCACTCTGTCGCCCTCAGTAGAGTGCCGTAGCATCACAGCTCAGAGCAACCTCCAGCTCTTGGGTTTAGGCGATTCTCTTGCCTCAGCCTCCTGAGTAGCTGGGACTATAGGCACCTACCACAACGCCCGGTTATTTCTTGTTGCAGTTGGGCCAGGGCCGGGTTTGAACCTGCCACCTTCAGTATATGGGGCCAGCACCCTATTCTCACTGA
>NW_003852613.1:498583-506013 GCF_000181295.1 Otolemur garnettii | reverse complement strand
AAAAAAAAAAATACCCAAGGTAAAAAATAGCCTTTATTCATCTTTGACAACACCTGGTAGTAGCTAGGCCAGGACTATCATCTCTCATTAGCTTGTCCCCTGATCAGGAGGTTTCCACAGTGCAGGGTAAGAGACCTGGACCTTGGGCACCTGCTGGTGACAGTGGCTGCTAGAAGAGGTGGCGGAAGGAGCCCTTCTCCCAGGAATTTATCCCTACAACACCCAGCCCTGTTCTCGAAAGTGTTACCTCTGGACATGATGAGGGAGGGGATGAGAAGTTTCTCATAAAGGAGTTGAGTGGGGATAGGTTGTAGGGAAAGCGAGGGTGGTAGGAGGAATGTGGAGGTGGGATTGGGCCTCTGAGGTGGCTGTGGCTGGAGGCTAGCTCCACCACAACCCCGGGGCCAGGCAGGGTAAGGTGGAGGCCTCGCCAGGGCCTGGCCCTCTGGCTGGAGCTCTGGGACACAGGTAGTTTCTGTAACTTGGGATCTGAGTTACATGCCTTCTGCCTGGGCCGGAAGGAAGAGCCGGGGACATTTGACTCTTCTGTGGGTGTCTCCTTGAACCTGAATCTGGTGGTCACAGGGGCGCTAAGGACAGAGGGGGTGACCTGTTTGCCCTTGGTTTTTTTGGAAGTCATCTTAGGGCTGGAGACTGTGGTATGGAGGGAATTGCAGGGCTCCTCCCTGTCAGTGGTGGTTTCAGCCAACTTGGAGTTCGGAGAACTTCGGCGACCTGCCAGTGGCGGCTCAATGAAGTCAGACGGTAGCTCTGAAGTGCCCTGGAAGTTGGCAGGGAACAGAGGGCAGCCATCACGGCGGTAGGCACCACTGAGCTTGTCCACAGCCTGGCTGACCACGCTCTGCAGGGCAGGGAAGAGCTGGTGCTTGGCCAGGAAATCCAGGGTGTGATGAGGCTCTCGGAGGGAACAGTAGCCAGGCAGGTTGAAGGATGACAGCTGACTCAGTCGAGACTTGAGCTCCTTGTTGAACTCTCGCCTGAGAAAGATCAGCTCCTGCTCTCCAGGTCCCAGGTCTGATGCTTCAGGTATGTCTGAACTTGAGCCCAAAAGCCCTGAGAACCAGGACAGGGGCTGCTCCCGGTTCCCCAGGCTGCTGGTCTGGCTGTCCAGGGAGTCCCACGGGAGGGAATCCCTCCGGGAGCAGGACTGACTCAGGCCTTTCTGCAGAGAGAGGACCACTCTGAGAAGTGTCCAGGAGTAGCCAAGCCAGACCTGACCCTGACCTTGGGCAGGGGTCTGTCCCACCCAGCCCCAGCCATGGCCACAGATCTCACCCCTTTGTTCTCCAGCCTCAGCAGTCGCTTGAGGTTCTTCTCCAGCAGGAGCTTGTCCCTCATAGGTGGCAGTGGGCCTAAGCCATGAGCACCTAGATCACTGTCACGGCTGTGGGAGTCCAGGCAGCCAGCCATGAGGCTGCTATGGGAGTCAGACATGGAGCTGGAGCAGGATGGGTAGTTGTTGGGGCGGCCCACGCAGAGGCTGGGCTGAGCACGGTGCCGGCGCACAGTCTTGAGGTTGGGCCGGGCATGCACCCGGTGCCTGACGCTTGGCATCTCCATTGGGTCCTGCACCTCCACCAGTGGCAGCCCAGCCTCTGTTTTCATGGCAGCCATGCGCTCAGCTGCCTCCTCCACCACCGTCTGCAGGCTCTCCAGCACTTGGCCCTCAGTCAGGAAATCCAGGAAGCTGCCAAAGGGCTGAGGGGCCGTCCTCTTTTGGCGGTGGCACCGGAGCACTGAGCTGGCATACGTGGATGGTGAGTGTGGCTCATGGCCCAGCTTGAAAGTTGGCCCCATGTCCAGGAACACTGATTTCTTGGGTGGCGGAACCTGAGCAGACAGGCAGTCATAGTGGGCAGGGATGCCCTGCAGGTAGAGGGGTCCCTGGGGCCTTCCATGGTGCCACTAGGAGCTGGGTGTGAATGGTGGAAAGAACTGCAGTTTGGAGTCAGGCAGCCCTGTGTTGGACGCCAGCTCTGCCTCTGCCACCTTCAGGCTGTGTGGAAATGTGCACAATGGCCCCCTTTGGGGTCCAATTTTCTTATCTGAAAAGTGGGGATCTATTTAGGGTCTGTTTGAAGTTTCCCTGACATCACAGCTGTGGAGTCTAAAAGCCTGTTTCTGCCCTCACAAGCATGGACTGGCAAGGAAGAAAGTCCTCCCAGTCTCTCTCTACTTCCTCATCTGTCCATGCAGCAGGTTAGCTGTCTCCATTGCTGAGCTACAGAGAATACCTGAGGTCTGGAGACCTGCACTACTCATGTCCACTTCTCTGACTTGAGCTATAGGCCAGCTCCATGCTCCCACTCTGGGTTCCCAGACCACCCAAGCACCTCCTGGGTCCCTGGAAGTCAGGGAGACACAAGAGTGAAACTGAGGGTAATCAGGGCTCAGCAGGTGGTCACAGGAAACGTCCAAGCAGTAAGGACTTCACTGAGAGGTCCAGGAAGACTGTGGTCTGGGCATCAGAATTGGTGGGGGTAGGGAACACTAGGGCGGTGAGGAACACGTTGGGGGTACCAGGGTCAGATCCTATTTGGCACACTTACCCGTGCCACATACGTGGAGTGGCCCCCCTCGTCATCGGCCAAATATCCAGAGTGGTGGCGGCAGTTAGCCATGGTGTGAGAGACCAGGCCTGCGGCCCACAACCTCTGTCTTCAATTTCACAGCACAGCTGCAGACTCTTCTCTGTGCAAGGTGGAGAGACGAAGTGAGGGTCTGTCCAGGTTTCCAAGGATCCATGTGTCAGTAGCCCCGGGGCTCTCGCTTCCCTCACCCCACCTCCTCTCTCTGCTGGGAGCCCCCTAGGCATTTGCAGACAGTGTGATTCTACAATCATCGGGGTGGGGTCGATGAGGACGTCACATGTTTTCCCCGCCCAAATCTGGGTCTGAGTGTGTCCGACCCTCCCTCCTTCCATACCCAGGGCGCCGTGGCGTCCGCCCCCAGGCCTAGAGCAGTCGCAGGATTCACCAGATGACCCACCTCGCTGCGCGCCAGCCCGCGCGGTGTGCGCCCGCACTAGGGCGGCGGCACAGTGTGCTGGAGCGGCCAGGCGATCGCCCTGCTTGCTCATTTGCATACTGTGTCGTCGTTGGTTCGCAGCCGACGGCTCACCCAGTAGCTTCTCCGACACAATGGTTGGGGGCGTGGCCCATATGGCTCCTCCCCTGCTTTGGTGAGCTCAGCCCCACCTACATTCGCCCTAGAGCTGGGAGCTGGGGATGCTGCTAACCAGGCTCAGCCCTGTCAGGAGGAGCCGGAAAGCGGCGGCTGGACTCTGCGATCCGCACCTGCTCTGAGGAGAGCCTGAAAGCCAAAGCCACAGCCTCTACCAGTGACACAAGCACCTTCCTCGGTTCTTCCCTGGTCTCTGACTGCTCCTTTCCAGGGGTCTCCTAGCCTCTTCTAGAGCGGACAACCCAAGGTCTGTTTTCAGACCACTTTCCTGTTTCCCTGAGGGTAACAGATTGGCTCCAAGTTACAGACTTAGCTTCATTTCCTGGCTCTGCTATTCCTTGCCACAGGGACTCAACCTCTCTGAGCTTGTCTCCTCATCCGGAAATGGGGTTGAGGGTCCTTCCACGTGGGAGTAAGGGGATTAAATCTTCATACAACACAGCTGGTATCCCTACAGGCACTTTACGTCCTTTCCCTCCTTTTTCCCTCCACGCAGTAAACTATCATGGAATATCCTACCATGGGATCACCTTAGAGAAACCTTTCCAGAAAGCCTCCCAACCTTCCACAGAATTCATAGTGAACTGCCGCATCATGCTGTTACTTAGTTGTCTACCAGATGTCTTCAGGACCCTTACTCTCCAGTATTGTCAATGCCTGCATCCACTAGGTGCCCAATAAATGTCAATTTCCTCTTTCCACCTAACCAGGGGTGGTGGCAGCGCCTGTAGTCCCAGCTACCACGGAGGTCGGGACAAGAGGATCCCTGAGCCCAAGAGTTTGTGGTTGCTGTGAGCTATGGTGTCATAGCACTCTACACTGGCAACAGAGTGAGACGCTCTCCCCCCGCCAAAAAAAAAAAAAAATTCCTCCTAATTGAAGACCCTCGAGGCCTCTAGCAATTCCAAGACCAACTTCCCAGTGAATGGTTGAAGTCTGACAATTCAACAATCATGAATCATGAATCATGTGATTGAACATGACAGTCCTTATACAAAGAGCGTGGTTGAAGGACTCTGTGGCCTCCAATCCTTATCAAGACCCATGAGGTATTATTTGTTATTATTCCCAAGCTCTGCTGCTGCCAGGACCACAATTCCTCTCTCTGAGCCCTAGTTTCCTCATCTGTAAAACAGACATGACATTTACCAAGCCGATAGGATGGATGCGAATACCACACTTTCCATAGGGAAAAATCAAGACAACCACATTCAGTGAAAATGGGCTGTCAACTTGGTGACTATTTGTATGGAAGCTTTTGTGAAGTTTTTACAAAGGGAAAAGTTGCAGCCTGGCACAGAGCTTGAAATGAAGGGTTAATGCTTTCTCAAATGAGGCCATTGGTGTATATGTTTTTAATTTTCTTATTGTCAAGAAAAAAGTTAACACCTCAAGGCAAAGTCTCCCCTTAGAGAATATCAGTAAAATACCAAAAAATAACTTGGAAAAGTTGATGCCCTTTATCTTCTCAAAACAACACAAAAAAACTTTTGGGTTGGGGAGAAGAGGAATTGGGTGACTATATTTGCTTAGAGGAAACACTGGAATGACACAATCCAGAAAGTTAACCATGGTGATCTCTGGAGTAAGAGACTTTTTTTTCTTTATCTTCTTTATCTTCTCGCGCCGCGTGTGGGTGTTTCCTGCTAAACCCCACTCTTGCAGTAAAGGAGTTTGTGTAGGGCCACGCTGCACCGCTAGGCGGCGAGGACAAAGGCGAAGTGTAGCCGCAACTGGGCGTGTGCGTCGGAGCGCCGCCTAGAGCTGCGTCCAAGGGCGGGGCCTGAACTGCCCTGCCCACTCTCCTCGGGTCGCACGCGGTGACTTGGGCTGCCATGGCCAGGCCCCGCGTGCGGCTGGTGGTAACCGCGGACGATTTTGGTTACTGCCCGCGGCGTGATGAGGGCATCGTGGAGGCCTTCCTGGCCGGGACCGTGACCAGCGTGTCCTTGCTGGTCAACGGCGCGGCCGCAGAGAGCGCGGCAGAGCTGGCCCGCAGGTGAGAGGCGGCCCCCCGCAGGGTCCGGGCGTCCTTTGGGGGCCTGCGTTCCGCGGCCGTGCGTGCTCCTGTTTGCGCTCCGCCCGCAGGTACAGCATCCCCACGGGCCTCCACGCCAATCTGTCCGAGGGCCGCCCAGTGGGCCCGGCCCGCCACGGCGCCTCGACCCTGCTTAGCCCCGAAGGTTTCTTCCTCGGCAAGATGGGTTTCCGGGAGGCGGTGGCGGCCGGAGACGTGGCTTTGCCCCAGGTGCGGAGAAGGCGCGGCTGCAGCTAGATGCTTTCTTTGACTCCCCCCGCCCCCGAGGGTACCGTTGAAGCCTTGGGGGCAGGAGTTGGCGCCGAACGCTTTCCTCATTCCAACCCTGGAGCAGTCACGCCGCACAGAAGCACGAAAGCTCTGGGTGTGGGCTCCCGGACTTTAAGAATGTCAATCGTTCTCTCTAGGTTCGGGAGGAGCTGGAGGCTCAGCTAAACTGCTTCCGGGAGTTGCTGGGCAGGGCTCCCACTCACGTGGACGGGCACCAACACGTGCACGTGCTCCCAGGTAGGTGGACTGGGGCTCCCAGGTCGGGAAAGGCCGATGCTCCCAGGTGAGGGGACGTGCGCCTGTCTCCCTGAGCTCGCTTCGCCCGCAGGCGTGTGCCAGGTGTTCGCCGAGGCGCTGCAGGCCTACGGGGTGCGCTTCACACGCCTGCCCTTGGAACGCGGCGTGGGCAGCTGCGCGTGGCTGGAGGCCCCGGCGCGCGCCTTCGCCTGCGCCGTGGAGCGAGACGCCCGGGCCGCCGTGGGTCCCTTCTCCCGGCACGGCCTGCGGTGAGGCACCTCGCTGGCACCCCAACCCATCACCTGTTCCGGGTGCTTCCCTACCTTCTCCTGGCCACCTGTTTACGCTTCTCAAGCAGGAAGCGCCCCGCCCCCAACCTAGCCCCGCCCACTGCCCAGTCCCGCGGCTGATGCCCTGGCACCCGCAGGTGGACAGACGTCTTCGTGGGCATGAGCACTTGCGGCCGGCACATGTCTGCTCATCGCGTGTCCCGGGCGCTGGCGCGGGCCCTGGAAGGTATCCCGACAGGCCACGCCCTGACAGCTGAGCTGATGGCACATCCCGGCTACCCTAGTGTGCCTCCGGCTGGGGGCTGTGGGGAAGGGCCTGACGCATTCTCCTGCTCTTGGGAGCGGCTGCACGAGCTGCGTGTCCTCACTGCACCGACGCTGCGGGCCCGGTTTGCCCAGGAGGGCGTGCAGCTCTGTGCCCTCGACGATCTGGACTCCAAGGGGCCTGGGGAGGGGGTGCCCTGTGAGGCCCACTCTGGAGCCCTTCCTGGAGCCCTCCCCATCTTGACCCCTACAGAGAGCCAAGCAACGATACCCTTTAATGCCCAGGAAGGGGGCCAGGATTAAGCACTGGCACAGCCCAGAACCAGGCTCTTGAGCAGGGTCTGTAACTAGCCTGGGTGAGACACTGCTACTTCTATGCCAGGACCTCATGACTCAGAGTGGCATCCAGAGCTTGGGCAGCCCTTCTTGGCTGCAGGTGGGCCTAGCCTGTAACATCTGGGCCTAGGACCTGCAGAGCAGAACCTGTGGTGCCCCTTCGCATTGCAGTGTAAACACTTTCATTGTTTAGAGGAAGTGGGGAAGAGATTGCTTTATTAATTAAAAAAAGTGTTTTTGAAACTTGGGTGGTTTATAAAGTGTAACCAAGCCTTTACAGAAACAAGAATAGACAGAGCAACTCCCTCTTGGCTCAGCGCAAGTCAGTATTTCAGAACACATATGCAAAACATTCTGGTTGTGTTCATGCTTCGTTTTTTTTTTTTGTAGAGACAGAGTCTCACTTTATCACCCTCAGTAGAGTGCCGTGATGTCACACAGCTCACAGCAACCTCCAACTCCTGGGCTTAGGCAATTCTCTTGCCTCAGCCTTTTGACTAGCTGGGACTACAGACGCCCACCACAACGCCTGGCTATTTTTTTGTTGCAGTTTGGCTGGGGCTGGGTTTGAACCTGCCACCCTCAGTATATGGGGCCGGCGCCATACTCTCTGAGCCACAGGCGCCACCCATGCTTAGGTTTTATTCTTTTTTAAGAGATGGGTTCTCTGGCTCGGCGCCTATAGCTCAACCGGCTAAGGCGCCAGCCACGTACACTTAAGGTGGCGGGTTCGAATCCCCAGCCCGGACCCGCCAAACAACAATGACGGCTGCAACCAAAAAATAGCCGGG
>NW_003852613.1:488395-498424 GCF_000181295.1 Otolemur garnettii | reverse complement strand
AAAAAAAAAAAAAAAAAAGAGATGGGTTCTCACTGTGTCACCCAGTCTAGAGTACAGTGTCTCAGTGATAGCTCACTGTAACCTCAAACTCCCAGTCTCAAGCTACGCTCCTGCCTCAACCTCCTGAATAGTGAGACTATAGTTGTACACCACCACACCCAGCTAATTCTTAAAATTTTTGCTGGGGGTCTTCTATTACTTGGACTAATCTTAAACTCCTAGTCTCCCAAAGTGCTGGGATTACAGCTGTGACTACCATACCTGATCCTTTTTTGGTTTTGTGGGTGTGAGGGTGGGAGATTTGTCTCACCAGGCTGCTTTTTTGAAAGGCATATTGTAATCTCAGTTTATATTTAAAGTCATCTGTTTTGGCTCGGCGCCTGTGGCTTAAGTGGCTAAAGCGCCAGCCACATACACCTAAGGTGGTGGGTTTGAATCCAGCCTGGGCCGCCAAATGACAACGGCTGCAACCAAGAAAATAGCTGCACGTTGTGGCGGGCACCTGTGGTCCCAGCTACTTGGGAGGCTGAGACAGGAGACTCACTTGGGCCCAGGAGTTGGAGGTTGCTGTGAGCTGTGATGCCATGATACTCTACCCAGGGGGATAGCTTGAGGCTGTCTTAAAAAAAAAAAAAAGTCATCTGTTTTAAGTAAGCTTCTAAAAGACAGGCCTCTGAAGAGGCCCTGCAGGGCCATAGGAGCACATTTAAATTCTTACAAAGGGGCAGTTTTCTGTAGAAAGGGGATCCTGCAATTCCTCAGTGGACCTGTGGACTGGGACCCCAAGTGGCTTGGATAAAGGCTCCTGAGATGCAGGCAGTAGGTGGGGAAGGCAGTGGGGATTTCTGGGGAGCACAGAGTCCTGCCCTACTCTGGAGGATAGAAAGGCAGATAGAACACCACGCATACCTCTTTTTTTCTCAATTTCATGTAACAGTACCTATGAGGCAGGCACCATTGTCTTCATCTTACAGACACAAGTGAGAGTGGCAGAGCAGTGTTGAACCTACTCATTCATTTGACACACACTGGCCCCTAGCCTGTGCCAAGAGAGCACTCACCCCACCTAGCAACCCAGAGGGACCTGTGGCTTTCTGGGTGCCTCCACCCACCCATGCCCCTTCTGTGGCTTTAGCTCCCTCTTTCTGGCTCTATACTCATCTTCCAACTTAACCTTCCCTTGACTTGACTCTTCCATCCAGAGAACCTTTCCCACTGCCTTACCTTTTTGCTTTAGCCCACTGAGGTCTAGCCACACTCCTGTAAGATGCTGCCTGGGGCTGGCAGGAGAGCAGCCTCCTCAAGGGGCTTCTGCTATGGAAATGGCAACTGGGCTGTGTAGCTCCAAGGCTCAGGAGAGAGGTGTGGGTGGGCAGAAGAGACTTGGGGGTCTGCAGAGACACTAGGTAAAGCTGTGGGAGTGGCTACCCAAGGAGGGGAAAAGGTCATGAGCAGAGGTGAAGGCTGAGAGCAGCCCTTGACACAAGGAGCACTTGAGAGTGGAGAAAAGAGAGGGACATGGCCAGATTGGTAAGACTATCAGGTGACCAAGACGCACCTCAAAGGAAAGTGGTAAAAAGGACCTGTTGTGGAGGTGGTCATTGGCAGGACACAGGAGGGGCATTTCTCATGCCAAACCACTGCAGCTGGTGTCAGACCTAAGTGACAGCATCCACCTGCTCAGCACTCTGTGCCTGGCCAGGGCTGCTCCTGGGACATAGCTTGGTCTGCAAGGCACTCACAGGCTGGTACCCACAGGGACAGTCAGTGTGATCCAGGCCACGCAGGGGTGGGGCCAAAGGAGGGTTCCTAACCTGGCCAGCACACTTCTGGGAATGCTCTCCAGAGTGACATCTTCCCTGGGCCTCGGTTATGGCCCCTACACAGCATTGGGCAGTGCATTCCACTGTGAGCCTCTGAGGCCTGCAGGGTTCCCCAGAAGCCCAGTCTTGGAACAAAAACACATGACTATTACCCTGGAAGCAGGCGTTTATCAGGCACTGTGCTGTGCGGGAGCAGTCCTCCCCTCAGCTCGGTCTAGGGTTGGTGCCCTCACCAGTGCTGCAAAGGGAAGCAGGACAGGGGAGTAAGCAGAGGCCAGCTCTGGCTTCTCCTGAACCCGCCATGCACACAAGTGCTGCCAAAGGGAAGGAAGCAGAAGCAGGGCTGAGGATGCCAGCCTGTGGGTCTGGCAGTGAGGAAGTCCTGGGGCCCTTGGCCAGAGAGGCCACAGGTGGCAGGTGACAGAAGCCAAGGATGCAGTGGACACAGGAGTGTTGAAGCTGATGTTTATTTCAAGCTGAACAATTAACAGTGGAGTAAGGAAGGCCAGGACAGGGGAGAGAGAGGAGGTTGTGAGAGGGTCTTACAGGCCTCTAGCTTTGGGGAGGTGGGAACTGTGGCTGTGTCTGGGCTCAAAGGGACCTTGTGTCTGTGGAAGACTGCGCTGAGTAGTACATCAACAGGCTCTGGAGTCAACTACAGAATAGTTCATGTGGTCACAACTCAGAGCTTTGGTTTTCTCTGGGTAAAAGCTGTCCCGAGATGTGGAGAGCAGCACTGGACACATGAAAGAACACCCATCTTTTCCTGCTCCCTGGTAAAACAACACCCCAGGAAGCTTCCATCCCATGAGCTCCAGGCCCAACCTACAGTGCAGGCCTAGCCTTTGCTGGTATCAAGTTCCAGCCAGGTCAAACCACAGAAAAAGTGTGCTAGGCCTGGCTGGGCCCCGTGCTGAGTGGCACTCTTCCCACAGTGTCTGCACGTGGTGATGGCTGTACAGGGACTGGGGTGGGTTTCTGGCTGACACAGTTCAGAGAAATGGCCTGGGTACACCCTCATTAATTTTGTGACCTCTCAGGGTGCCAGTTTTCACCTCTGCTCGACACAGAGCATAACATCACTCTCTTGGGGCTCCAAGATGGCTGAAACAATGTGCCCATGCAAGAAGGCACAGTCCCCTTGAGAGATGCCCACAAGAGCTTCTGTGGGCCCCAGTTTGGATTTATGGCCTTTTCTGCATTGATTAAACCTCATCCCTTTCCTCTGGGGAGGCAGGAACACCTCTCTGCACCTCTTTTGGAGAGGATGGGAATGGGAAAATCAGAGACCCCAGCCACCCTCCCCAGCCTCCAACAGCACAGGCCCTGGCACTGCCCACCCCAGTAAGGAAGAAACCTACACGACCAAATCAGTGTCTGAGAGCGTTTTTATTAAGGGCAGCAGAATGGGATCGCAGCATCTTAGAAAGCCTATTCTCTGCCATGGTAGGGGGGTGCGGAGGGCAGAGAGGAGGACCTGGCACACTTCAAGGAACTAGGGGTATATGAATTCCTGAGTGAGATGGGGTCAGCAGTGGGTGGCTGTTCCACAGCTCTCCTCTCCTCCAGAGGACCCAGCGTTTTGGTTTGGGAGCAGCTTGGGCTGCCCACCAGCTTGCTCAAAGCCTACCCCAAGGGCATGGCTGGAAGGAGCAAGCTGCCCAGGCCAGAGGAGAGACACCCACTGACTCGAGAGCCAGGCGTCTGCTTCCAGGGCAAACCATGGGGTGCCAGTGCCAGGGCTGAGAGTCCCTGAGGGGCTGCCGGCACACAGATATCCTCCGGTGGTGAGCAGAGCGCAGTGAGGGGGCAACAGGCAGGCAGAGCTACGTTGGCAGAAATACGAAGCAATGGGACAGTTTCCAAGAATGGCAACATTTCTGGATTCAGGGAAGCAATGAGAACAAATGGTAGCTTGTTTGAATAGCTTCTGACAGAATTTGGCATTTTATTATAAATCTGAGTGTGAATGAATAAAATCCAGCATTACCTTTCTGCTAAAGAACAGATGTGGAAACTCTGGCCCGGCACTCTTGCCATCCCGGGCACAAAGGAGTCTCCAAAAACCTGCCCCTGGCGTACCTAGAGAAACTGAGTTCATTTACACACCGTGGGGCCATGAGCCTGGACTACCAATGTCACGCTGCCTGTCCTGCCCATCACTTCCCACCTCTGCACAGGTGGGACAAGCTGTTTTAACGCGTCGGTAGGCCCCAGAAAGATCTCAAGTTATAGAACTAAAATTAAAACAGAAAGCAAAGTTTAAGTCATCTTCTCCACAGGATCTAGTCCCCCAAGAGCCAAGAAGGAAAGCCACCAGTGACAGAAGCGGAGTTGGTGACACAAGGAGTTTGGATCACCAGCTTCCTCTGGATGTCAAAGCGACACATGTTCTCTATTCATTCAGGGACAGTCCCATTTGCCTTGAAAAGACATTAACATTCAAATCCTAACAAGTTCATCTGAAGATAAAATTCTAAGGTCAATTTTTATTTCTACAAAAAAGGCAGTCAAAACAATATAAAACACATTAAAGGATATTACTGAGTGCGCTTCAAGTGGACCTTGACTCTGCAAAGGCTGTGAGTCCCAAGGGAGAGGGAAGGCCATCTTGTTCCTGGCTGGGCTGCTCGCTTGATGCTCCAAAGGAAGGGGCCAGCAGGGGCCCCACCATTTGCCAATCCCGCAGAGAGTCGAACTGTGCTGTGGGAGGGCTGTGGTGGAGAGTGAGCTCTGTGGCACATTCGGATGGAGCTCAGTGGCAGATGAGCTTGGAACTTCAAATGGATATTCAGGCTTTAGCTTTGCCTGCAGGGACCAGCAGATCTTCTTAAATGGCTGCAGGGAGGAGTGCCAATCTTTGGCTTCAGGAGCCTTTCTGAAGAGAAATTTCATCACACACAGCATGCACAGCATCCTCTGGCTAGCAGACCCTCTCTTTGGGGTCACTACAGACCTGTTATTGCTGTGTTTCCCTGCGCAGGTCAGGTCAGGTCAGGCCAGGCCGCAGTTCAGTCACACACACTGACATTGGGGTTTGCCCAATTTAATCAACATTACTGCGGTTAATATTAGCCTGATTTTTACTCAAGAGCTAAGCCTCCCTTTTCACGGCTTTCTTTTTTTTTTGGGGGGGGGGGTTTGTGAGGGTTATACCTGTTAGTTTTAAAAAAATTTTAAAAGCTGTTATAAACAAGTCAGGAGAATTTAAACCAACTCCCATACTGGGAAGTTCAACAAGGGAGAAGAAAGGTTACCAGAAACACTGGAGTGGTCTCTTCTCCTTTGTAGAGAAGGGGCCTGGGCCCAGGGAAGTGAATAAATGGGAAATAAACTGACTGCAAGAATGTGGGAGCTCTAAGGGAAGAGAAAAGAAGGGGAACCACAACCTTTTTCTTTTGTTTGTTTTAACCTTATGGGCTAAATGTAACTTGAAAATTTTGGATAAATTTGGATAAGAAAAGAAACACCAATCTTTTGAAGTAGACTGAAGCAGTGATTTTTAAAACAAAGAAAGCAGAACTAGAACATCTTAAATTTTTAATCCTTTCTTTACAGGTTACCTAGACCACTTTTGAGTAAGAAAACTGTAGAAAGTTAGTAACTGCCACAAGCGAACGCCAGGCGGTGGCCCGTGTCAATTTTCCACAGAGTCCTGCTTTGCTGGGTGTCTGAATGCACTGCTCGGGGTCTCTGCTCACACTTGCTGGAATCAATCGTGGCAGATTTTAGTCCACAGGTCGCTTTTCCCCATATTTCTTTGTAAACTCTTCAGCATTCTTACAGAATTTTTTACGGTCCTTAGAGTATTCTTCAGCTAGGTCAGCCCGTAGCGGGTGCTCAGGCTGGGGGTCGTTCACCAGTGCTATGAGGGACTGGATTACTGCCAAGAGAAGGACACGGCATTAGGGATTAGCATACTCTCAGAAAGGGCCTGTACAAGCAGCAGCTAGTCGCAGTAATGAAACTCTGCCTTCACTGTTCATTTACAGCCAATGTGCTTTTTTTTTTTGAGACAGAGTCTCACTGTTGCCCGCAGTAAGAGTACCATGCGTCATAGTTCACAGCAACCTCAAGCTCTTGGGCTCAAGTGATTCTCTTGCCTTAGCCTCCTGAGTACGTGGGATAACACTGCAGGCACCCACCACAATGCCTGGCTTTTTTCTTTTTTTTTTTTTTTTACAAAGTCTTGCTCTGGCTCAAGCTGGTCTCAAACTCATGAGCTCAGGAAATCTACCCACCTCAGCCTCCCAGAGTGCTAGGATTATATAGGCGTGAGCCACTGTGCCCAGCTACTATACTTTTAAGACAAAGCAGCCTCCTATTTATCCAAAATTCTGACCACCAGAATGCAAAACATCTTTGCTTTCTTTTTTTTTTTTTTGGAGACAGTCTTACTTTGCTGCCCTTAGTAGAGTGCCGTGGCATCACTTGTGGTTGCTCACAGCAACCTCAAACTCTTGGGCTCAAGTGATCCTCTTGCCTCAGCCTCCCAAGTAGCTGGAACAACACTGCAGGCACCCACCACAATGCCTTGCTATTTCTGTAAGCTCAGAAAATCTACCTGTTTCAGCCTCCTAGAGTGCTAGGATTACAGGCATGAGCCTGTGCTATGCCCCGCCCCAATATCTTTGCCTTGTAATTAGAAGAAACCAATGGTCACTAAATAGCCAATATCATAGCAGACTGTTCAGAGTGATGCTCTCAACTTCAGGACCTGACACCTGATGTCCCAGCCCCCAGTCATGCCTAGCCCTCTTGCATGCTCTGGAGACCAAGGCCTAGCACTGATATATGCTCACTCTAAAGCACGTACAGTCACTCTCTCAGGGGTAGGACTAGGTGGTAGGACCCTATACTGGCCAGTAGTGCACTTGCTCAGGGCACTTTCAGTCAAAGTGAATGAGGGCAATGAGAAAGAAAGGGCGTGTGACAAGAGTTGCACCTGTTAGCTCGGCGCCTGTGGCTCAGGCGGTTGGGGTGCCAGCCACATACACCTAGGGTGGCGGGTTCGGATCCCCAGCCCGGGCCCACCAGACAACAGTGATGGCTGCAACCAAGAAATGGTCAGGCGTTGTAGCAGGCGCCAGTAGTCCCAGCTACTTGGGAGGTTGAGGCAGGAGACTCGCTTGAGCCCGAGAGTTGGAAGTTGCTGTGAGCGTGATGCCATGGCACTCTACCAGGGGGATAGCTTGAGGCTCCGTCTCAAAAAAAAAAAAAAAAGAGTTGCACCTGTCAGTGTATGATTACCCCACCCTGAAAGACCTTTAGGAGCCACTGAACCCTTAAGAAAGTGTCCCTGGAGCACCCTGTCCAGCCACTGGGAAGCTAAAAACTGCTAGCAGCACAAGACTGTCAATCCTACAGGCAAAAGTCACACTGGTGGTTCAGGTGGGTGCCACAATGCTCCCCTAAGGTACAGTAAATCCCAGACATCCTGGAAGACAAGCCCTGAGGCAGAAGGACAGTGGGGTGTCAGAAGCAGGGTGCTACCCACGCCACTTCACATGCTTTCCCACACGTACCCCAAACCCCATCAGGTCCAGCCCTGCCAGAATGCTGTGTTCCTTCCCATGGCCACATTAGCAGCAGAAAGGACCTCTCCTTTCTGAATTGCTGATGCCACATATTCCTTTACTGGGGCCCACAGTTTTTACTGGCATTACAAGGAAGGAACTAAAGGCTGATGCTGAGTTGTGCACAAGGCGCACCTAGTCAAGAGCACCATACTGAGCGAGGATCCCTGCACAAGGAACTCCTGGCCAGGTAGCCAAAGACCACCTGTCCCCCCATGACTGGCTTTTTTTTTTTTTGAGACAGACTCTTTGTTGCCCTCAGTAGAGTGCTGTGGCTTCACAGCTCACAGTAACCTCCAACTCTTGGGCTTAAGCCATTCTCTTGCCTCAGGCTCCCAAGTAGCTGGGACTTTTGGCGCCCACCACAACACCTGGCTATTTTTTGTTGTAGTTGTCATTGTTGTTTAACAGGCCCAGACCATGTTTGAACCCACCAGCCTTAGTGCATGTAGCTGGCACTGTAACCACTGTGCTACGGACACTGAGCCTTTAATTAAGTATTTTAAAAAGAAAATGTTACTAGCCCAAATGGCAAGTCACTTCCATTTGCCTTTAAACAGAAGGCAGACATTTACAAACATTAATACTGGCACCTAAGACCCCCTCCCTTCGTGTCCAGGCAGAGAAGTGACCACACCCTTCCAAAGGACACTTTGATGGCTTCTCTAAAACCCTGCCTGGGGTCGTTGGCCACAGTGTGCCTCAGTGTGCAAGAGTTCTGCATGCTACACACAGAGGCTGCTACCTTACCTTCACTGTTCTTGATTTTAAGCTTAGAAACTAAACCACATTTGCCTGACAGCACAAATTGGTGACTCTCCATCTTTCCCCAGGATCAGAAATGGCTCTCTGTAAGAGGAGAATTACCATCTCTTAGCATTTCGGGAACCTGCTGGGCTAAGGACAGGTTGAGTGCTTTTAGGGGATACTCTTCACAAGTGTAAGATTTTTCTGCTCACCCTCCATTATGTATGGTTGGGCCCTCTACTTCTGTGATGACGTTGGTTCCTAATGCATTAATATAAAACAGGATGATTATCATGTATTATTATTCTAAAATTATTTAATAACCACAATTATTTTAACTAACTAATTAATTCTATATATTTAGTCAAGTGAAATGGTGGGTGGTAATTATTAAGACTTGCTTTTTAGGCTTGGCGCCTGTGGCTCAAGCGGCTAAGGCGCCAGCCACATACACCTAAGGTGGCGGGTTTGAATCCCTAGCCAGGGCCCGCCAAACAACAATGGCAGCTGCAACCAAAAAATGGCCAGGTGCTGTGGTGGGCACCTGTAGTCCCAGCTACTTGGGAGGTAGAGGCAGGAGACTCGCTTGAGCCCAGGAGTTGGAGGTTGCTGTGAGCGTGATGCCATGGCACTCTACCCAGGGGGATAGCTTGAGGCTCCGTCTCAAAAAAAAAAAAAAAGACTTGCTTTTTAAGGCTGAGCATGGTGGCTCACTCCTATAATACTTGAACTCAAGAATTCAAGACTAGACTGAGGAAGAGGGAGACCCCATCTCTAGGTTGTGGGTGGCTGTAGTCCCACCTACTGGAAGGCTGAGGGAAGAGGGTGACTTGAGCTCAAGAGTTTGAGGTTGCTTTGAGCTATGATGCCATGGTACTCTGCCCAGGATGACAAGGTAAGACTGTTAAATAAATAAATAAATAGTATACAGTTGTTTTTAATATACTCACAAAGTTGTGTAACATCACCATTATTTAATTCCAGAACACCTTCATTAACCCAAAAAGAAAATCCTTGGGCGGTGCCTGTGGCTCAGTTGAGTAGGGTGCCGCCCCCATATACTGAAGGTGGTGGGTTCAAACCCAGCCCTGGCCAACTGAAACAAACAAAAAAAAACCCAGCTGGGCACTGTGGTGGGCACCTGTAGTCCCCAGCTACGTGGGAGGCTGAGGCAAGAGAATCACCTGAGCCCAAGAGTTGGAGGTTGCTGTGAGCAGTGACAGCATAGCACTCTACCAAGGGTGACCAAGTAAGACTCTATCTCAAAATGAAAAAAGAAAAGAAAAGAAAAGAAAATCCACTCTCATTAGAAGTCATTTCCTGTTCTCCCTCTTGTCCCAGGTCCTGACAATCACTAATCTTTACTTCTAGGGATTCACCTATTCTCGTGCTTTGTTTTGTTTTTTGAGACAGAGTCTCATTCTGTTGCCCAGGCTAGAGTGCCATGGGGTCAGCCTAGCTCACAGCAACCTCAATCCCTGATTCATGTAATATTATTGCTTCAGCCTCCTGAGTAGCTAGAACTGTAAGCGCCCACTACTGCACCTGGCTATGTTTTTGTTTGTTTGTTTGTTTGGTAGAGATAGGGTCTTACTCTTGCTCAGGCTGGTCTCAAACTCCTGAGCTCAAGTGACACTTCTGCTTCCACCTCACAGTGTTGCTAGGATTATAGGCATGAGCCATATGCCCAGCCAGGGATTCACCTATTCTGATCATCCCATTGCATCTTGTTATTTGCAACAGTTATGTTCATAAACTTGCTGTGACACAATGAATTAATGATATTGCATTACTGCTCCTAGAGGAAATAGAGGGTTAGGGTCCTAATAAGCCTTTGTTCACACTTTTGTCAAGTGACTAATATATAACTTTGGGTTTTAAAA
>NW_003852613.1:486948-488056 GCF_000181295.1 Otolemur garnettii | reverse complement strand
GAGACAGAGTCACTTTATTGCCCTCCATAGAGTGCCTTGGAGTCACACAAGCTCACAGCTCCTGGGCTTAGGCGATTCTCTTGCCTTAGCCTCCCAAGTAGCTGGACTACAGGAGCCCGCCACAATGCCCAGCTATTTTTTTGCTGCCCTTTGGCCGGGGCTGGTTTTAAACCCACCACTCTTGGTATATGGGGCCGGTGCCCTACCAGCTGAGCCACAGGTGCCAACCCCCACTCCCCCAAAAATTATTTTTAAGAGATGGGGGCTTGGGCCAGGCATAGCGGCTCACGCCTGTAATCCCAGCACTTGGGAGGCTAAGGTGGGTGGATTGCCTGAGCTTGTAAATTCGAGATCTACCTGAACAAGACCAAGACCTCATCTCTAAAAAATATCCAGGCATTGTGGCAGCGCCTGTAGTCCCAGTTACTTGGGAGTTGAGGTTGCTGTGACCTAAGATGCCATGGCACTCTACCCAGGGCAACAAAATGAGACTCTGTCTCAAAAAAAAAAAAAAAGAGAGAGAGAAAGAAAAAAGAAAAGAAAAGAAAAATAAGTCCAGGCTAGATCTGAACTCGTGAGCTAAAGCAATCCTTCTGCCTCAGTCTTCTGAGTAACTGGGACTAATGGGCCTGGCATACAACTTTGTTTTATATGTGTTTAAAAAAAACACCTTATTTAACATATAACACTGATTCACTAACATTAAATTTATGGCAAGCAGCATTGTAACTCATGCCTGCCTGAATGAAGCTTTCCTAACACATGTATCTTCCCCAGAAAGCACATCTTAGCCTTGTTGTGCTCAGGAACATAAGACATCACTTCAGCACTATCTTTGGGGAAACAAAATCACCAACAAAAATCCAAGTCCTGCGGCACTAAAGAGACTCGTTGCTCAGTATTAGAGATAAAAGAAAAAGGCAGAGCAATACATTGTTAAACCACCTGATCTGAGCTGGAAACAAGTGCACAGGGTACTCAAATATTCTGTTGCCTGCACATGTCTGTGACTGAACAAGCACTGGGAGCTTTGATTTGGGGGCTAAAAGAAAATGTTTACTGAGTAGGTGAATTCGCAAATACAGAATATTTGAACAATGAGGGTCAA
>NW_003852613.1:484034-485953 GCF_000181295.1 Otolemur garnettii | reverse complement strand
GAGGCAGGAGACTCGCTTGAGCCCAGGAGTTGGAGGTTGCTCTGAGCTGTAATGTCACAGCACTCTACCCAGGGGGACAGCTTGAGGCTCTGTCTCAAAAAAAAAATAGAAATGTTCAAATTTCTGTGGCAGCACCTGTAGCTCAAGGAGCAGGGTGCCAGCCCCATATACTGAGGGTGGCGGGTTCGAGCCCAGCCCCAGCCAAAAAAAAAAAGAAATGAAATGTTCAAATTTCTAAGGACAATAGCACGAGACACAACTCATGAACAGCTACTCTGAGGACAGAGGAAGAGTGTGGGAGGGAGCTTAAAGCAAGAGAGAAGCACAATGGCATCTGTATTTCCTGTGTTTAGGGAATGAATGAAGGAATGGCAAGGCATTTAAAAAGGCAGGCTTTATAGGATCATGATGGTTGAATAGCAGTCAGGATACAGGCCAGAAAAACAGGAATAACCCACAAAGTGGAATCTGGCAAGTGGGAGAAGCAGCAGCATGTCCAGGAGAGCTACCACTTGGGACAAGCAGGGACAAGTAGGCCCAAGTAGGCCTGAGTAGCCAGAGAGAGGCCCAGCGTCTTTGCCCATCCGTTCTGCTTCTGTAACCATCGCTCGCCCTGCACACTCCTCTACTGAGTTCCCACTCCTTTTGTCAAAACATAAAGTCTATTTCCCCTCCCATTAAATTTGGACTTGCCTGACCAACAGAATCCAGTAGAAGTGATGCTCTACCAGTCTGTACCTGAGCCAAGTGGCCCTGCAGCTTCTGCTTTCACCCTGGAACCCTGAGACCACCACCATGTTATGAAGAGGTCAAATCTAGCCTCGTGGAGAATAAAAGGCAACGAAAAGAACCAAGGTGTCTTAGCTAATACCAACTGACACACATGTCACTGACACCTACGGGCACATCCCAGCCCCTGCTGAGCATGCAGCGCATCATGGCTCCATGTGTGACCTCAGAAACACCCAGCTGAGCCCAGCCATCCTAGAAAATAAGAAATAATTAACTATTATTACTTTAAGCTACTAAGTTTTGGGGGGCTATTTGTATGTAGTTATACATAACAGAAACATGAGAATCAAGCATCAAGTGCCAGGGACTTTTTTTAAACCAAGAGACAAAAGCAAGAAAAGAACAATATTCTTGATGTATATGAAGATGGGATTAAAGCCATGCCACAGAGAATATACTGAATAATTTTCTAGGAAGGAATCTTCAACTCTGAAATCTCAAAATAAAATTTCTGATCCTGCCTGTCATTGCACACAGAATGGCACCTGTACCAGAATTTTTACCTAAAAAATCTGGCTCTTTAGGCTTGGCACCTGTAGTCACAGCTACTTGGGAGGCTAAGGCAAGAGAATCGCCCAAGAGTTGGAGGTTGTTGTGAGCCGTGATGCCACAGCACTCTACTGAGGGCAACATAGTGAGACTCTATCTTAAAAATAAATAAATAAATAAAAATAAGAAGAGATAGGAACATGTCTAGGGCTTGCTGCCCCTAGCAGAGGTGTGTATGGTCTGCCTCAAGGAGGTGTGCAGAATGAAGGAGACTAACTGAGCCTGCAGAGAGCCTTCCCGGCCCCTTGTGCCTACTTCCTGTTCACAGTGCATTCTCCTTGCCCAGCCACTCTCTCCTCACCTGCACCCATTGTGGTCACAGGAGCCCTCTTGCCACCTTCTCACTCAGTAGCACAATGAGAAGGAGCGCTCGGCATCCATAGTACAGTGGTTATAGTGCCAGCCACATATACTGGAGGCTGGCAGGTTGGAATCTGGCCCAGGCCAGCTAAAAAACAAAGACAACTGCAACAAAAAAGAGCTGGGCATTGTGGTGGGCACCTGTAGTCCCAGCTACTTGGGAGGCTGAGGCAAGAGAATCGCTTAAGCCCAAGAGCTGGAGTTGCTGTCAGCTGTGG
>NW_003852613.1:479880-483707 GCF_000181295.1 Otolemur garnettii | reverse complement strand
AAAAAAAAAAAAAAAAAAAAGAATAATTGAGAAATATATGCCGTACATGGGTTGGAAGACTATTTTTTTTGTTTTTTGAGACAGAGTCTCTCTATGTCACCCTCAGTAGAGGAGCCTTAAAGTAGAGGCATAAGCAAGGGGCCTTAAAGGATAGATAAGATTAGGTAAGGCTAAGAGGCAGGAGAGGACTAAAACCTACAATGGCAAGGGCCTGGAAGGCCCAGCACAGGGCACACTGGAGGCCGTGTGGAGGCAGTGTGGCCACAGGACTGTTAAGGCCAACCCCAACAACAATAAAAACAAATAAAACCAAACACTCAGCAGCCACAATTTGAAAAAGCAGAGCATTTTGACTCTATGCCTAGATGTAAAGCTAAAATTGGAACAATCCTGCCACAGCTCTCAATGTAACACCCCCAACTCCCATCAGAGGTGGCAAAGCACTTACACACATCTCCTGAGAGCCCCCTGAATGCTTTGTGGCAGAGACTGAGATGTAGGGCTTTCCTGGGCAGCCTGGCCTAGAAGGACTTCATCTTCCCAGGCATGAAGGTTTAACAGAGACACAACTCAGCAAGGACCCTGGGCATTGTGCAAGGGGTGATAAGACACTCCAGAACAAATGAGCTTTGACGCAGAGGTAGCAATTTGCACAGAAAACACAAACAAAACACACCAGACCATTTGTACTGAGAAGACCTGTGTTAAGCTTTTATAAATATCAACTTGTGCACAACCAGTGCCAAGCCCATTGGAGATGTCTGCCTGAACGTGTGGCTCCCACAGCTTTCTATGCTCAGTGCACATGTCCAATGGACACCTTCCACAGTGACTACTTCCAGTGCATAGGGCTCCACTTCTCTTGTGAATGAAACATTACTTTCCAAGGCGGTCTCTGTCACTAACACAATCCCACCTGCAGCCTCCCAAAGGCCAGCTTCGTGCACTCTCTAATCTAAGCAGAACTTATACTGATTTAGGTTATTTACTTATAAGTAAGCCACCAAAAAGAAGAATTGAGGACTTCAAAACAAAGTCCATAATTAAACAAAAACTAGTTACTTACAAGAGATAAGAGGGAGGACAACCACAGTGCTAAATCAGACACATTTCCAGAAAATAAGCATGTGTATGTTCACACAGGCACCTAGACACAGAACGGTGACATCCAGTTCCCAGGAGTCCCATGTCCACTGAAGCCAACTGTGAGCTTTCCCCTGGGAGTGCCACCCTAGAGTCTGACCCGCCTTCTCCTCCCACATCGTCTACTCTGAGCCATGGGCGCTGGCTGGTGGCCTGCTCTTGCTGGAAGGCTCTCGTCAACCCTCCCTTCTTCCTGCGAGTCAGTTCAGTGCTAATTGTTCCAAGAAGCCATCTCAAATCCCACTCTACCCTCCTCTTCTAGACAGCCCCACAAACCTGTACCCCTTCCAGGGACCAGTGCCCACAGGCACCAAACTGCTGAGCTTGTCTGTCCATGTGTCCCTACTGGGCTGTAGGCCATCTAGCACCAGGAAGGGCATCCTCAATTTTCATATAGGGCACCAGTTCAGCTGAGACCAGCCATCCCCACAAGGACCAGTGGGGCCTCTGGGGTACTTCTGTGTGCATGTGAGCTGGTATAGGAGTTCTCTGGACTCTCTCTGACATGCAATTGGAAGGGACCCATCCCACATCATCCCCAGAGGAGCCCAGTCCCAGGAACACACAGCAGCGGGCTTTACCTTGGTCGGTTTTGGTTGCTGGCTTCCAGTTTTCAGCACTAATTACTGGCAGACAAACCTGCCCCTTTTCATCGATGTTCGGGTGATAGATCTTTGTTTTAAATGTGATCTTCGGTGGCTTGAATGGGTACTCTGCTGGAAAGTTGATTTCAATTCTGAAGGCCCCCTTATCATATGGAGGGTTGTCCTGGAAAGAAAGAGAAGAGATCAAAAAGAACACATCACAATTCACAAACCTGTAGCCAAGACAGGAATGTTCCATCGTTTACTTGAAAAACTGGCTTATAGCAATGAGAGAAAAGTATAGACATTCCTATGTGCCCCCCGGTCCCTCCACAGGGACAGCCTCTCTGACTACCAACATCTCTTGCCAGAGGGGTAAAGCTGCTACAGCCAACGAAGGCAGACTGGCGATCACTGCTGGCGAGTCCCTCATTCACATCAGGGTCCTCCTGGTGCTTTGCTGCATGTTCTGTGGGTTATATGTTGTTTTCTGACATGACAGTTGGAATCATACAGTATACAGCTACTATAGTCTCCACGTGTCTCCAGAATTCCTATGTTGAAACTAATGTGATGGCAGTGGGAGGTGGGGCCATTCGGCAGTAGTGACAGGATTAATGCCTATAGGAAGAGGCCCCAGATAACTGCCTTGCCCCTTTCATCACAGTGAAAAGGCACCACCAGGGAAGTGGGCCCCTACACCAGACACTGAATCTGCAGCACCTTGATCCCAGATTTCTCCACTTCTATGACTGTGAGGAACAAATTTCTGTTGTTCATAAGCTACCCAGTCTTTTTTGTGTGTATTATTTTTCTACTAAGTCTGATCTGGACAGAAACAAGCTGCACAGTTTAGCAGGACTCTGCAATAGCAGCCCCCAGCAAACTAAGGCAGGCTCGCAGAGCAGCTTCTCCCACTGCATGTCTTCTCCTGGTCTGGCTGCTCACTTCTTTTTAGTGCTGAATAACCACTCTAATCCCTGGGGCCTGTGCACACTGACGCAAAGGAGCCCCTGAGAGAAAACTGAGGAAGGGACCTTCAGGCCTTTCCCCAACCCTACCCACCTCCAGAGCTGAGGAAGCCTTTCACACACTGTCCTGCAATTCCCTACAATCTGCTTTCCTGGGTTGCCACCCAGGCCTGCCATGGCACACCAAATCCAAAGAAAAGCAAGCTTCACAGAGGGCCCAAGAACACCCTCGGCAGTTCCCACACCACAGCCCCATGTCCTCAAGTCCCGGCCTAAGTGGGTATTCCCAGCAGGCAGAGCTCCTCTTCTGGGGAGCACGTTGGCACACAACAGGCCTGCACACTCTCCCACATGGCAGCCTTGCCCAGGGAAGGGAGGCATAAGCAAGCAATGGGCCTTAAAGGATGGATAAGATTAGGTAAGGCTAAGAGGTAGGAGAGGACTAAAACTTACAACGGCAAGGGCCTGGAAGGCCCAGCACAGGGCACACTGGAGGCCGTGTGGAGGCAGTGTGGCCACAGGACTGTTAAGGCCAAACTTCAGGGTCTGAACCACCCCCCTCAAGCAGCTGAAAGCACTATTGGAAGATTAATCTGTGGGGAGGCTTGCCAGGAAGGTGGAGATGGGGAGCCAGATGCCCACAAACTCTCTGGTTCATGTGTGCCAGTGTGTGAAGGGAGAACTTGCACTCATATACAGGCACACACCCCTAGGAAAGGCTAACACAGGCTTTTTATACCAATGAAATCTTCCCTGGCCAGGTGTGGTGGCTCTAGCTGTAACCTCAGCACTTTGGGAAGCCAAGATGGGAGGAATGCTTGAGGACAGGAGTTCAAGACCAGCCTGGGCAATAAACAAAACCCCCATCTCTACAAAAAATAAAATAAAAAAATTACCTGGGCGTGGTGGCACGTACCTGTAGTCCCAACTACGGGGGAGGCTGAGGCAGGAGGATTGCTTGAGCCCAGGAGTTACAGGCTACTGTGAGCTATGACAGTAAAACTGCACTCCAGCCTGGAGTGCAAGACCCTGTCTTTTTTTTTTTTGAGACAGAGCCTCAAGCTATCCCCCTGGGCAGAGTGCCGTGGCATTACAGCTCACAGCAACCTCCCACTCCTGGGCTCAAGCG
>NW_003852613.1:471001-479599 GCF_000181295.1 Otolemur garnettii | reverse complement strand
CTTTAAACCACTGTCCAGACGCTGAAGTGGCAGGAAACCCTCCCAGGCCTCGTCGCATCTACCCACCCTCAGCCACTCCACTCCATAGAATTAGAATCTCATTACTAACGAGTTAATGGAGGAAGTGAGAAACATTGCTTTTAGTTTTTAAAGGGAAAATTAAATTTGGAGGGCAGGGGAAATCATTGTCATTTACACCGCTTGTGCCTGTATGACTTTTGGCTGGTAAGATCTGCTACAGAACTGACCAACATCCCCCATCCCCCTTCCAACCCCTGCCATGCCCCAAGTCCTATGTTAGGAGATAGGACACAAAGATAAGCAAGGCCAGCCTGAGTCAGCAGGCCTAACTAATCTCAGCTCTGTCTCTTCCCAGTCTAGTGAGTCTGGGGATGTTCCTAACACTGTAAAATGGGATAACAGCAGTCTACACAGAGTTAATGCTGAGAAACAGGAGCCTGGCACGTGGACAAAGTTCAAGAGATACAGCTCTGCTGCTACAAGAGGAGGCCACCAGGAGCATGCCATGCTCACCCTAACTTCTCTGAGCCTCTCCCTGGTCTGGGGCACTGTGAGTGGCCAAAAGAGTGGCTCAGGTGTGCAAAGTCACATAGACTGTTCATCCACCCCAGTGATTTTTGTTTTTTGGGGGTTTTTTTTTTTGCAGTTTTTGGCCAGGGCTGGGTTTGAACCCACCACCTCTGGTATATGGGGCTGGCGCCCTACTCCTTGAGCCACAGATGTGGCCACCCCAGTGATTTTTCTTTTCTTTTTTTGAGACAGAGCCTCAAGCTGTCCCCCTGGGTAGAGTGCCCTGGCTTCACTGCTCACAGCAACCTCCAACTCCTGGGCTCAAGCAAGTCTCCTGCCTCTGCCTCCCAAGTAGCTGGGATTACAGGCGCCCACCACAATGCCCGGCTATTTTTTGGTTGCAGCCATTATTGTTGTTTGGCGGGCCCGGGCTGGATTCGAACCCGCCACCTTAGGTGTATGTGGCTGGCGCCTTAGCCGCTTGAGCCATAGGCACCAAGCCCACCCCAGTATTTTTTGATGAAAGAGGTATGCAAGGCCAAGTGCAACGGCTCAAGCTTATAATTCCAGCACCTAGGAGGCCAAGAAGGGTAGATTGCCTGAGCTCACAGGTTGGAGAACAGCCTGAGCCAGAGTGAGACCCTGTCTCTAAAAATAGCCTGGCACTGTGGAGGGGGCACCTATAGTCCCAGCTACTCAGAGGCTGGGCAAGAGGAACACTTAAACCCAAGAGTTTGAGACTGCTGTGAGCTATGACACTACGGCACTCTACCAAGGTGATAAAGTGAGACTCTCTCTCAAAAAAAAAGAGAGATAGATATGCAAAAATCACAACACAGGATACTGGGTAAAGGCCTAAAGCTCTGGAAGTAAATTTCTAAATTCTAAAGCTAAACTTGTCCTGTAAGAAGGCAGATCCAAAATAACAAAAAAAATGCTAATGAAAAAATATGGTTTTGTTGTAGAAAAATATACAACTTTTCAGAAATTTGTCTCAAACTTAAGCTGCAACTCTTCAACATCAAGCTAACCAAAGATTTCATTACCCTTACACGACCTGTGACCAGTGCTTTTCTGTTATTTAGTCACTTTTACTTCCTTAAGTTCATGTTGCAGTGCCAACAAATCTTTTTTTTTTTTGAGACAGAGCCTCAAGCTGTCCCCCTGGGTAGAGTGCCCTGGCTTCACTGCTCACAGCAACCTCCAACTCCTGGGCTCAAGCAAGTCTCCTGCCTCTGCCTCCCAAGTAGCTGGGACCACAGGAGCCCGCCACAACGCCCGGCCATTTTTCAGTTGCAGCCGTCATTGTTGTTTGGCGGGCCCGGGCTGGGGATTCGAACCCACCACCTTAGGTGTATGTGGCTGGCGCCTTAGCTGCTTGAGCCACAGGCGCCGAGCCAAATCTTAAGATTTCATAAAATTTCTCCTGATAATTTTGTGTCCTCTAAATAATTTCACAAACTATAAATCACACTTACTTCTTTCCTAAAGGTTCTATAGGTGATTAGCCAAACATCCATTTTTTAAAATCTCATTCAGGGCTCGGTGCCTGTAGCATAATGGTTACAGTGCCAGCCACATACACAAAAGCTGGTGGGTTCAAACCCGGCCTGGCCTGCTAAAATGACAACAGCAACAAAAAATAGCTGGCCGGGCTTTGTGGTAGCCGCCTGTAGTCCCAGCTACTTGGGAGGCTGAGGCAAGAGAATTGCTTAAGTCCAAGGGCTGGGGGTTGCTGTGAGCTGTGATGCCACTGTACTCTACCATGAGGGTGACACAGTGAGACTCTGTCTCAAACAAAACAAAACAAACACCTCATCAGTACTGAGTGAGGTGGTTCCCGCTTGCAATCCCAGCACCCTGGGAGGCCGAAGTATGCGGATTGCCTGAGCTCACAGAATTGAGATCAGCTTGAGCCAGAGCGTGAACCTGCCTCAAAATAGATGGGCGTTGTGGCGGGCGCTGATAGTCCTGGGCCTGCTAAAACAATGACAACTTCAACAAAAAATAGCCGGGCATTGTGGTGGCCACCTGTAGTCCCAGCTACTTTGGAGGCTGAGGCAAGAGAATCATTGGAGCCCAAGATTTAAAGGTTGCTGTGAGCTATGACGCAATAGCATTCTACTGAGGGCAACAAAGTGAGACCTGTCTGAAAATACATACATACATACGTACATACATACATTCCAGAAGACTTCTTTATCTGGTTTACATAAGAAAGTGACTGGTTTTAAAGTGGATTTGACTACTTTGTAAATTGTATGGTCAAGAAACATCAAAAAGAAAGAAAACATTGGCTCAGTGCCTATAGCTCAACTGGCTAAGGCGCCAGCCACGTACACCTAAGGTGGCGGGTTCAAATCCCCAGCCTGGACCCGCCAAACAACAATGACGGCTACAACCAAAAAATAGCTGGGCTTTGTGGCGGGCGCCTGTGGTCCCAGCTACTTGGGAGGCGGAGACAGGAGACTCGCTTGAGCCCAGGAGTTGGAGGTTGCTGTGAGCTGTAATGCCACGGCGCTCTACCCAGGGGGACAGCTTGAGGCTCGGTCTCAAAAAAAAAAAAAAAAAAAAGAAAGAAAGAAAGAAAACATTTCTGTACCACTTTAGCCCTAAAACTCTACATTTTCTTGCATTTCCTGCTGGTTGTTACATGTATACATGGAAATAAGATTTGACTGGTGTTTACCAAGCATGTACATGCTGAGTGCTTTTCTGTCCCACCTCCAACCCATCCACCCCGGCAACAACCTGAGGAGGCAGATGCTACTGTTGTCTCCATTTGGAAATGTGGCAACTGAGGAGGTCGAGCAATTTGCCTGAGACCCCTAAAATCAGGCTTCCTCTCTGCAGCACAACCATACATACAGGCATCCATCTGGGTCCATCCTCGTCACCACTGCAGGATCTGGGGGCACACAGGCCGATGCTCATGCTGCTCGCTGCACCATGAGTTACAAACTGTCCTTGGTCTCTATCCAAGAACAGTGACTCTTCTGCTGGCATCCAGTAAACTGGCAGGCTACCTTGCTAGCTTGCAGGTAGGGTAGAAACCTCAGAGCCTTTGCAGTTCTCAACACCTCCCAAGGCACAAAGTCATCCTGTGGCAACCAAAACCAAGAGGAGGCTCTTCACCACATGGCACTGAACTAAGCCACAGTCTCTCACCCACATGTCCTAGTCCTAACCCCATCTTCAAATCTATTCCTTCCCAAGGCAACTCTTTGAGAAGCCTAAGGCCCCATTCCACTTCATGTCTTCCCCTCTCCAAGTAAAGACCTCTGAGACCTGAGACCAACTGCCTCCTGCTGCTACACTCAGGTGCCCCTAGTGTGTGCTCGGCAAGTACATGATTGCAGCTGATGTGACTCCAACAACAGGATCCTGGTTTGGCTCTAATAAACATGCTGTCCCCTCTTCACTGCAGGTATCAGCACGGACTGAAAGCAGGCTGTGGTACACTGCTACAACTTCTGGCCAGCCTGCCAGCGACCCCTCAGCAGCAACCTTTCTCTAAGTCTTTCTCAACCAGCAAGTTACCAAAGCCTAAGTTTTTCTGCCCCAAGGATGCCTAGCTCAGTCCAGCCCCACTGGCTGCCTGCCCCCTATAATTCAGTCACTTTGTTCTTATAGAACAACGGGGTAATTCTTAGACTGTCTTGCTCTGAGTGACCCAGGCTGGTTTCTACGCTCTTAAATCTTTGTGATCGACTCTAGAACCTTGTCAAAAGAGAAGTTCAGGGCACCAGTAGCTGAATGTTTAGAGCGCCAGCCCTAGGCACCAGGAATGGCGGGTTTGAACCCAGCCCAGGCCTGCTAAACAAACAAGGGGGAAAAAAGGGAGAGGGACCTGGTGCAGTGGTTCACGCCTGTAATCCCACATTCTGGGAGGCTGAGGTGGGTGGACTGCCTGAGCTCACAGGTTCGAGACCAGCCTAAGCAAGTGTAAGATCTCATCTGTAAAAAAATAGACAGGCCTTGTGAAAGGTGCCTATAGTCCCAGCTATTCAGGAGGCTCAGATAAGAGAATTGCTTGAGCCCAAGAGTTTGAGGTTGCTGTGAGGTATGCCACAGTTACTCTTGTACCAAAGGAGACAAAGTGAGACTCTGTCTCAAAAAAAGAAAAAAAAGGCTTGCGCCCATAGCAGGGCACCAGCCACATACACTGAAGCTGGTTAGTTCAAGCCTGGTCTGGGCCTGCTGAACAATGACAACTGCAACCAAAAAAAGAGCCAAGTGTTGTGGCGGGCAGCTGTAGTCCCAGCTAATTGGGAGACTGAGGCAAAAGAATCACAATAGCTCAAGAGTTTGAGATTGCTCTGAGCTGTGACACCATGTCACTTTACCAAGGGTGACAGCTTGAGACTCTGTCTCCAAAAAAAAAAAAAAGGCTCAGTGCCCATAGCACAGTGGTTACAGCGACATACACCAAAGTTGGCAGGTTTGAACCTGGCCTGGACCAGCTAACCAACAATGACAACAACTGCAACAAAAAATAGCCAGGCGTTATAGTGGGTGCCTGTAGTCCCAGCTACTTGGGAGGCTGAGGCAAGAGAACTGCTTGAGCCCAAAAGTTTGAGGTTGCTGTGACCTGTGATGCCATAGCACTCTACCAAGGGTGACATAGTAAGACTCTGTCTCAAAAAAAAAAAAAAAAAAAAGCTAAATCACCTATATGCTCTGTCTAACACGGGTATAAGTGAACTTTTCTAGAACTAGAGTATAAATGTTTTAACACAATAACTAAGAAAATGACACAAAGTCTATGTTAACCAGTTTGATGAAAATATTTCAAATTATATATTAAAACACTACACTGTACCCTATGATTGCATTAATGTATACAGCTATCATTTCATAAAAAAAAATAAAAATAAAAGTTCATGAGTGTTTTTTTTATTTTAAATTTATTTATTTTGCAGTTTTTGGCCGGGGCCGGGTTTGAACCCACCACCTCCAGTATATGGAGCCGGCACCCTACTCCTTTGAGCCACAGGCGCCACCCTCATGAGTGTTTTTAAAAATTTTTTTGTAGAGATGGGGTCTTGCTATGTTGTGCATGCTGATCTCAAACTCTTTTTTTTTTTTTTTTTTTTGAGACAGAGCCTCAAGCTGTCTCCCTGGGTAGAGTGCCGTGGCATCACAGCTCACAGCAACCTCCAACTCCTGGGCTCAAGGGAGTCTCCAGCCTCAGGCTCCCAAGTAGCTGGGACCACAGGCGCCCGCCACGCCTGGCTATTTTTTGGTTGCAGCCGTCATTGTTGTTTGGTGGGCCCGGGCTAGATTCAAACCCACCACCTTAGGTATATGTGGCTGGCGCCTTAGCCACTTGAGCCACAGGCACCAAGCAGGTCTCAAACTCTTGTCCTTAAGTGATCCTTTCACCTCAGCTTCCCAAAGTTTCAGGATCACAGCTAAGTCACCACACCCGGCCTAACTCATGCCACTTCTGAACATGGACTATGATGTCCTTACCTTTGTAAACTGTCTTTAAGTATCTATTCTGAAGATACTTTTGAATCACAAAATCTGTTCAGTCACAAGATTCATCTTGCACTAATTTTGGTTTCTGAAGATGACTGTGCTGTTTTCAATGGCTTGAAAGACTTTTCACAGCATACCTCACTTAATCTTAGCCAAAAAGCAGGTCAAAATATAGCACAGCTCTTTGGTAATGACTAATCCAACATTAAACAGTTCAATCACATTCCCTTTGAAGATAAATATTAGAAGCAATAAAGACTGGTTTTCTAATCTTTCACAACTGAACTACCTTGTGAATTATACTTAAATTTAAAATCAGGCTACATGCCATGGCTCATGCCTATATTCCCAGCACTTTGGGGAGGTGAAGGCAAAAGGACTGCATGAAGCCAGGATTTCAAGACAGGCTGGGTGACATAGTGAGACAGGATCTCTACAAAAAGTTTAAAAACTTAGCCAGGCATGATGGCATGCATATACAGTGCCAGGTACTCAGAAGGCTGAGGCAGGAGGATCACGTGAGCTCAGGAGTTCAAAGCTATAGTGAGCGAGAATCATGCCACTGCACTCCAGTATGGATGACAGAACAAGATACCCTTGTTTTTTTTGAGACGGAGTATTGTTCTGTTGCCCTGAGTATAGTGCAGTGGCATGATCATAGTTCACAGCAACCTTAAACTCCTGAGCTCGAGATATCCCTATTCTCCTGGCTCAAATTCAGAGTAGTGGGGCTATAGGTGCATACTACTACATGCTAATTTTTCCCATTTTTTGTAAAGACAAGGTCTCACTTTTGCTTAGGCAGGCCTCAAACTCCTGACCTCAAGCAATCCCCCACCTAAACCTCCCAGGGTGCTAGAATTACAGGTGTGAGCCACCATACCTAGTCCCTCTTAAAAATGAATAAATTAAAATGAAATAAATTTCAAATCATAATCTCCGTTAAATTTCAACAAGGACAAGTAGACACTGTGGCCAAACTATAATCCTACTGAGAGACCACAGTGGGAGGACTGCTTGAGTTTAGAACAACTGCTTGAGTTTAAGGCCAACCTACGCAAGACCCCATCTCTACCAAAAATAAAAAAAATTAGCCAAGCATGGTGAAGCACCCCCATAGTCCAAGTTACATGGGAGGCTGAGGCAGGAGGACTGGTTGAGCCCAGGAGTGAGGTTGCAGTGAGCTATGATGATGCTACTACACTAAAGTCCAGGGGACAGAATGAAACCCTTTCTCAACAAAAACTGGAAAACAAACAAACAAACAAAACCCAGCAAGGACCTTTCCTTCTTCTAAAATCAAATAGCCAGGCTCAGTGCCTGTAGCTCAGGCTGTGCTAGGCCACCAGCCACATACACGGGAGCTAGCGGATTTGAATCCAGTCCAGGCCTGCTAAACAACAACTACAACCAAAAAATAGCCAGGCATTATGGCAGGCACCTGTAGTCCTAGCTACTTGAGAGGCTGAGGCAAGAGAATCGCTTCAGCCCAAGAGTTTTGAGTTTGCTGCGAGCTATGATGTCATGGTACTCTACCCAAGGCAACAACTTGAGACTCTGTCTCAAAAAAGAAAAATAAATAAATAAATAAAATAGCCACATATATCTCTCACAATATAATTCACTTGCTCATTAACCCCTAAGAACTAAGTGTTTAAAAAAAAGCAACAAAACCTACCAGACAAGAGGTCCTATCTCTCAGGATGACAGCTAACAGCCCTTGCAGTACAGCCGTGGAATGTTCTCTCTGCATACCTGGTGTTCACAAAGCCTTTACTTCTGCAGTGCTACTCATATGACATCACCCTGTCAATATTCTTTCATAACTTCTGCTAACACCACCACACACTGCCTTCTATTCAGCAATCCAGGTGTGCTCCCTAAGGCTCCTCTCCTGTTTGGGCCCCAAACACCTTGCAAGTAGAACCATGCTCATTATTAAGAGACCATGGATTCCAGGAGGACAGCACTGCTGTCTGTCCTCAGAGCCTCCTGCCTAGCTAGCGACAAGAGCATAACAGCCCCGTCTACGTGGGGGTGTGCTTGTCTCCTAAAAACAACCCCAGTGTACCCTGGGGTTGATGGCAAAACTATAAACAGCATTCCCCTCATTTGCCTCAACCCTTTCTGGTACTGGAAGGGAGAAGGGAGTGCAGGAAGCAGAGAGGTACTGAGAACACAGGCCAGCTCAGAGTCCCAGGGAGACAGGATTCAGCTCCTACCCAAAGCCAGTGGCACCGTGCAGGAAGAAGGAAGTAGGCCAGGTAAGGACTGGAGATGCAATGGACTGCACAATTGAGTAAGCCCAAAGAAAGGAAGGTAAGAGGTCTGAATTACAAATGTAGCTATAGGCTCTTACAAATGTAGCTATAGGCTCGGGGCCTGTGGCTCAAGTGGCTGAGGTGCCAGCCACATACACCTAAGGTGGCAGGTTTGAATCCAGCCCGGGCCTGCCACACAACAATGATTGCTGCAACCAAAAAATAGCCAGGCGTTACGGCAGGTGCCTGTGGTCCCAGCTACTTGGGAGGCGGAGGCAGGAGACTCGCTTGAGCCCAGGAGTTGGAGGTTGCTGTGAGCTGT
>NW_003852613.1:468560-470406 GCF_000181295.1 Otolemur garnettii | reverse complement strand
AAGAGTTGGAGGTTGCTGTGAGCATGATGCCATGGCACTCTACCCAGGGGGATAGCTTGAGGCTCCGTCTCAAAAAAAAAAAAAAAAAAAAAAAAGTGATCCTCATGCCTTAGCTTCCCAAGTAGCGGGGACTACAGGTACCCAACACCACACGCAGCTGTTTTCTATTTTTAATAGAGATGGGGTCTTGATCTTACTCAGGCTACTCTCAAACTCCTGGGCTCAAGCAATCCACCTGCCTAAGCCTCCCCAGGTGCTGGGATTGCATGAGCCACCGTGCCCAGCTTATATATTGTGCTTTAGATATACTTCTACCAAGCACAGTGACATACATCTGTAATCCCAGCTACTTAGAAGGCTGAGGCAGGCAGATCATCGAGATAAAGAGTTTCAGGCCAGCCTGGGTAGGCCAGCAAGATCCCATTTCATATAAAAATATATGTACTTTTTGGCTCAGCACCTGTAGCTTAATAGTTAAGGCACCAGCCACATACACTAAGGCTGGCAGGCTCAAACCAGCCGCAGTCTGCTAAACAATGACAACTGCAACAAAAAAATAGCTGGGCATTGTGGTGATCACCTATAGTCCCAGCTACTTGAGAGGCTGAGGCAAGAGAATCACTTAAACCCTTAAACTTAAGGCTTTGAGGTTTCTGTGAGCTGTGATGCCACAGTACTCTACCGAGGGTGATATAGTGAGACTGTCTCCAAAAAAAAAGTACTTTTGTACTTTTATATCGTGCTGTTTTTTATACACAACTGTGCCAAGTGCTTTTTTTTTTTTTTTTGGAGACAAGCTCCTTCTCTGTCACCTAGACTAGACAATGGTAACTGCTTTTATTGATAATGTCACACCTTGGCCCAGCTCCTGTTGCACAGTGGTTATGGCGCCCAGCCACATACGCCAAGGGTGGCAGGTTCAAACCTGGCCTGGGCGGGTGCCTGTAGTCCCAGCTACTTGAGAGGCTGATGCAAGAGAATTGCTTAAGCCCAAGAATTTGAGATTGCTGTGAGCTGTGACACCACAGCACTCTACCAAGAGTGACACAGTGAGACTCTCGTCTCAAAACAGAAAAAAAAAGGGCAGCATCTGTGGCTCAAAGGAGTAGGGCGCCAGACCCATATGCCGGAGGTGGCAGGTTCAAACCCAGCCCCAACCAAAAGAAAACTGCAAAAAAAAAAAAAAAAGAATACCACACGAATAACCAGAGGCCAACAGAAAAGGGGGAGGCCTAAACCCCCCCAAACTGCAACTGTCTTAGATCTCTAAATGCCCTACTAATAACTTCAGCAAAGTTTCTGAGTTTTGTTACAGGGTCTCACTCTATCACTGACACTGGAGATGCAGTGGCACAATCATAGCTTACTGCAGCCACAAACTTCTGGGTTTAAGAGGTCCTTTGCTGAGCCTCCCAAGTAGCTGGGCCTAAGGGGAAAAAAGTACTTCTTAATTGAGGTGAAATTCACATAACACACAATTAACAATTTTAAAGTGACCAGGCAGTGACTTATGCCTATAATTCTAACATTTGGGGAGGTTGACGTAGAAGTACAGTTTGAGGCCAGGAGTTTGAGACAAGTCTGAGCAAGGTAGTAAGACTACGTCTCTACAAACAAATATATAAATTAAAAAAATAGAAAAATTAGCTCAGGGTGATGGTGTACACCTTTATTTCCAGCTACTTGAGGGGCAGCAGGACTGCTTGAGCCCAGGGGTTAGGGGCTGCTGTGATCTGGGATGCTCCCCTGCATGGCAGCTCAGGCTATGGAGCGACACTCTTTCTCAAAAACAAACACATTTTTCAAAGTGACAATCCTCTGTCATTTAGTATATTCATAATGTTTT
>NW_003852613.1:465967-467116 GCF_000181295.1 Otolemur garnettii | reverse complement strand
AAACGGAGTTTCACTTTATCACCCTTGGTAGAATACTGTACCCTGGCATCACATGGCTCACAGCAACCTCCAACTCATGGGCTTAGGTGACTCTCTTGCCTCAGCCTCCGGAGAAGCTGGGACTATAGGCACCCACCACAACACCTGGCTATTTTTTGCTGCAGTTTGGCTGGGGCTGGGTTTGAACCTGCCACCCTTGGTATATGGGGCCAGCGCTCTACCCACTGAGCCGCAGGTGCCACACAACATCTGCATTTTGATTATGTCTTCTCCAGTAGTCCAGAAGACGGGATCCTAAGAGCAAGGCCCATGACGTCCTCCAAGGTGGCCCCAAGCCAGGCATGGTGGCTCATGCCTATCATCTTATCACTTTGGGAGGCTAAGGCAGGTAGATCACTTAAGCTCAGGAGTTCGAGACCAGCCTGAGCAAAAGTGAGACCTTATCTCTAAAAATAGAAAAACTAGAGATTCTGTCTCTAAAAAAAAAAAAAGAAAAGAAAATGAAAAACTAGCTAGGCATCCTGGTGGGCACCTGTAGTACCAGCTACTTGGGAGGCTGATGCAATAGGTTCATTTGAGCCTAAGAATTTGAGGTGCTGTGAGCTATGACACCACAACACTCTACCCAGGGGGACAGAGTGAGACTCTCTCAAAAAAGGAAAAAAAAAATGGTAGTAATGGAGGAACTGAGAGGGGAAAAAAACATCCAAGATATCCAGAAAACAAGTAGCTTAAATGCCAGAAGTAATTTTTTTTTTTTTTTTGAGAAAGAGCCTCAAGCTATTGCCCTGGGTGGTAGAGTGCCATGGCATCACAGCTCACAGCAACCTCCAACTCCTGAGCTTAAACAATTCTCATACCCTAGCTTTGGTGTATGTGACTGGCACTTTAGCCATTTGAGCTACAGGGGCCGAGCCACCAGAAATAAATTTTAAAAAATCAATAATTGTCAGGCACAGTGGCTCATGCCCATAATCGTAGGACTCTGGCAGGCCGAGGTGGGTGGAGTGTTTGAGCTCAGGCGTTCAAAATTATCCTGAGCAAGAGGGAGATCTCATTTCTACTAAAAATAAAAATACTAAGCTCAGCGCCTGTGGCTCAAGCAGCTAAGGCACCAACCACATACACCTGAGCTGGTGGGTTCAAATC
>NW_003852613.1:463888-465033 GCF_000181295.1 Otolemur garnettii | reverse complement strand
ATTCAAACCCGCCACCTTAGGTGTATGTGGCTGGCGCCTTAGCCGCTTGAGCCACAGGCGCCGAGCCCATTATACATATATTAATAAAAGGTTCAACCCATCAAGGAGACATAACTATTATAAATATACCCAACTAACAACAGAGCCCCAACACAGATGAAGCAAAAACTGACAGAACTGAAGGAGAAATATGGTCTAAAATAGTTCTAAAATAATAAATACCTCACTTTCACAACAGCAAAACACACGAGGTCAGACAATTTAAGTTTGAAAGCACATCCTAGAAACAGCACTCCACACCACACTGCTGAGGATCACTACAGTCCCATCTCTACAATGCTCCCCTCAGGAAGCTGAGCACAGACGTCAGCCTGGATGCCCTTCAAAGCCATTCTGGAACTCCTCCTTGACCCTGACAATGAAGCTCGAGAGGTCATCCCAGATGAATGCTCCATACCTCTTTGGTAAACACCATTACAGCCACCAGATAGCCAAAGGGAGGACTTGAGATAGCTTGAGGCTCCATCTAAAAAAAAAAAAAAAAAAAACACCCAAAAACAAAACAGTAATTACTTGAAATGTGAATGAAATAAAGTCTTTACTTAAGAGACTGCTATTGGTCTTGGTGCCTGCAGCACAGTGGTTATGGGGTCGGCCATGTACACCCAAGCTGGCAGGTTCAACACAGCCCGGGCCAGTTAAACAACAATGACAACTGCAACAAAAAACCAGCCAGGTGTTGTGGCAGGCACATGTAGTCTCAAGTACATGGGAGCCTGAGGCAAAAGAATTGCTCAAGCCCAAGAATTAGAAGTTGCTGTGAGCTGTGAGGCCACAGCACGCTACCCAGGGGGACAGAGTGATGCTCTGTCTCAAAAAAAAGAGACTGCTATTGAACATCAAGATGTATTGTTTTAAAAGAGAGAGAGAGAGAGAAAGAGACTGGCAGAATATTTCTTTCTTCCTTTTTTTCCTTTTTTTAAGACAAGAGTCTCACTCTATTGCCTAAGAGGTTATGCTACAGACTTAGCCTAGCTCATAGCAACCTCAAACTCCATGCCTCAGCCCCCTGAGTAGCTGGGTGCAATCACACCCAGCTAGTTTTTCTATCTTTGTACAGACTGGTCTTTTTTTTTTTTTTTTTT
>NW_003852613.1:462122-463787 GCF_000181295.1 Otolemur garnettii | reverse complement strand
GCCCGAGCAAGAGTGAGACTTCATCTCTAAAAACTACCCGGGCATTGTGACAGGTGCCTGTAGTCCCAGCTATTCAGGAGGCTGAGGCAAGAGAAACACTTGAACCCAAGAGTTTGAAGTTGCTATGAGCTGTGATGACACAGCACTCTACTGAGGGTGACAAAGTGAGACTCTGTCATAAAAAAAAAAAAAAAAAGGGCTTGGCGCCTGTGGCTCAAGTGGCTAAGGCGCCAGCCATATACACCTAAGGTGGTGGGTTCGAATCCAGCCCGGGCCCACCAAACAACAATGACAGCTGCAACCAAAAAATAGCCAGGTGTTGTGGCGGGGCTTGTGGTCCCAGCTATTTGGGAGGCTGAGGCAGGAGACTCGCTTAAGCCCAGGAGTTGGAGGTTGCTGTGAGCTTAAAAAAAAAAAAAGAAAAAAGAAAGAAAGAAAGAAATCAGAAGTTGGTTCTTCGAAAAGTGACAAAACTTTAGCTAGACTAAAGGAAAAAGAAGACTTACATTACTAAAATCAGAAATGAAAGTAGGGGCCAGGCATGGTACTTCACACCTGTAATCTTAGCATTTTGAGAGACGAGACAAAGGCAAAAGGATCACTTGAGGCCAGGAGTTCCAGATTACTCTCCCAACATAGTGAGACCTTGTCTATATAAAAACAAAAAACTTGGCTCAGCGCCTATGGCTCAAGTGGCTAAGGCGCCAGCCACGTACACCCAAGGTGGCAGGTTTGAATCCAGCCCGGGCCCGCCAAACAACAACGACGGCTGCAACCAAAAAATAGCCAGGTGTTGTGGTGGGCGCCTGTGGTCCCAGCTATTTGGGAGGCTGAGGCAGGAGACTCGCTTAAGCCCAGGATCTCAAAATCAATAATCTAACTGGGAACTTTAAGGAACAAGAAAAGAGAAACTAAACTCAAAGCTAGAATAAAATGAATAATATGAAGTAGAGGAGAGAGAAATGAAATAGTAAAAAAAGAATGAAAGGAAAAAGAAAAGTCAAAAGTTGACTCAGGGCCTGTGATCAGTGGTTATGTTCCTGGCCACATACACCAGGGCTGGTGGGTCCAAACCTAGCCCCAGGCCTGCTACATAACAGTGACAATAACAAAAAAATAGGCTCAATGCCTGTGGCTCAAGTGGCTAAGGTACCAACCACATATACTTACCAGCCCAGGCCCACAAAACAACAGTAACGGCTACAAACAAAAAAAAATAGCCAGGCATTGTGGCAGGCACCTGTGGTCCCAGCTACTTGGGAGGCAGAGGCAGGAGACTCACTTGAGCCCAGAAGTTGGAGGTTGCTGTGAGCTGTGATGCCACAGCACTCTACCCAGGGGAACAGCTTGAGGCTCTGTCTCAAAAAAAGGAATGTAACTAGAAAACTCACAATTATGGGTAAATTAAACCTACTCTTGAAGAAGATACTACAAGGGAAATTAGAAAATACCTTGAGACAAATAAAAATGAAAACATAAAGGATTCAGCTCAAGAGGAATCTATAGCTGTAAATAACTACATTGAAAAAAAAAAGATCTCGGCTCAGCGCCTGTGGCTCAGGTGGCTAAGGCGCCAGCCATGTACACCCAAAGGTGGAAGGTTCGAATCCAGCCTGGGCTCACCAAACAACAATGATGGCTGCAACCAAAAAAAAAAAAATAGCC
>NW_003852613.1:457523-458575 GCF_000181295.1 Otolemur garnettii | reverse complement strand
GGTTCACTATTCACTTGACCTAGAAAACCCCCAAATGTCATGTAAGTCAATAGGTTCAAATCTTTGTGTTCACTGCCCAGGCCTTCAAGAACATACACAGCATACATATACAAAAGCCATCAAGTATCTGAAAGATGTTACTTTATTATTATTAATTTTTTTAGACAGAGCCTCATTCTGTCACCTTTAGTAGAGTGCCATGGCATCCAAGATCACAGCAACCTCAAACTATTGGGCTTGAGCAATCCCCCTCTCTCCCGCTTCAGCCTCCCCAGTAGCTAGAATTACAAGTGCCCACCACCACAACTAGTTTTTCTATTTTTACCGGAGACGAGGCTGGTCTTTTTGCTCAAGCTGGTCTCAAACTCCTGAGCTCCGGTGATCCATTTGCCTTGGCCCCCCAGAATGCTAGGATTACAGGTATGAGCCATGCACCCAAGCTTTTGTAGGTTCTTTGTCACAAACCAACCAACAGTTTTCCAGAGAGGCCCCACAAAAGCCTTAATTACTGCCTTTAATAAGAAGAGCATTATGGGGGTGGCGCCTGTGGCTCAAGGAGTAGGGCTCCAGCCCCATATACCGGGGGTGGCGGGTTCAAGCTCGGCCCAGCCAAAAAAAAAAAAAAAAAAAAGAAGAGCACCAGGCCACCAAGGCTGTGCACTGTACACACATGCACATATTTAACCTGCCACAGAACCTCCTTTTAAGATGCCCAGCAATCTAAACAGCCAAGGACATGTGTGGGCATTTGTGCAAAATCAGTAGAAGTATAAATTGGTGGACTCTTCCTGGAAAATAATTTACCAATATATACATGTAGCCCTACAGATGCTACTCTTTATAATTGAGAATCTAAAAGAATATCCATGTGAATTTTATTTCCAAGCTCTCAATTCTATTCTGTTGGTCTATATGTCTGTCACTGTGTCAGAGTTTTAAGTCAGGAAGTGTGAGTTATAACTATATATCATAGTTATTAAACATTATGTTTGGGACTACAAACAGCCTCTTTGGAAAGAAGTATGGAGAGGCTCGGCGCCTACAGCTCAACC
>NW_003852613.1:455713-457062 GCF_000181295.1 Otolemur garnettii | reverse complement strand
CTCAAAAAAAAAAAAAAAAGAAAAGAAAGAAGTATGGAGAATCCTCAAAGAACTCAAAATAGATCTTCCATGTGATCCTGCAATCTCATTACTAGGTACTTATACAGGAGAAAAAAAAAATTATCATAAGGACATCTGCACTAGATTGTTTATTGCAGTTCAATTTACAATTCCCAAGATGTGGAATCAATCCAAGTGCCCATCGACCCTCAAATGGATTAATATAAATGGTGGTATATGTATACCATAGAATACTACTCAGCCATAAAAACAAAAGAGGCTTTACATCTTTTGTATTAACCTGGATGGAGTTGGAGAACATTCTCCTCAGTAAAGTATCACAAGAATGGAAAAGCAAGTATCCAATATACTCAATATTAACACGAAGTCAGTAGATGAACTAATATACAACCATATAAGAGAAAGCCCCAATTAAATTCAAGTGGGAAGAAGGAGAAAGAAAGGAGAGAGGGAGGAGGTGGAAGGAGGAAGGAAGGAGAAGGGATGGAGGAGGAAGGAAGGAGTAGGGAGGAGGAAAGAAGAGGGAGGGAGGAAGGAGTAAGGAGGAGCAGGAAAGAGGAGGGAGGAAGGAGGGAGGGAGGGAGGAGGGAAGGAGTAGGGAGGAGGAGGAAAGAAGAGGGAGGGAGGAGGGAAGGAGGAAGGAGGGAAGGAGTAGGGAGGAGGAAAGAAGAGGGAGGGAGGAGGGAAGGAGGGAAGAGGAGCAGGAAAGAGGAGGAAGGAAGGAGAAGGGATGGAGGAGGGAAGGAGTAGGGAGGAGGAAAGAAGAGGGAGGGAGGAAGGAGTAAGGAGGAGCAGGAAAGAGGAGGGAGGAAGGAGGGAGGGAGGAGGGAAGGAGTAGGGAGGAGGAGGAAAGAAGAGGGAGGGAGGAGGGAAGGAGGGAGGAGGGAAGGAGTAGGGAGGAGGAGGAAAGAAGAGGGAGGGAGGAGGGAAGGAGGAGGAAGGAGGAGGAAAGAAGAGGGAGGGAGGAGGGAAGGAGGAGGAAGGAGGGAGAAGGAGGGAAGAGGGAAGAAGAGGGAGGGAGGGGGAGGGAGGAAGTGGGAAGAAGAAGGAAGGAGGGAAGAGGGAGGGAAGGAGAAAGGAGGGAGGAGGAGGGAGGAGGAGAGAAGAGGAGGGAGGGAAGGAGGAGGGAAGAGGGAAGAAAAGGGAGGGAGGAGGGAGGGAGGAGGAAAGGAGTAGGGAGGAGGAAGAGGGAAGAAGAGGGAGGGAAGAAGGAGGGATGGAGGAGGGAAGGAGTAGGGAGGAGGAGGGAGGAAGGAAGAGGGAGGGAGGGAGGAGGGAAGAAGAGGGAAGGAAGGAGAAAGGAGGGAAGAAGAGGGAAGGAGGGAGAA
>NW_003852613.1:453254-453703 GCF_000181295.1 Otolemur garnettii | reverse complement strand
TAGTCTCACTATGTCACCCTCAGTAGAATGCTGTGGCATCACAGCTCACAGCAACCTCAAACTCTTGGGCTTAAGCAATTTTCTTCCCTCAGACTCCCAAGTAGCTGGGACTATAGGCACCCACCACAACACCTAGTTGTAGTTATCACTGTTGTTTATCAGGCATAGCTGGGTTCAAACCCACCAGCCCCAGCGCACGTGGCCAGTGTCCTAACCACTGTGCTACAGGTGCCAAGCCTGAACTGAATGTCTTAATGAGTGGATTATGGATAACACCTTCTTCTTTAGACTTCACCTCAAGAATTTCAGACAAAAAAAAAAATCATAGATAAACCAGTGTTTAAAGGGAATAAAGCAGCCGGGTGTCACATCTCTAATTCCAGCATTCTGGCAGGCCAAGGCAAGTGGATCACTTGAGCTCAGACGTTTGAGACCAGCCTGAGCAATAG
>NW_003852613.1:452619-453234 GCF_000181295.1 Otolemur garnettii | reverse complement strand
AAAAAAAAAAAGAGAGAGTAAAATAAAAAATAATAATAGAAAAACTAGCATGGCCTGGTGGCTAATACCTGGAGTCCCAACTACTTGGGAGGCTTAGGCAAGAGGATTACTTCTGAAGTTGCTGTGAGCTACGATGCCAGAGCACTCTACCCAGGGCGACAGAATGAGACTCTGTCTCAAAAATAAGCAGGGCAGTGCTGGCCCCATACCAAGGGTGATGGGGGCAGGCCCCAGCCAAACAGCAACCAAAAAAAAAATAGCCGGGGGGTGCCTGTGGCTCAGAGGGTGGGGTGCTGGTCCCATATGCTAAGGGTGGCGGGTCTAAACCTGGCCGGCCAAACTGCAACAAAACAAAACAAAAGAATGGCCGGGCGTTGTGGCAGGTGCCTGTGATCCCAGCTACTCGGGAGGCTGAGGCAGGAGCCCAGAAGTTGGAGGTTGCTGTGAGCTGTGTGACATCACAGCACTCTACTGAGGGTGACAGAGTAAGACTCTGTGTCTACAAAAAAAAAAAAGCCATGTGTTGCGGCAGGCGCCTGTAGTCCCAGCTACTCAGGAGGCTGAGGCAAAAGAATTGCCTAAGCCCAGGAGTTAGAGGTTGCTGTGAGCTGTGAC
>NW_003852613.1:444944-451915 GCF_000181295.1 Otolemur garnettii | reverse complement strand
GGAAGGAAGAAATGCTTCCCAACCCAACAGGCCTAGAATTAGGGGACAGGGGAACTGAAAAGAAAGCAATGTGCACAGGGATAAGAGCAGCCCTAACAGTGGCTTACTGTCTCCAGACCCAGCTTCCTTGAATGCAGGCCCTTAAGGCTGTGTCGTGGATACTCCCCAGAGTCTCAGTCCAAGTACAATGTGATATCACCAGCCATCCTCCACCTTTGGCTTAGTGGGACCTTAGCCCACTGTTCCGCAGGCTATGCCCACATGAAACCAGATGGAGGCCTTGGTGTGAGCTGGGGCAGGGCCTGCTGACAGCAAGCTACCCTTGGGGCCAGCTTACAGGCTTTCAGGCCACTGAACTCATAGGGCAAGACTGCCCAAACCATACTGCTTAAAACCACCCATTCATTCTTATTTTCCAAAGAGCCACAGATTAACATTTGATTCTTTCTTGTTTTTTTTAAAGAGACAGAATCTCACTTTGTGGCCCTCAGTAGTGCTATGGTGTCATAGCTCACAGCAACCTCCAACTCCTGGGCTTAAGCAATTCTCTTGACTCAGCCTCCCAAGTAGCTGGGACCACAGGAGCCTGCCACAATGCCCAGCTATTTATTTTTGTTGCAGTTTGGCCGAGGCCAGGTTTGAACCCGCCACCCTTAGTATATGGGGCCAGTGCCCTAACTCACTTATCCACAGGCGCCACCCACGGTTTTATTCTTTTTTTGAGACAGAATCTCACTGTTATCCCAGAGAGAGTAAGGTGGCATCATCATAGTTCACTGCAACCTCAAACTCCTAGGAGCAATCCTGCTGTCTGAGCCTCCCAAAGAGTTGGGACTACAAGCATACATAACACTCAGCTAATTTTTCTATTTATGGGATCTCACTCTTGCTCAGGATAAACTCCTGAGCTCAAGAGATCCTTTCACCTCTGCCTCCCCAAGTGCTAAGATTACAGGCATGAGCCACTGGGCCCAGAGTGTTCTATTCTTATGTCAGGAAGATACAAAGTCTCAATTAGAAAAGAGACAGGTGGTCTGACAGTCCAGGCCATCCTCAGGTCCCTACAGCAGGCAATAGCTTCAGTCACAGGTTGGCCTATCACATGCTGTGCCCCAAGCCCTATCACCAGCAAGTATAAAGAAATCTAAAGGTCTCATCTCAAAAAGTGGACTGGAAACTCCGGGGCTTAAACACTCTGAGCATGTACTTTCCTTCATTACCCAAATAATTATGAAAATAAACTATAAATCCAATCAGTATTTGCTGATCAAGTTTGAATGATTTTTTCTTTAAAAGGCATGCCCTTATAACCAGCTTCAAGAAGAAAACATGTCCACAAGCATGGTCTACATTCCACTTTGGCACAGTAGCCAATCTGCCCATAAGAAAAGATGACATGCAAATGCAAGACCTGGTCAGGTACAAGGAAGGGCCTGAGGCTCAAACAGGTAAAGCAGGGAAGATGTGAAGAGAGGAGAGAAAGTAAGTGGTATAGAAGACCTGGAAAGATGGGGACACACTCAGTCAGAAGGTCACGGTTGTGAGCCTGGGGGGCTGGAAGGCTACACAGTGGCCAAGTGAGGCCACCTGGTGGACAGATGTACAGGTCCAGTAATAGAGACAGGAGGCATGAGAATCCTTCACACATAGCATCATACCTGTGATGTTGGGAGGGGCCCCAGAGACAAAACAGAACAAGATGAAGGCAGGAGACTAACAAGACCTATGTTTAAAAGTGAGGAAGCAGCAGCAGGAAGAAGCAAGTGTCACACTGGTCACAGGCTGGGGGCTGGGATACTGCCCAGGTTCCAAAAGTCTGGGAAGCAAGCAAGAGCCTTGGGGTCAACCCACAGGTGTGACAAGGGAAGAGGAACCTGTGGGCTCGTGTTAAGCAGTTTCAGGAAGGTGGGAGAAATGGGGACTGCAAGCTAGAGTTAAATAAAGGAGACATCTCTTGAGAGGTGAAGGGCTCAAAGGATGGAGAAAAGAGCAAACAAGAGGGTGCTACGGTGCAGGGAAGCCACAGTTAGAGGAACCAGAGCCTATCAGAGGCAGGAGTCTGAGAGATGAGGAAAGGGATCATGGGGTGAGGGGAACACGAGGGCAATTAGGAAAAGGTATTTGAGACACATGGGAGGCATGTGCTGGAGGGCACCAGATGTAAAGCCAGAGCACAGGTGTCCACAGGGTTAGGGAAACAGATGCAAAACCAAGGGGGAAAGCAAAAGGGAATCCTTGCCTTCTCCCAAAAGAGGTCAAAGAAGGTCTCTTCCTGACAGATAAGGCCAGGCACACAGAAGCCAGGGAAGCCAGGAGACAAGAGGAGCAGAGAAACATACTGTTTCCCTGTCAATCACCACAGATCGGGACAGCTTGGGACCCCCGTAACTTTACAAAACCAGTGCAAAGATGGGATTCTACTCAGGAACCTAAGACTATGCTCCCTACCTTATGACCCTAGAGCGACAGCCCTCTTCTCTGTGCCTCTGCTGGTTGCCTAGACTAGGAGCCTACTTAGGAGCACAGAGATACCTAGGAGCAGAGAGATATGCCCAACAGCACATGTATCACCTTAAAGAATAATCTGATAAGAAGTGGAAGTGTTCAATACTCACAGGAACAATAAGCCCTTGCCAAGTCAATAAATTAGCTTCATCAACCTGGATGTTACGGAAGTTTTTCATTCCACATTTGCGGATTTCTTCAAGCTCCTGTTGATTAACAAAGCATAAAGGGGTGTCAAATAGGGAAAAGCACCACGTATTAAGATCCCTCCTGAATCCCTCAAATTAAACCAAGTGACGACATGAGCGATGATACAATTCGGGAGTGAGGGCTAGACTGTGTCTGGCGTGGTTAAGGAGGCATGGTCCCCTCCACGAGGTAGCTCTACCCATGCCCCACACTAAGGCCCCCACCTCAGCGCGCCCCCTGGACACAAGAGAGGGACGTGCTTGTACAGACATGCCAGCTCTTCTCTGGGCTGCTTGAGGGCCTGTTTAAACACCTTCAGCAACCTGCGCAAGTAGAAACACGGCAGAGGCTACACTGGGACCCTACAGACCTGACTTCCTCCAAGACTAAGTGGTGATATCAGATACTGAGAATACAAAGAAGAGAGCTCCTGGGACTAGGAGCAAACCAGAGGCAGATGCACGCCCACCAAACGCCCACCAAGTTCCCTACACAGCACTCCAAGCATGATTTCAGAAGGATTCCACCTCAGTGTGGGCATGCAGCACAAACTATCCCATCTGGGATGGGGAAGGGGGCAGGAAACCATTATGGAGCCTCAGTTTTCTCAGCTGTAAAACAGAAGTAATGAAACCCAGAGCTGCAGAAAATGAAGGAGAAGCCATGCTGCAAGAAAAAGGACCCCTCACAAACATGAGGGTTGCTTATTATATAATTAATGCACCAAATACCACTTATCCAGAAGGAACAACTTCACAAAAATCAAGACCCTGCGATGTCTTTACAACTGTCTGTCACTTGTTGTTCAACTGTGCACAAGCCAGACATCTCCTGCTACCTCCCAACACTTCAAGTGATGGTCCAACAGGTGTTCTAACCCATGCTGCCCACTATGCACCCTCCTGCCAGCACAGCAGCCTCACCAACAATCCTCCACTCTCAGCCCCTAGAGTGCCACTATACCACCTCAGCCCAGCATCAGCCTCCTTCACATCTCTTAGGTGCCTTCTCCCCTGCAACCCAGGCAGGACCCAACTGAGCCCTGCCTCCTCTGCCAAAGCTCTCTCTGGCACAGCACACATCCCCCTAGAACTGGGAAGGCCCATCCTTGTGTGGTATCACCACTCACAATGGCACAGATGCTTGTATTACCCCCATATCAAGCCTCAAAGAGCCTCTGCACCCCACACTCACCACACAGCAGCAGTTTATATGGCACACTGGGACCACGCAGGCAGAGGGGGACTGAGCCAGTATCACGAAGTTGGAGGATGCTTGGGCACCAGGCCCAGAGCAGCCAGAGACGGAGAATGCATTAAGTGAACAAACATGGAAGAGGCAGTTGGGACACAATGATGCCTCCCAGCAGGCAACAGTCACAAGTGTCTTCCCACAGGATGCCTGTCAGCACTGTCTGCCCACCACAACCACCTGGACCTGGGCCCAGCCCCAGGAATTCTGACCCAGCAAATGTGGGTAGAGCCTGAACATGGGATTTTTAACAAGCTGTGCAGTGAGAGGAGATGCCTTGCAGTGCTAAGAGATGGATTCCTTTCTAAGAAAAGCCCAGTAGTGCTGTGAGCAGGGACCTAGCTGGAGGGACTGAGACCCCTGCATAGGTGGGTAGAGTGCAATTGCCTCTCTTCCAGAGAAAGGACAGAACTGAGAGATCTCTCCAACCTGTCACCTGGTCCTGTTAGCCCAGTACTCATGAGAAACTCCCCTCTGGAGATTATGCAGACCTTGCCCACTCTACCACTCATCCACTCCCCAGACTGAACATAAACTCAGCAAGGGCAGGGATCAGGAAGCCCTAGTACTGCCAGGTCTAGCTCTTGGTAGTGCACAAACATTTGCTTAATGACCAGGTTAGTGAATGGATGAGAAACTAGGGTTAAGAAGGACAAAAGGAGCTGGGATGGAAGAAGTCTACATAGGTGGATTTCTTCCCGGCAGGTTGGAAATCTTACCCCACCTGCACCAGGGGGAATAAAGCCATTTTAATTCCACACACACAAAAAAAAGTGTCTATAAATATAGTACCAAAGTTCTATTTTGGCTTTCTGGTCCTTTGCTCAAGATATTAGAGTAAGATATTTGGCTAGGGACAAAAGATACCGTGTATGTTCCTTGAGGCCTTACAAAATGCTTCAAACTAAATACAGCCAGGAAAAAAATATTCCAGGTAAAACCTTGAACTTAAAAATAAGAAATAAGCCAGGGCGTGGTGGCTCACGCCTAAGACTAAGGTGGATGAATCACCTGAACTCAGGAGTGGAGACCTGCCTGAGCTAGAGAGATACTCCATCTCTAAAAATAGCCAGGTATGGCGGCACCTGTAGCTCAGGGGTAGGGCGCCAGCCACATACACCGAGGCTGGCGAGTTCAAATCTGACCCGGGCCAGCTAAACAACAATGAGAAGCGCAACAACAACAAAAAAAAATAGCCAGGCAGGGTGGCACCTGTGGCTCAGTAAGACCCTGGTCCCATATACTGAGGGTGGCGAGTTCAAACCCAGTCCCAGCCAAACTGCAACAAAAAAAAAAAGCCAGGCGCTGTGGCAAGAGCCTACAGTCCCAGCTACTCAGGAGGCTGAGGCAAGAGCTGGAGCCCAAGAGCTGGAGGTTGCTGGGAGCTATGACGCCACGGCATTCTACCAAGGGTGACAAAGTGAGACTCTGTCTCTTTAAAAAAAAAAAGAAAGAAAAGAAAAATAGGCGTTTTAGCAGGCATCTGTAATCCCAGCTACTTGGCAGGCAGAGGCAAGAGAATCACTTGAGCCCAAGAGTCTGAGGTTGCTGTGCGCTATGACACTATGGTACTCTACCAAGGGTGACAAAGTGAGGCTCTCTCAAAATAAAAAAAAAAAAAGAAAGAAAGAAAAGAAAAGAAAGGGGGCAGCGCCTGTGGCTCAAAGAAGCAGGGTACCAGCCCCCTATGCTGGAGGTTGCAGGTTCAAACCCAGCCCTGGCCAAAAACTGCAAAAAAGAAAGAAACAAACAATGTCAGAGGCAATACCCAGTATTTGTGGTAGAAAAACAAATGTTAAAATAATTTGGCTCAGCTCCTTGTAGCTCAAGCAACTAAGGCACCAGTCACATACACCAGAGCTGGCGGGTTTGAATCCAGGCCTGGGCCCACCAAACAACAATGTGAACTAGAACCAAAAAATAGCTGGGCGTTGTGGCAGGCACGTGTAGTCCCAGCTACTTGGGAGGCTGAGGCAGGAGACTCTCTTAAGCCCAACAGTTTGAGATTGCTGTGCGCTGTGATGGCATAGCACTCTACCCAGGGCAACAGCTTGAGGTTCTGTCTCAAAAAAAAAAAATAATAATAATAATAATAATCTGTAAATCCCCATACTAACAATATGAACTATGAGTGATAAGCCAGGAAGGTAAATCTCACAAGAATTGCAAAAATATGGCAAGATGGCACTCAAGTACAACACGGCAGTGAAAAACTGTGTCTCATTCAGCGATGATGAAGGAGGCAGAGAGCACTGTGAGCAAGGGTGCAGGGAGAGCGCCTATCAGTGCTAGGACAACAAGGAGATCCATGGCATCACAATAACAGCACTCCTGCCCTAGGAGGCAGCCACACACTTCCTGGCAGAAAGAGGAATGCATTAAATGAATGAACACACAGAAGAGGCAGCTGGGACCCATGCTGATGACAGTAAGGACAGGAGAGTCGGGAGGCTCAGAGAACCCGAAGCAGGGTTACCAGGTAAACTCTCAACATACTTTGCTCCTAAATCAAGCTCTCCAAAGACAGAAGAGGCACCTCCTTTGCATAATTCTAACCAATAAGGAGGAACTGATTATAAGGTAGAAGTGAAAGAAACTGAGATAAACAAGCCTGTCATCTTAGGGGAATGCTATGCACCCTGTCGCAGAGGTTTCTCAACAGGGTATTACCAGCATCCAGGCAGGGCTATGCACCTAAGCATCCTGCCCTTCTCATGAGACGTATACCAGGCATTGTGACACTGCCCCACCTCGATTTCCCAATGTCCCCTGGAGCCCCAGCCAAGAACCACCAGCACTATCAGTGACCAAGATGCCACAAGCCCTGCATTACACAAGATAGCCCTGCAGACAGAACTGTTTAGCCCAAAATACCAATCATGCCTCTACTGAGAAAAACATCTCCAAGAAGATGGATTCAAATCATACAGAGAGGCTCGGCGCCTATAGCTCAACCGGCTAAGGCGCCAGCCACGTACACCTAAGGTGGCGGGTTCGAATCCCCAGCCCGGACCCGCCAAACAACA
>NW_003852613.1:440645-444428 GCF_000181295.1 Otolemur garnettii | reverse complement strand
GAACCCGCCACCTTAGGTGTACGTGGCTGACGCCTTAGCCGGTTGAGCTATAGGTGCCGAGCCAACACTGCTTCTTGTAACTGAGAATGGTCCTGATAAGGAAGAATTTAAAGAAAGTAAGTTAAGTTCAACAAGTTTGAATTCAAAAGGATATTGCAAATGATAGAAGACCCTGACATAGAAAAACTGGCCCAGTTCTAGAAGAAAGGAACCAGGAAGCCAAAACCAAGAATGACAGGAGATTACAAAAGGTAAGGTTTGTTTTACTTCTACTTAGAGAAAGAAGTGGCCTGAATTGGCTGCTGAGGGCTGATGGTGCAACACTGATACGAGAGAGAGAGACCACACATTCCTTCCCCATGGGGATAGCAGGCTTCCTTCCCGGGCAGGGCAGGTGGGACAAGAGAAAGACAGCAACACTTCTCAGAATGAGTTCCAGGGCTGAGCCCAGAAGTGGATTTCAGTGGCTAGAGAAACCCTGAAAAAGCTCAAAGGTGCTGCCCAGCTCTTGAGAAAGGAAAAGGCCAATTCCCCAAATGCCAGCCCAGAGAGTCTGACTCCCACTCCAGGGCCAAGTGTGGAGTACAGCAGAAAAGTGATCACTGTCTACGAGCTTGGCAGGCACTCACGTCAGAGATGTAGGAGGCCAGTGCTCCAAGTCCTGAGAGGAGACGGGAGAGCAGGAAGCTGCCATGCCACCACCCAGCTCAGCTATAGACACCTGAGTTTTGGCAAAGGAGTTAACAAAGTCTCTCTTTCATATGGGGGACTCCAAAAAGCGGCCTAAAAAACTGTTCAAAATCTCCCCCAGGTAATCCTTACACAAAGGCAGATTTGAGAATACCTCAGGAGCCACCAATTTGCAGTCACAGACCTATTTTAAAAATCCAAATGCATCAGACAACTCTTCCCCCAAAAAACATGTAAGGAACCCATCCTGAATGAGCCCAACTAATATAATACCCCTCGGTGCATCCTGAATAGGTGGTATGAAGAGTCCTGTGTCATCCTGGTGATTTCCTACCCTAATATCTTTCCTTCTCTAGGATGTCTCCTGGCAGGACATATACAATTGACTGGCCTGTGCCTGGCCCCAATGTCCCAAACCTGCTCACCTCTTAAAGCGTCTCTCAAATGCCCCTTCTTCTATGAAGCCCCCAGATCCCTGGTTAAACATGATGCTCCTCTCTCCATAGCACCCCTGAAGGGAACTGAGCAGACAGAGATGCTGTCATATGTCACCCATGCAAGGAGGAACAAAGGTTCACAGGTCAGAAGACTGAAAAGGTTCCAAGAGGCCTTGATGACAGAATAACATCCCAAGTCATAGAATAATATTCTTCTAGAGATACAGCATGACTTGGATGTGGTTCTAAAGAGTTAACACTTCACCTGGTACAGGACACAGCAGCATGAAAAACTGGCCAGTTTATACCAAAGGTGTGTGCTGTGTTTAACATCCATGCCACCACCCCTCAGCTATTCAGAGCCAACAACTGAATCCAGTTCTGGAACCCAAACTTTAATAGCCTACATCAGCCAGGCATGGGGTAGCTCATGCCTATAATCCCAGCACTCTGAGAGGGCGAATCTGCAAGGACCCTGTCCCAGCAGGAACAAGCAAAAGAACCAGGGACTTCTGACCTGCAGAAGAGATTTGAAGATGACAGGACATGTCTTCAAATGTGAATGGGTTCACCTGAAAGTAGTAGTTCAACTTTCTACTGTGAGTGAAGAAAAGAATTCAGGCCAACAAGTGTTAGCTAGTCCAGGCAACTTTTGGCTCAGTGCTGGAACTTTACAGCATTTAATGAAACTTCCATGTGGCCCAGGCCCCCTGACCAATGGGCAAGTTGACGTGTCACTTCAGATACTCAAGGGGATGGGGGGAACCAGGCAGCCACAGCTGAGACAGTCAGAAAGAAGCCACCTGCATGGGTCAGGGTTGTGCTAGATGCCCCTCCTGGGTCTCTTCTGAGCCACAGGAGCAGGTAAGGAGTGGTACAGGGGAATAATCAGTGAGGCCAGCTGAGGATGCTTCAGATGTCAAATCAAAGTTACAGACAGTAGATCTCAATGCAAGGGCTCCTGTACAGTGTAAACAAGCATACAGTTATCATGTCGTTTTACACGTGGGCTATATTCCTAAAGAAAAGTACAGCCTGGCTCAGCGCCTATGGCTCAAGTGGCTAAGGCGCCAGCCCATATACCTAAGGTGGCGGGTTCGAATCCAGCCCAGGCCCGCCAAAAACAACAATGATGGCTGCAACCAAAAAACAGCCAGGCATTGTGGTGGGTGCCTGTGGTCCCAGCTACTTGGAAGGCTGAAGCAGGAGACTCGCTTGAGCCCAGGAGCTGGAGGTTGCTGTGAGCTGTGATGCCATCATACTCTACCCAGGGGGATAGCTTGAGGCTCTGTCTCAAAAAAAAAAAGAAAAGTACAGCCTGAGGCTTAACTACAGAAGATAAAGCTGACAACACCTTCTCAGCTATTGAAGCTGTCTTAAAAGACCTGAGAAACTCCCTCTATTTTTTTTTTGAGACAAAGTCTCACTATTTCACCCTCAGTAGAATGCTGTGGCATCACAGCTCACAGCAACTTCAAACTCTTGGGCTTAAGCGGTTCTCTTTTTTTTTTGAGACAGAGCCTCAAGCTGTCCCCCCTGGGTAGAGTGCTATGGCTTCACTGCTCACAGCAACCTCCAACTCCTGGGCTCAAGCAAGTCTCCTGCCTCCGCCTCCCAAGTAGCTAGGACCACAGGCGCCCGCCACAATGCCCGGCTATTTTTTTGGTTGCAGCCATTATTGTTGTTTGGTGAATCTAGGCTGGATTCCAACCCGCCACCTTAGGTGTATGTGGCTGGCACCTTAGCCGCTTAAGCCACAGGCGCCGAGCCTTAAGCGGTTCTCTTGCCTCGGCCACCCAAGTAGCTGGGACTACAGGCACTCACCAATGCCCGGCTATTTTGTTGTTGTTGTTGTTGCAGTCATCATTGTTGTTTAGCTGGCCTGGGCTGGGTTCAAAACTCGCCAGCTTCAATGTATGTGGCTGGTGCCATAATCACTGTGCTACATACAGGAGCAGAGCCACTAGCTCTTAACATTTATGTCAGAATGAGAGAAGCCCAGCAGACACCAATGGAGGGGAAGAGCAAAGAGGAAGAAAGGCTCTGAAACGTGTCTTAAAGGAAGGAGGAGAACAGAACTGCTAGAAAGAACAGAACAGATGTCTGTGTGTGGGAATCATGTGTGCAGACACAGGACAGAAATCAGAGGGGCGTGAGGGAAGCAGCAAGGAAGCGGGTTTGCCTAGAGTGTCTCTAACGCTAGGTCCCTGGCATCAAGGCAGGCCTCTCAGTGCTCACATGCAAAGAGGCAAGGCTGGGGGAACAGGAGTCAGAGACTGACTACGCCTAAGCCCCACCAGGGACCTACATCATGCGTCAGCCCCCAGGATGGGATGGGCATTGTATCCAGAGAAATGCTCCTAGGTGACTGCTATGTACACTGCTACTGTGTGGCGGCACCTGTAGGTCAGTGGGTAGGGTGCCAGCCACATACACCCAGGCTGGCGGGATCAAGTCCAGCCCTAGGCCAGCTTTAGTCTTATAGAATGCGTCTGACAGGCTTGGCACCTGTGGCTCAAGTGGCTAAGGCGCCAGCCACATACACCTAAGGTGGTGGGTTTGAATCCAGCCCGGGCCTGCCAAACAACAATGATGGCTGCAAGCAAAAAAATAGCTGGGCGCCTGTGGTCCCAGCTACTTGGGAGGCTGAGGCAGG
>NW_003852613.1:437918-440533 GCF_000181295.1 Otolemur garnettii | reverse complement strand
CAAAAAAAAAAAAAAAAAAAGAATGCTTGAGCCAGGTCTGGTGGCACATGCCTGTAGTCCCAGCTGCTCAAGAGGCTAAGGTGGGAGGACTGTTCAAGTGCAACCTGGGCCACATAGAAAGACTCTATCTCTAAAAAGAATTAATAAAAAGTGAATGCTTATTATGGTTTATATTGGTATTTATTCTGAAGATTCCTATAGGCATAAAATCAGATTACTCCAGTTCCCAACCATTTTCTTCCATTCATTTTATACATGATACATAGAAATTATGGTTTGTAAAAATACACAAGCCAATGTCAGCTTACCAACTTGACTTTCTGTCAGTCACTTTTGGTAGGCCAGCCTGGAAACCATCATGCAGTCTAGAAAATTGTATAGCTGAGTATGTAGCTCTTTTTAAGAAAGAAGGGTAAAAGCAATTAGCAGAGATATTATCTACGTAATTATGTTGCTTCCTTTGTCAGTATGTTGAATTTTATAGCCCTTTCAATCAAATGAGAAAGACAATCTGTATATTATTGTTTTTAGGTTTTTTTGGGTTTTGTTTTTTTGAGACAGAGCCTCAAAGCTGTTCCCCTGGTAGAGTGCCGTGGATCACAGCTCACAACAACCTCCAACTCCTGGGCTCAAAGTGAGTCTCCTGCCTCAGCCTCCCAAGTGGCTGGGACTACGGGTGTCCGCTACAACGCCCGGCTATTTTTTGGTTGCAGCCGTCACTGTTATTTGGCAGCTCGGGCTGGATTCGAACCTGCCACCTTAGGTGTATGTGGCTGGCGCCTTAGCCACTTGAGCCACAGGTGTCGAGCCTGTTTTCAGTTTAAAGAGTCACCCTTAAAAAAAAAAAAGAAAGAAATTATGGTTTGGTTTAGCAAGTAGCTACTTTCAATGACTGCCAAGTCACCAGTGGACCAGAAAGAGCAGAGGCCTATAGTCAGACAGACAGGCGCAAACCTCACCCTGCCCTTCATATTACCAAAAGGCCCAAGTCTACTATCTTACCTGAAAAATGAAGAGAAACCCACTTCATAAGGCTCTGAGAGTTATGAGAAAGTTTATATAGTACTTAATATTCAGCATACCTATACTATGTTCAATTAATGTTTATTTCATTCTCTTCCATAACTGTATCACATTTCTTAAAATCCAAAACAGTGTCAAGGCACCAACATACATTCTCTATTCTATATAACACAAGTTGAAAATGGTACAGTGTTGACAGCCTGTGACCAGAACTCACAGGTCTTTTTTTTTTTTTTTTTTTTTTTTGAGACAGAGCCTCAAGCTGTCCCCCTGGGTAGAGTGCTGTGGCATCACAGCTCACAGCAACCTCCAACTCCTGGGCTCAAGTGCGTCTCCTGCCTCTGCCTCCCAAGTAGCTGGGACCACAGGCACCTACCACAACACTTGGCTATTTTTTGGTTGCAGCCGTCGTTGTTGTTTGGCGGCCGGGCTGGATTCAAACCCACCACCTTAGGTGTACGTGGCTGGCTCCTTAGCCACTTGAGCCACAGGCACTGAGCCAGGTCTTTTTTTTTGAGACAAAGTCTCCTTCTGTGTCCTGGAGTCAAGTGCTGTGAGGTTCATAGCTTCAAGCAACCTCAAACTCTTTGAGCTCAAGTGATTCTCTTGCCTCAGCCTCCCTGAGTAGCTGTTTGTTTGTTTTGAGATGAGGTCTTGTTGTGGCTTAGGCTAGTCTCAACTCCTAAGCTCAAGCAATCCACCCACCTTGGCCTCCCAGAGTGCTGGGATTACAGCCCAGCCCCAACTCACAGGTCTTAAATGGGAAATAAATTATGTTTATGGCTGTCAGCATGATGTTTTCAGAAATGATTTAAAATGCAAGGCCAGGGGCTTGCTAAAAGCACCATCACACTCTTCTCACGGGCATTGATTTAGACTGCCATTACCTTTGAAATGCAAACATAGAGCAGAAAGAGAGAGATGCCAGAGAAGAGGCAGGCCTGGCACGACAAGTGGCCAATTACAACATTCTGCACTGTTCACAATTTACAGCATGTGGATATCATCAGAGCCTCACCACAGCCCTCACATGGGCAAGTCAAACACAGTTTATAGATGAGAAAGCCAAAGCTCAGAGAGGCCCAAGTCATAGAACTTGTAGCACACAGGCCCACAACTAGCACCAAGGCTGGAATTACTCTTAAGTGAACATGTCAGCTATCCTGGCAGTGGGCTACAGCAGTTAAACTTCCCTCAGAAACAGGTAGAGCAGATGAACCCCTAGGAGGGCTTAGCTTGCTCTGGACTCCCTACCATACATATATTACACTATTTCCCTAGCCCTTTACAACTAGTCATTAAGTGTCTACATTGTGCAAGGAATGTTTCTAGGCTCCTCTCGTCCAGGTAAAACAAAACCTGGCAGATGGAATTGGATGTCTGAGCAAAGTTAGGCAAATCTGCCTTAAATCTGTCAAATACCAGCTACACAACTGGTAGGACATTAATAACTTGAAACAGCTACCCTCTGTTTTTATGTGACTCTTTCATAGTAACTAATTTTTTTTTTTTTTTGAGACAGAGCCTCAAGCTGTCCCCCTGGGTAGAGTGCTGTGGCATTACAGCTCACAGCAACCTCCAACTCCTGGGCT
>NW_003852613.1:435239-437111 GCF_000181295.1 Otolemur garnettii | reverse complement strand
AGACAGGAGCCTCCAGCTGTCCCCCTGGGTAGAGTGCTGTGACATCACAGCTCACAGCAACCTCCAAGTCCTGGGCTCAAGAGAGTCTCCTGCCTCAGCCTCCCAAGTAGCTGGGACCACAGGTGCCCGCCATAACGCCTGGCTATTTTTTGGTTGCAGCCATCATTGTTGTTTGGCAGGCCCGGGCTGGATTCGAACCCACCACCTTGGATGTACGTGGCTGGCGCCTTGGCTGCTTGAGCCATAGGCGCCAAGCCCACTCAGCTATTCTCATAACTCTATATAGAAAGTAATTTCGTTTACCTCTCTGCAGAATACTGAGGCTCTAAAGCAGGCGTCCTCAAACCATGGCCTGCAGGCCACATGCAGCCGGCCTAGGACACTTATCCAGCCCACCGGTTGTTTTTGCTGCCGCTTCCTGTCCTGCTTAGCAGCCAACTCATCCTGGGGCCCACAGTCCAGCCCTCAAATGGTCTGAGGGACATTGAACTGGCCCCCTGTTTAAAAAGTTTGAGGGGCGGCATCTGTGGCTCAAAAGGGTAGGGCACTGGGCCCTTATGCCGGAGGTGGCGGGTTCAAACCCAGCCCTGGCCAAATAAATAAATAAATAAATAAAAAGTTTGAAGGCTCCTGCTCTAAGGGACACCGCGAATGAGTTGAAGGCAGAAATCAACGTCTAAACTCAGACCCCTCTGACTCTACTGCAGCACCCCACCTCTAGGGAGAAGAGGACATGACTGAAACCAACACACAAAGGCTTCAAGGAACACACTGCCCACAGCCCCAGGCAGCGTGGGGGGAGTGTGACCAGCCCCAGCCCCAGCTGAGCAAGCTTTCACCCAGGCAGCTTCTGGTCATTGCGCCTTACTCCTGGAACATGTCTCCATCTCCATCTGCATCTGGGTGTCCCTGGCATTCCTGACCTACATTACAATCTCCAGAGCCCAGCAGTTCCCTCACCATACTATGAGCTCCTCAAGGGCTAGGAACAAACTTCTTCAAGTCAATCAACAACACAATGATGCAAAGCCTTGTGAGGGCACAGTGGAAGCTGCCTGTGTAAAATGTTTGGAGAATCCTTCTGGAGATTAGGTTTTTGTGTGCTTGGTTTTCTTAACTAAAAGTACACAGGTATGAAGCAGATAATTTACAAACCACTTCAGAAAGAGCTCAGAGGTGTGGCATAGAAGCTCACACCTATAATCCCACAGCTTTAGAAGACTAAGCTGGGAGGATTGCTTGAGGCTAGCAGTTAGAGACCAGCCTAGGTAACACAGTGAGACCTCATCTCTACAAAAAAAGTTTCAGAACTAGCCAGGTGGGTGGCACCCATAGCTCAGCGGGTAGGGCACTGGCCACATACGCCAAGGCTGGTGGGTTCGAACCTGGCCCAGGTCAGCTAAAACAACAATGACAACTGCAACAACAACAAAAAAATAGCTGGGCATTGTGGCGCACCTGTAGTCTCAACTACTTGGAGGGCTGAGGCAAGAGAACTGCTTAAGCCCAAGAGTCTGAGGTTGCTGTGGGCTGCGACACCATGGCATTCTACCCAGGGCAACAGCTTGAGACAAAAAAAAAAAAAGAATTAGCCAGGCATGGTACTGCACACCTGTAGTCCCATCTATTCAGACAGCTGAGACAAGAAAATCGCTTAAGCCCAGGAGTTTGAGGTTGCTGTGAGCTGTGATGCTACAGCACTCTACCAAGAGTGACACAGTAAGACTATCTCAAAAAAAGAAAAAAGAAAAGAAAAGAAAAAGTGAGACCATTGGCATCCACCTGCCAAAGCCCCTCAAAGCTCTGAAATTCTAAAGCAGGCATCCTCAAACTTTAGCCCGCAGGCCACATGCAGCCCACCTAGGACATTTA
>NW_003852613.1:433498-434678 GCF_000181295.1 Otolemur garnettii | reverse complement strand
GCCTGAGCCCAGGAGTTGGAGGTTGCTGTGAGCTGTGATGCCATAGCACTCTACCCGGGGGGACAGCTTGAGTCTCTGTCTCAAAAAAAAAGAAAAAAGAAAGAAAGAAAGAAACAATTTTCTTAGTTTTCGGCTTCAAAGCTCAAAGAGAAGGTAGGAAGCAATGGTATTATTTCTGGGAGTACAACTACACATTTGAGGGTTGCCTTCAAATCCCCACCCACTGCTCGGCACCTGTCACAGTCTCCCATAGCACCTGCACTTATCTTTGGACACTGTGACTGTCACTGCACTGAACATCTACACAGGACAGGAAGATAAAATACACAGGATGAGATTCTGAGACACTTTTTTTTGAGACAGAGTCTCACTATGTCACCCTCAGTAAAGTGCCATGGCGTCACAGCTCATAGCAACCCTAAACTCTTGGGCTTAAGCGATTCTCTTGCCTCAGCTTCCCATGTAGCTGGGACTACAGGCGCCTGCCACAATATCTGGCTATTATTTTGTTGTTGTTGTTTAGCTGGCCGGGGCTGGGTTCCATCCCACCAGTCCCCGTACATGTGGTGGCACCCTAACCGCTGAGCTATGGGGACCGAGCCCTGAGACACATTTTGAGTTCAAGAACTATTCAATCTTCTTGGAAAAAGTAAATATTTTTAAACAAAGAAATGTTCACATAGGGCAGCGCCTGTGGCTCAGTGAGTAGGACGCTGACCCATATAACCAAGGGTGGCAGGTTCGAACCTGGCCCCGGCCAAACTGCAAACAAAAAATAGCCAGGCACTGTGATGGGCACCTGTAGTCCCAGCTACTCAGGAGACTACCAGGGGCAAAAAAAAAAAAAAAAAAAGAAATGTTCACATAGCTGTTTAAGTAACTCTTTCACCAACTCTACAGAACAGGTGACCTTGAAGGAAGACAGCATCACAGATAAAAGAATGGGCTCAGTCTCAGTGGTGAGGCCACGTCCAGGCAGCAGGCCCACCCCCACCTGGTCTCAACCCACCTTTGCAGCACCACCTCCTACCACTCCTGCAAAACATCCCTCCCGCCCCAGTCAGGCTGGTGGCCTCATTCCCCTCAAAGTGTCTTGCTCACTACCAATAATACATAGTATCTATGGTGTATTCCAACCGCTCTAAGCACTGGGTATGTATTAACCCTTTTTTTTTTTTTT
>NW_003852613.1:427947-433292 GCF_000181295.1 Otolemur garnettii | reverse complement strand
GGGTCCGGGCTGGGGATTCGAACCCGCCACCTTAGGTGTACGTGGCTGGCGCCTTAGCCGGTTGAGCTATAGGCGCCGAGCCTATTAACCCTTTTTTGTTCTTCACACACAGATGAAATAACTAAGGCACAGATAAGTTAAGTAACTTCTCCAGGATCACTCAGCTAAGACATGGCAGGCCCAGGGTTCTAACTCCAAAACCTGAGTTCCCTTTCAATAGCTTTGCTCTCTGTGACGGCTCCTCTCCTGCACCCTTTTTCTACTGGCAGGGGAGGAGAACAGCCAGGATAAAGCCAGACCCACACCGGCAAAATCTCTGACACGTGGAGTGCCACTTCTCCTAGATGCTGGGGCTAGGGATGTGTGCGCACATGAGTGTCTGACTCCTCAACCTGAAAAGCTATCACACCTCTCTGCTACCTGTCCTTAACTCCATCAACATCACCCTTAATGGCATCCCTTCACAGAGAAGTAGCTCTTCCAGCAGCTGGCTGGAGAACCTGCCCTGCCAAGGCTGGTGTTGCAGAGGGAGGGCACCTAGTTCTGCAGGAACCAGATACACCTGACATGCCAAAATAGGCCAGTCTCCCGTGCTTCTGGAAAGCACCTCAGGTGCTAGCTTAACTAAAACCCAAAGAGGAGTAAGCCAAGGTCAGAAGCAGGCATCGGGTACTGAAGGGCAGGTAGACTATCTCTGGGACACTTTAAGGCATCTCTCATAGCCACTGCCCACAGCAATTCTAAGGGATGAAAGAGACTTAACCTCATTGTCCACCAGGTCCCTTTCTTCTCACTGCTAAAACCCCACCTTTTTTTTTTTTTTTTGAGAAAGTCTTAACTTTGTCGCCCTTTGTCATAGAGTGCTATGGTATCACAGCTCACAGCAACCTCAAACTCTTTGAGCTCATTCTCTTGCCAAGTAGGTGGGACTACAGGCACCCGCCTATTTTTGGAGACAGGGGTCTCGCTCTTGCTCAGGTTGTTCATGAGCTCAGGCAATCCTCTGGCCTCTGCCTTCTAGAGAGCTGCATTACAGGAGTGAGCTACGGCGTCTGGCCTACCCCACTCTTTCTTTTTTTTTTTTGCAGTTTTTGGCTGGGGCCAGGCTTGAACCCACTACCTCCGGTATATGGGGCCAGCACCCTACTCCTTGAGCCACAGGTGCTGCCCTTGCCCCACTCTTTCTTAAAGGCCCAGGCTGAGCTCCACTTCCTTCTCAATGTAAAGGGGTCTTTCCCTCCCCTGCATGCCATTATTCAGTCAGCATACATCCAGCACACAGTGAATGCCCTAGGATGTCTTTGTTTCGGGTAAATGCTGTTATTACCCCTCTATGAGCTCCTCAAGGCCGGAGCATCCAGATGATTTGAGTCTCAATGAGAAGTTACCCTGGTGGAGAGAACAGAGAATGGCAGGGACACAGATGAAGAAACCAAGCCTGTGCCAAGTATGCTATTTAGGGGATTCCACGGGCAAGTGGGGGGAGACCAGACTGACAAGACGAGACCTTGAGGGAACATGCTAAGGAATGTGAACTATTTTAATCCAGTGTCCTAGCCTCATTCTCACCCTAATGAATTCAATTCCAATCTCTGAGAGCAGGGCCTGGGCATGTACATTTCTCTAAGGTTCCACATACCCACCACCACTTTGATGTGCTGCTGGTGAGGAATCATGTGAGATGCAGGGCAGACTGGCTGGTAAAGAGCAAAAACAAACCCCTGAGGAAGCTGAGGCAGGGGTCCCCTACAGATGGCAATGGCCTGAGCAGAAGCAGTGGGGACAGAAAGAAGACGGAAACCAGAGATCAAACTTGACAGGTGGCTAAACGTCAGAGGAAGGGTTGAGATGGGCTCCCCCCGGTTTTCCTTGCAACACGCAGTAGAAAAATGGACCATTAACTAAGAAAGACAAGACAGGAGGAGAAGCAAGGGGCCAGAGAGTCACAGGACCAGACCAGACTCAGATGCCTACAGGTAGAGTGCAGGCTCAGGAGAGATTTCTCTGTGGTTATCCATGCTTTAATTCCTAACTTACTGTTGTAGCAAAGAAAATGGAAATGTCTGTTAAACATTTAATAATAAATGTCCCAGTAGAATGAGAGAGAATACTTTCAAGTGACCCAGTATAATAAAATGCTAAAAGAACAACTTCCTGATTTAGAGTTTTAACAAGATTAGACTAGGCCCCAACACCCTAAGATAAGTGTTTTTGTTCTTCAATGTATCTTAAAAGGTCCCAAATGTTGCAATAATTGAGTATACTCTTTCCCTGCACCAGGCTCAATTCTCTTTTAATAAACGTTTACAAAGGACATCATTAAGGGAGGCTGGAACAATCCAAACTTACTGGAACGCATGAATTTAGGATAAAATATGCAATGCTGGGCAGCGCCTATGGTTCAGTGGGTAGGGCGCTGGCCCCATATACCAAGGGTGGTGGGTTCAAACCCTGCCCCAGCCAAACTGCAACAAAAAATAGCCAGGCATTGTGGCAGGCACCTATAGTCCTAGCTACTCAAGAGGCTGAGGCAAGAGAATCCCCTTAGCACAGGAGTTGGAGATTGCTATGCACTGTGACACCACAGCACTCTACTGAGGGAGATTAAGTGAGACTATGTTTCTAAAAAAAAAAAAAAATGCAATGCTATTTCTCGATTTGCAAAGCCTTGGTGGAGTCAGGACATTTACACTGACATGACATCGTGTACAAAACTTTCCTTACCTCCTGACACACTCACTCACTTGCTCTATCACATTAATTACCCAACCTCAGAGAATCTAAACCTGTACTCTGGAGTGAACCAGTTCGTAGCTTGATATGATGAATTCCAAGGAATGAACTATCATTTTATGACTTCTCCTCACTCACATGTGATCATGGACTGAGAGAAAGTACATCAATATGGAGTTCTGAGAGAACATCATTTAAACAGCATTAAAAGGAAGCTACAGGGCAGCATCTGTGGCTCAGTGAGTAGGGTGCTGGCCCCATATATACAGAGGGTGGTGGGTTCAAACCTGGCCCCAGCCAAACTGTAACAAAAAAATAGCCGGGCATGGTGGTGGGCACCTGTAGTCCCAGCTACTCGGGAGGCTTAGGCAAGAGAATCGCCTAAGCCCTGGAGTTGGAGGTTGTTGTGAGCTGTGACACCAAGGCACTCTACTGAGGACGACAAAGTGAGACTCTATCTCATAAAAAAAAAAAAAAATGTGACTCAGTGAGTAGGGCGCTGGCCCCATATACTAAGGGTGGCAGGTTCAAACCCAGCCTCGGCCAAACTGCAACCAAAAAACAGCCGGGCGCTGTGGCAGGCGCCTGAGTCCCAGCTACTCAGGAAGCTGAGTCAAGAGAATCGCCTAAGCCCAGGAGTTGAAGGTTGCTGTGAACCGTGTGATGCCAAGGCACTCTACCAAGGGTAACAAAGTGAGATTCTGTCTCTACAAAAAAAAAGAAAAATGAAAGGAAAAGTAAGCTACAAATCTCAATTCCTTATCTCAACTGTTGTGCCACAATAATAAAATGTCCACATGCACACCCTTTAAATCAGGGGTCTCAAACTTTTTAAACAGGGGGCCAGTTCACTGCCCCTCAGACAGTTCGGAGGGCCAGACTGTGGGACCTGGGATGAATGAGCTGCTAAGCAGGACAGGCAGTGGTGGCAGAAACACCCAGCGGGCCGGATAAATGTCCTAGGCCAGCTGCATGTGGCCTGCAGGCCATAGTTTGAGGATGCCTGCTTAAATCCACAAATTTCTTCTCAGAGAAAAACCTTTCTGCGAAAATATTAAACAGAAGGGCTCCTGAGGGAGATGCGCAGTTGTGTGAGGCTGCAGAGAAATGATCAAGAGGGCAGTTTCCCAAATCCACACTTAGAGATTTCCCTTTTGGCTTTTGTAGCAAATTCCCCATTCTAATTGAACCAATGGTTACAATCTAGTTGTTGCCCTCAGTGCTGAATTAGCTGCTTACAAATTAAAATGTGCATAATGTTTTATTAACATTGTAATTCCTAAACAGGTTTCTGAAAAAGGTTTATCAGTTTGGCAAATTTTTTGAAGTCAAAGACTTTATAATACTCACTTTGCCTAAAATAACTTCTCAGCCTGGTACATGCAAATCATTCTACTTTTAATACTGCATTTTACACTATCTGCAGACAGTCTATTGTATCAAGAATCTTTGTTGCCAAGCGCCCTAGAAAAAAGATTTTTAAAGGAAAGCTAAAGTTATTTAAAATGTAATTAATTTGATCTTCAACATCTGCTTGCTTTCTCTTCCTAAGGCACTGTTCCAAGCACGAAGTTCCAATCTTTCACCACTGAAAATCATTCTTATTATTTCTTCCCCATGGTTTTTTTTGTTTTTTTTTTTTTTTTGTGGTGAGACTGTCTCACTTTGTTGCCCCTGGTAGAGTGTCATGGCGTCATAGCTCACAGCAACCTTAAACTCTTGGGCCCAAATGATTCTCTTGCCTCAGCCTCTTAAGTAGCTGGAACTACAGGTGCCCACCACAACACCTGGCTATTTTTAGAGATGAGGTCTCGCTCTGGCTCAGGTGGGTCTTGAACCTGTGAACTCAGGCAATCCACCTACCTCAGCCTCCCAAGTGCTGGGATTACAGGCGTGAGCCACCAGGCCCAGCCCTCTCCATGTATGAAAAGACTCAACCAGCTTAGTTCCTATAGCTTAGCAGCTAGGGTGCTAGCCACATACACCAGAGCTGGTGGTTTTGAATCCAGCCTGGGCCTGCCAAACAACAATGACAACTACAACCAAAAAATAGCCAGGCGTTCTGGTGGGCGCCTGCAGTCCCAGCTACTTGGGAGGCTGAAGTAAAAGAATTGTTTAAGCCCAAGAGTTGGAGGTTGCTGTGAGCTGTGATGCCATAGCACTCTACCCAAGGCAACAGCTTGAGACTATCTCAAAAAAAAAAAAAAAAGACTCAACCAATCAACAGACATCAGTAAAATTCTTCCTATTTATTTTATTTTTTGAGACAGAGTCTCACTCTGGCACCTTGAGCAGAGTACCATGGCATCATAGCTCAAACTCTTGGGCTTAAGTAATCATCTTGCCTCAGTTTTTCTATTTTTAGTAGAGACGTGGTCTCACTCTTGCTCAGGCTGGTCTTGAACTCCTGAGCTCAAATGATCCACCCACTTCAGCCTCCCAGAGTGCTGGAATTATAGGTGTGAGCCACCGTGCCCAGCCTATTTTTACTTTTTTAAACTAAGGGAGCTTAAACACTGACTCTTAGAACCCTCTCAGAGCCAATGATCAGCATCATGTAACTGGCATTACCCTACTGAATTGAAAGAAAGAAACTGAACATACTCCTCCAC
>NW_003852613.1:423372-427353 GCF_000181295.1 Otolemur garnettii | reverse complement strand
AAAAAAAAAAAAATTTACCTTTTTATCTCTCTCCATTGTGGTCTACTATTCCACCTTAAAAACTCTCTTAACTAGGATCAGCATCCATAACAGAGGTTAACAATGCCAGCCACATACACCCAGGCCTGGGCCAGCTAAACAACAATGACAACTACCAAAAAAACCAAAAAAATAGCTGGGCATTGTGGCAGGCACCTATAGTCCCGGCTACTTTAGAGGCTGAGGCAAGAGAGTCGCTTAAGTCCAAGAGTTAGAGGTTGCTGTGAGCTGTGATGCCACAGCACTCTACTGAGGGTGACATAGTGAGACTCTGTCTCAAAAAAAGAAAAGAACCTAATATTTTATAAATACTTAATGTTACATATATTTTCTGAGCTCCAATTTTTCAAAAATGCAAAAAAAAATTTTTTTTTTTTTTGAGACAGAGTCTCACTATGTCACCCTCAGTTGAGTGCCATGGCATCACAGCAACCTCAAACTCTTTGGGCTCAAGCAATTCTATTGCCTCAGCCTCCCAAATAGCTGGGACTACAGGTGCCTGGCACAACGCCCAACTACACAAAAAATAATTTTTTTTTTTTTGTTTGGAGACAGAGCCTCAAGCTATTCCCCTGGGTAGGGTGCTGTAGCTTCACAGCTCACAGCAACCTCTAGCTCCTGGGCTCAAGTGAGTCTCCTGCCTCTGCCTCCCAAGTAGCTGGGACCACAAGCACCCACCACAACGCCCGGCTATTTTTTGGTTACAGCAATCATTGTTGTGTGGCAGGCCCGGGCTGGATTCGAACCTGCCACCTTAGGTGTATGTGGCTGGCGCCTTAGCCACTTGAGTCACAGGCACCGAGCCACAAAAATAATTTTTAAAGACCACAATAAATCCCTTCTCAGACTCCTGAGAGCCTGGATATTACAAATTGGGTTGACTTGGTTAAGTTTGAGGGATGAATTTAGGTCAAGATCCCTGTCCTTCATGATCTCAGAACCCACTGTAGGAAAGACAAGTCTGTAACACAAATCAGACTGTGAAAAGTGCTCAAAGAAAAACATGAAAAATCCCACGGTCACATAAAAGACTCATTCTGAAGGGTGACTGGGGCGGTGGGGCACACCAGTGTTCACAAAGTAGCTGGCACTGGAATTGAACACAGGACTTTCCTGGCATGGAGAAGTGAAGAAAAGGCAGCCTTTCTGAGGTGAAATTTAAAAAAGGGAACAGGGCCTTGGGACCCTCTAGCCTCATTAGGCTCAGTGTCCTCCCTATGGAAAAAAATATTACTTACAGGAAAAAAACAAAGACCACCACCAAAGAGACATCACATAGCAGGTAAGAGCAGGAGGCTTTGCTCTGGCGCAATGGTTCTCAACCTTCCTAATACCACAATGTACTTTCATTGTTAAAAAGGGGTCTCGACCCATAGGTTGAGAACCGCTGCTCTGGAGGAAAGACAGAACTAAGGTAGATCATAGCTCTCTCTCCCTAGTTAGGTTAACAAGGCAGCCAACAATCTCTGCATTCCCTTTTCTAATCTACAAAACTGTAATAACAATGCCTACTCAACAGGGATTAAACATGATCATAAATATGAAATACAGAGTTGCACAGAGTAAAAGCTGGGAAAATGGTATCTTCTGTGATTAGGTGCAAGAACAGTGGGAAACCAAAGGGTAGGGGGTAAGGCTGAACAGACTGCTTTCAGCCAGTCTAAGAAAGGCCCTGCATGCCAATTAAGAGGTTACAATTAACTGTTGAGGACAATAAGACCACAGAGGTTTTTAACAGAAGTGAAAGAGTTCAATATTTGCTTTAGAACAACTCTGGTGTTCATAAAGGGGTTAGAAGAGCAGTAAGATATACAGGTATGGATCCAAGTAACTTCAGTAAGATTAGAAAGCAAGGCAGGTGCTCAAGAAATCGTTCTAAAATTCAATCCACAAGGCTTAATGGACAACTGCACTTGGGGAGTAGAGTAAGAAAATAAGCAATTGGCTCGGCTCCTATAGCTCAACCGGCTAAGGCGCCAGCCACGTACACCTAAGGTGGTGGGTTCGAATCCCCAGCCCGGACCCGCCAAACAATGACGGCTGCAACCAAAAAATAGCTGGGCGTTGTGGTGGGCGCCTGTGGTCCCAGCTACTTGGGAGTCGGAGGCAGGAGACTCGCTTGAGCCCAGGAGTTGGAGGTTGCTGTGAGCTGTAATGCCACGGCACTCTACCCAGGAGGACAGCTTGAGGCTCTGTCTCAAAAAAAAAAAAAAGAAAAGAAAAAGAAAATAAGCAATTAACAGTCCGCTCATCTAAGTGACTGGATGAAGGGTGGTATCACTGGCAGAAGAGATGACAAGTGGTCTGGCATCTGCTGACTGTTCTTTCGTGCCCACTTTCACTCCAGTTTCATAAAGTTTAAATGTCCTCTCTAGGCCTTAGTGAACAAAAGAAAGGAAACCTTTTCAGGGAGGAAAGGCTCAGAGGCCGTGACTCTAAGTTCAAGGTCTAGTTCTATCAACCACTGCTCTGCCCAGGACGAACGACGGCTCTTTAACACCTCTCAGGAAACCAGTTCCTGGGCCTTTTTTATTTCCGGCCCGTGCAGCCCAGTAGCACTAACCGGTAGCCAACTCAAAAACGTTGGCGGGGTCGACTCCGGAGGACGTTGGCAAATCCACCGGCAAAAAGAACTACACCAATTTATTATCTGTATTCCTCACCAAAAGAGCCAATTAGCCAGAAAGTACCTGCTGCATTCAAGATCCAAAGTACCAAGTTATTTTTAAAAACTTTGGCCCGTTTTGACTCAGCGACTGAAGCCAACTCCCGCCCCCCCAAAAATGGCACTTTGCTTCATCATGGAAAGGAGATCTGGACGAGTAAGTGGTGGATAGAAAAGAAGAACCGCGACCGGGGCCGCCCCCACGTCTTCCTGGAGTTGGAACTTGCCCGCTGTGTGACTCTGCAGTCACAAGGCGACAGTTTGATAGGACCCAGCAAAATTTCAAACAACCCACCAACAAACTGACCTAAGTTTGGCCGCCCGGTCTCCTCCTTCCTTTCCTAGCCCGAGCCTCCCAGCTTCACGAGCGGCGGGCTGGCATAACTGAGCTCCAAGCCCGAATCGCCCCAGCCCAGGGCGGGGCGGCTGCACGGCGCGGGCTCCCGGCCGGGGCTCCGGCGCTCGGGCCTTCCCCGCAGGCGCCCAGTTTGGGGCCTCCAGGCCGGACCCCACATCACCAGAGCCCTTGGTCCGCGCCGCGGCGGCCGCGAGGGAAAGATGCGGCCGGGCTCCGGGCGGAGGGCGGCATGAACGCCCCGAGCCGGGCAGAAGGGCCGCTGGCGGCTCCCAGCGCGGCCTGGCGTTCCCGCCCAGGCTGCGGCCTAGGCGAACCCCGTTGGTTCCCTCAACCCGCGCGCGGCCCAAGGGGGCTGCGAGGCCACGCAGGGCAGAGGCTAAGTGGCGTCGCCCCGAGGAGTCCAGGCTCGCCGCCGTGGCCCCGGGGCCAGGACGCCGCCCCCCGCCCGGCCGGCGCCGGAAAATGGCTTTTACCTTCATCAGCCTCCTGCTGGCCGCCATCTTGGATCTGGTGCTGCTGCTTTCCCAGAATGCGTCGCGGCCGGCGGGGCGGCTGGAGCCCCCGCACTTCCTGGAGTGGGGGAGGGGCGGCACGAGCGGGGCGGAGCGCACGAGCTCAGCGAAGGACCTACTGTGTGCCCGCCACGGTGCTGGGGAGGAGTGCGTGAAAGGGGAATTGGGCCGGCAGAAACCCAGCCTTTATGGAGAGTCCAATTGGATGGCAATTACAAATAGTGCTGGGCACACAGTAGGTGCACAACAAATAGTGGTTTCATAAAATAAGTTAGTTGAATAACCAAGATTATTTCGGGCATTGCTAAGCAGCTATGAAGAAAAGAAAACTGGCTCGGTGCCTATAGCTCAACCGGCTAAGGCGCCAGCCGCGTACACCTAAGGTGGCGGGTTCGAATCCCCAGCCC
>NW_003852613.1:418441-422302 GCF_000181295.1 Otolemur garnettii | reverse complement strand
AGCCCAGGAGTTGGAAGTTGCTGTGAGCTGTAATGCCACGGCACTCTACCCAGGGGGACAGCTTGAGGCTCCGTCTCAAAAAAAAAAAAAAAAAAGAAAAGAAACTACCCTATAAGATGGTTATCATTAACATCCTCATTTTGCAGGAAACAGTGACTTGGTCAAGGTCACACAGCCAGCCGGACTGCATTTCCAGGCTAGGCTACTGGCTCCAGGGCCAGTGCTGGGACCTGCAGGATGGGATCAAACAACCATCAGGACTGGAGGAGAATATTTTAAACAGAAGAAATAGCACTGGCAAAGACCATGAGGCTGCCTGGGTGGCCAGAATTGGGAATGGAGGAGGGTAGGGTGATAGGAAGCCTGCTACAGGAGGCTGAGGCAGGAGGATTGCTTAAGCTCAAAGAGGCTTGTCTGAGCAAGAGTGAGACCAAAAAAAATTTTTTTCAAAAAAATTTAAAAAACCCGGCGGCTCCTGTAGCTCAAAGGAGTAGGGCACTGGCCCCATATGCCAGAGGCGGCAGGTTCATACCCAGCCCTGGCCAAAAACTGAAAAAAAAAAAAATTAAAACCCCAGCCAGTCACCACGGCAAGCACCTATAATCCCAGCAGCTTCGGAGGCTGAGGCAGCAGGATGCCAACAGCCTGAGTCTGAGGTTGCAGTGAGCTACAACACCATTGCACTCTGCTCAGGGCATAGGGTAGAACTCTGTATCAACAAAAAAAAGAAGAAGAAGAAGAAGAAGAAGCCTGCTGCAATCATTTAGGCAAAGAGGTGGTGGTGGTTTGGAACTCAGGAGGTAGTGCAGGCCGAAAGAAGGTAACAGGTACATGGCATAGTTAGGCCTTGTTAAGGAGATTTTCTCCATTTCCCTGAACACTAGGTTTTACTTCAAAGAGGGAAAAAGCATGGCAGAGGCTGGAATACGGCTGTCTTTTCATATAGCATCTTGGGATTGCAGGCTGGACACAGGAAGGAGGGAGAAACTAGATCACAAGCCCTATGCAATCAGTGACCTGCCTTCTTTTCACCTTGCCCAGAGCCAGTACCATGGGTGTTCAGCAAACATTTAGCATGTTTGTGGAACTCCACCAGCTCCCTAGAGTCAGGGAACCTGTGGAAGCCTGAGGATTGACTCCATGGTCCTGCTGTGAGCACAGGGCCTGCCCTTAATGGATCAGCTCAAAGAAAGAACATAACTTTATTGGGAACTGCTTCTGTTTGTGGAAGGCTACAGAGAGAAAGGGACCTTTTCCCAGAGAAATTCCAAGCCTGTCTAGGAAGAACAATTCATTCCTGTGACCTTGATGTGCTAAGCTAGGAATAAAGGGTGAAATCAAGAGAGGCTGAATGCTGAGGACTCATCTTTGCCAAGGTATCCTCCTGCACTCTCACCACCACCCTGCAAGATGGCTCCCTTGCACCCACATTGCAGGTATGGAGCCAAAGCTCTGAGCTCCTGCTACACAAGCACACAGAAAGTGTGCCCAGTGCCAGCTGAAAACCTGCCTGGCCCTTGAGGCACCCCTCCTGCTTCAAACCTTCAATGCTTCCTATAGCAGGCCTGGCGAGAGGTCACACCAGCTCCCTTCCACTTAGGCAAACCCTATACGTTCAAACCTAGCCTTTCTGTGATACCTCCCCAACCTCCCTCATCAGAAGTGGCCTCTTCTTCCTCTTTAACCCCAGGCCCCTCTTCTCACATGCTGCTCCTTCCTGCAGTCAGCATGGGGGCCAGGGTGCTCACCTGCTAAGCCTCAGACCCAGGTGCACAGAGGTAAATACACAGGTTGCACCTGCTCCTGAGGAACTCACAGCATGATGGGGAGGCATCAAAAAAAATGCCAGAGGGTGGAGAGGGTTTGGTGAGGTGTGGGGGCTCCAAAGAGGGACCTGGCAGAGGCAGGGGAAGGGGCCAGGGATGCAGGTACCCCAGTAGGCAAGAGGACAGGGGAAAAGAAAGCAGCCTCTGCTAAGGCAGGAAACAAATAATGGGCTTTCGCCCCCAACAAGGTCAACTGGGTGCTGGACATTTACGCCCACCACTGAGTTCACCAGCACCACAGAGCAATGCTCAGATGTTCTATTTGATAAGAGTGGAAACTGAAGCCCTGAGAGAAGTGGCTTGGCTACAACACTCAGCTAGGAGGCTGGGCACCAGGAGTTAGACCCCCATGTAGCACATTCAGGTGAAACTCTGCCCAACCAAAGCCTTATTTCCCACATACCCTACCCCCAACCAGTGCTCTAGCCACACCATGTACCCTGCCTTTGCCCAGGCTGCTCTCTTTGCCTGCAATGCCTGCCTCATTCCCTCCCTCAACACTAACTGTGTCCACCTGGCAAGGGCTGTTCATCCTCAAGGGCTCAACTTACCACAGTCACTTGGGTACCCTGAGAGCCTGCTGTGTACCAGACAGGCAACATCTCATTTGAGGTCATAACTGTTATAAGCCCCATTGATCATGACAAAAACTGAGGCTCAAGCTGTTAATCAACCTGTCAGCCATCTGGCTGGTCAGAGAGGCTCAAGTCCAAGTCTGCCCTTGAACTTTGAGGGCCAAACTGAGGTCCTAGGTGGAGCCTCAGATGACTTAAGGATTCCTTCTTTCTCTCCCTCTTCTCTCTTGCCTTCCCTCTTCCTTTTATTTAGTTACTTATTTATTTTTATTGTTTTGGATTCATTGAGAGTACAAAGAATCAGGTTACATAGACTGCATTTCTTAGATAAAGTCCCTCTTACAATTGTGTCCTGCCCTCAAGAGGTGTGACATGCACCAGTGAATCCCCATCTTCCTCCCTCTTCCCTTGCCCCTCTCCCTCATTTCCCTTATTTATTTATTTATTTAAGACAGAGTCTTACTTTATTGCCCTTGGTACAGTGCTGTGGCATCACAGCTCACAGCAACCTCCAACTCCCGGGCTTAGGGGATTCTCTTGCCTCAGCTTCCTGAGTAGCTGGGACTGCAGGCATCCATCACAACACCTGCCTATTTTTTTGTTGGAGTTTGTCTGGGGCTGGTTTGAACCCACCACCCACCACCTATTTGGGGCCGGCATCCTACTCACTGAGCCACAGGCACTGCCCTTATTTTTATTTATTTATTTATTTATTTGGACAGAGTCTTATTTCGTTACCCTTGGTAGAGTACCAGGGCATCATAGCAACCTTAAACTCTTGGGCTCAAGCAGTTCTCTTGCCTCACCCTCCCAAGTAGCTAGGACTACAGGCGCCTGCCACAAAGCCCAGCTATTTTTTTAGAGATGGGGTCTCTGTCTCGCTCTTGCTCAGGCTGGTCTTGAACCTGTGAGTTCAGGCAATCCACCTGCCTCAGCCTCCCAAGTGCTGGGATTACAGGTATGAGCCACTACACCCAGCTATTTGTTTTTTAGTGACAGGTTGGAAAGCAGTGGCATGGTCATAGCTCACTGCAGTCTTGAACTCCTGGTCTCAAATGATCATCCCACCTCAGCCTCCCAAGTAGCTGGGATGACAAGCACAAGCCACCACACCCGGCTCCCCTTCTATTCTCCTTCCTATCTTCTTTCCTCCTCACTTCCTTTCTTCATTCTTTTCCTCCTCTCTTCCCTCCACTCTATTCTCTGTACTCAATGAAAAAAGTAATGACTCATTGCCTGGGGCTTGCCATGCACTGAACGGATTGGATCCTCAAGAAACATCTGATGGGGCCAGGTGCAGTGCCCCATGCCTTTAATCCCAGCACTTGGGAGGCTGAGATGGATGGATTGCCTGAGCTCACAGGTTCAAGACTAGCCTGAGCCAGAGTGAGACCCCCCAGACCCCCCCCATCTCTAAAAAATAGCTGGGGCCAGGCGCCTATAGCTCAACCAGCTAAGGC
>NW_003852613.1:414177-418036 GCF_000181295.1 Otolemur garnettii | reverse complement strand
GGAGGCTGAGGCAAGAGAATCACCTAAGCCGAAGAGCTGGAGATTGCTGTGAGCTGTAATACCACAGCACTCTACCGAGGGTGACAAAGTGACTAAAAATAAATAAATAAATAATAAATGCCTGTGGCTCAGTGAATAGGCGCCAGCCCCATGTACCAAGGGTGGCGGGTTCAAACCCAGCCCCAGCCAAACTGCAACAAAAAAATAGCTGGGCCTTGTGGCAGATGCCTGTAGTCCCAGCTACTCAGGAAGCAGAGGCAGGATAATCGCCTAAGCCTAGGAGCTGGAGGTTGCTATGAGCTGTGGCTCCATACACCCTACCAAGGGCAATAAAGTGAGACTCTGTCTCTTAAAAAAATAAATAAATAGCTGAGTGTTGTGGTGACTTCCTGTATTCCCAGCTACTTGGGAGGCTGAGGCAAGAGAATCACTTAAGCCCAGGAGTTTGCGGTTGCTGTGAGCTGTGACGCCATGGCAGTCTACCAAGATTGACCAAGTGAGACGCTATCTCAAAAAAAAGAAAGAAAGAAAGAAAGAAAGAAAGAAAGAAAGAAAGAAAGAAACTTCCAATGAAGGACTGTCCTCCAACCTAGAGCTCTGATCAAATGATAGAAGAAATGATTACTGCCACTGGTACTGGCTGGCAAGTAGGCAAGGCCTTGTATTTCAGGCTGTCAAAGAGGAGGGTGACTGAAATACAGCCAAAGAGGAGAGAAATAGAGATGCTAGAGGTGGAAAATATGGCTCAGCACCTGTAGCTCAAGTGGCTAGGGTGCTGGCCACATACACCAGAGCTGGCAGATTCAAGTACAGCCCAGGCCTACCAAACAGCAGTAACAACTACAACCCCAAAAATTGCCACTGGCAGGCGCCTGTATTCCCAGCTGCTTGGGAGGGGGAGGCAGGAGAATCGCTCAAGCCCAGGAGTTGGAGGTTGCTGTGAGCTGTGATTTCAGGGCACTGTACCCAGGGTGACAGCTTGAGGCTCGTCTCCAAAAAAAAGAAGGTGGAAAATAGGTCTGTCCTGGCGACAGTGAGGATCTGGGGAACAGTGAAGTGCTAACAGCAGCAGGGCCCTTGGAAAGCAGTAGCCACTTTGTTTCTTTTTTTTTAGAGACAGAGTCTCGTTTTCTCACCCTCAGTAGAGTGCTATGGAGTCACAGCTCACAGCAACCTCCAGCTTTTGAGCTTAGGGGATTCTGTTGCCTCAGCCTCCCAAGTAGCTCAGACTATAGGCACCCGCCACAACGCCTGACTATTTTGTTGTTGTTGTTGTAGTTTGGCCGGGGCTGGGCTTGAAATTACCACCCCCAGTGTATGGGGCCGGCGCCCTACACAGTGAGCCACGGACACTGCCAGTTGTAGCCACTTTTCTGAGGGCTTGGGGAGTACAGAAACATTCAGGCTGGCTCGATGCCTATGGCTCAAGCAGATAAGGCACCAGCCATGTACACCCAAGCTGGTGGGTTTGAATCCAGCCCAGGCCCACCAAACAACAATGACGGCTGCAACCAAAAAATAGCCAGGCGTTGAGGTGGGCGCCTATAGTCCCAGCTACTTGGCAGGTGGAGGCAGGAGAATCGCTTGAGCCCAGGAGTCGGAGGTTGCTGTGAGCTGTGATGACATATCGCTCTACCTAGGGCGATAGCTTGAGGCTCTGTCTCAAAAAAAGAAAAGAAATGCTCAGGCTACCAGAGCTGGCAGGTGAGGCTTTGCAAGTACCAGTTCAAAGCCCAAACTTGGGTCACACAGGCTTGGACACAAATCCCTGCATGGGGCAGCACCTGTGGCTCAAGGAGTAGGGCGCTGGCCTCATATATCAGGGGTAGCAGGTTCGAACCCAGCCCTGGCTAAAACTGCAAAAAAAACAAACAAAACAAAATAAACCCAAATCCCTGCACAACGCTGGGAGGTTTCTCCATCTGGAGAGGCAAGTGCCAGCCTCCTTGGCTGTGGTGAAGATTCATGGTCTAAGTATGTAAAGTGCAGTTCTTAAAGGGCCTGACCACTTACAGAGGTACATGTGCCAGGGAGCTGGGCCAAGGCTGGCAGGGTGAGAGACCAGCCCAGCAGGCCAGGGGGCCCCAGGCAGAGGGCTGGAATCTGGTACACGTGCTACCACTCCCTCCCCAGGCTGCAGGGTTAAAGAAGTGGGGGCAGAAGGCCCACTGTAATCCCAGCACCTGGGGGGGGCAAGGTGGGTGGATTGCCTGAGCTCACAGGTTCGAAATCAGCTTGAGTCATGGCAAGACCTCATCTCTAAAAATAGCTGCGTCGGCTCAGTGCCTGTGGCTCAAGCGGCTAAGGCGCCAGCCACATACACCTAAGGTGGCGGGTTCGAATCCCCAGCCCGGGCCCGCCAAACAACACGGACGGCTGCAACCAAAAAATGGCCAGCTGTTGTGGCGGGCGCCTGTGGTCCCAGCTACTTGGGAGGCTGAGGCAGGAGACTCGCTTGAGCCCAGGAGTTGGAGGTTGCTGTGAGTGTGATGCCACGGCACTCTACCCAGGGGGACAGCTTGAGGCTCCGTCTCAAAAAAATAAAAATAAAAATAGCTGGGTCTTGTGGAGGACACCTCTTGCTTCAGCTACTTGGGGGCTGAAGCAAGAGAATTACTTGAGCCCAAGAGTTTGAGGTTGTTGTGAGCTATGCTGCTACAGCCCTCTACCAAGGGTGACAAAGTGAGACCCTGTCTCAAAAACAGAAAAAAAAGAAGTAGGGGCAGAGAGCAGCACATTCCCTCTCCAGGCATCCAGCCCTGTCCAGGAAGGGTCAGTGCTGAAGGGGTGGAAAGGACTCAGTTGGGGTCCAACTGGCTGACCTCCCGCTCGCCCTTCTGGTGCCCCCAAATGAGAACACAACTGGATGTCAGGTATCAATGCAGAGGGGATGTGGGCCTGCACTGGGAGGGGTGGGTATGAGCGAGAGCTGGTGCAGGCAGCCAGCCAGACTGCAGGGGACTGGGAGCTTTGCTGCTCCCCATCCCTCTACCTAAAATCCCCTCTCAGCTTCTCAAAGTAGCCTTCCCTCTCTCCTCTCCAGTTTTCAGCTCATTTCCTTGTTTCCTGCTCTAGGAAACCTGCTCTGATGGGCTCCTCTCCCCATCAGCACCACACCCCTCACCACAGCACTTGCCCAGGCTCCAATTTTGCTATGTTCCTTTGTAATTATATATTTACCCTCTGCATTCTTTCCTTAGTTTGTCAACTGCGTGAGGCAGAGGCCAAATCTGGCTTGTTTCCTGTCTTCTGTAGTCATGTATTTATTGGGCACCTACCACCTATTACGTACTGCTTCAGACATGGAGATAGCACAGGACAAACAGAAAACACCTTGACACGAAAATAAAGGACCTGGAATGAAAAGCTGGAGCTACTGTGGCCACAGGGGATGGGATGCTTAAAGCTAGCCTGTGGGCCCTTAGGATGGAGCTCATGCCCTCCTCCAAGGCCAGGCAAGTTCTGCAAAGTTTGAAATGGAGCCAGGCCAGGGGAGGGATGTGACCCAGGTCACCTAGGATCCCAAACCTCTGATCCAAAGTTCTTAAACTGGGGCCGTGGGGAGAAGCAATGTGGAATACAGGGCTGGCAACATGGGGCCAACTGAGACGGGGGAAGCATCACTGTCTCCAGGGTCAGCAGAGCTATGAAGTGTTGGGGGGTATATATGTACATAGTAGACAGAAGGACCTCTGACCCCAGAGCATAACTCTTTATTAATCAAACTACTCCTTCAAGTATGATAAACGGGCCAGGCATTGTGGTCCACATCTATAATCCCAGCACTCTGGGAGGCTGAGGCAAGTGGATCACTTTAGCTCGGGAGTTTTAGACCAGCCTGAACAAAAGCAAGAGTAGG
>NW_003852613.1:412637-413924 GCF_000181295.1 Otolemur garnettii | reverse complement strand
GGGGGACAGCTTGAGGCTCTGTCTCAAAAAAAAAAAAAAAAAAAAAAAGAGTAGGGCTCTGTCTCTACCAAAAATAGAAAAATTACCTAGGTCTGTGGCAGGTGCTTGTAGTTCCAGTTACAGGTAAGGCTGAGGCAAGCAGGGCTCTTTTTGTTTGTTTGTTTGTTTGCTTGTTTTTGAGACAGAGTTTCACTTTCTCACCCTTGACAGAGTGCTGTGACATCATAGCTCACAGCAACTTCAAACTCTTGCCTCAGCCTCCCAAGTACCTGGGTAGCTGGGACTACAGGCACCTGCCACAACACCCAGCTATTTCTTTTACAGATTTTGGCCGGGGCTGGGTTTGAACTCACAACCTCTGGCACATGGGGCCGGCACCCTACTCCTTTGAGCCACAGACATCGCCCACACCCAGCTATTTTTTTGAGATGGAGGGTCTTGCTCTTGCTAGTCTTGAACCCATGAGCTCAGGGCAAATCCCCCTGCCTTGGCCTCCCAAGTGCTGGGATTACAGCTGTGAACCACTGTGCTCAGCAGTAAGTGGAACTCTTGAGTCCAAGCTTTTGAAGTTGCTATGAGCTATGACCCCATGGTACTCTACCCAAGGCAACAGAGTGAGACTCTGTCTCAAAAACAAAAAACAAGGCTCGGCACCTGTGGCTCAAGTGGCTAAGGCGCCAGCCACATATACCTAAGGTGGTGGGTTCAAATCCAGCCCAGGCCCACCAAACAACGACAGCTGCAACCAAAAAATAGCTGGGCGTTAGTGATGGGTGCCTGTGGTCCCAGCTACTTGGGAGGCTGAGGCAGAAGATTCGCTTAAGCCCAGGAGTTTGAGGTTGCTGTGAGCTGTGATGCCACAGCACTCTACCCAGGGCAACGCTTGAGATTGTCTCAAAAAAAAAAAAAATCCAAATATGATAAATGATGCTAATGAATAGATTTGTCCACTGTAACCAGTAGGGGCAGTGTCTATTCTTTAGCTCTCCGCATAGGCTGACCCCCAGCCCTATGGGATTTCCAAAGAACTCGGGAGCCCTGAGGATTCCAGTTTGAAAACCACCCATGGGCTCGGTGCCTGTGGCTCAAGCAGCTAAGGCGCCAGCCACATACACCTGAGCTGGCAGGTTTGAATCCAGCCCAGGCCTGCCAAACAACAATGACGGCTACAACCAAAAAATAGCCGGGTGTTGTGGCAGGCGCCTGTAGTCCCAGCTACTTGGGAGGTGAAGGCAGGAGACTCGCTTGAGCCCAGGAGTTGGAGGTTGCTGTGAGCTGTGATGCCAC
>NW_003852613.1:402355-412617 GCF_000181295.1 Otolemur garnettii | reverse complement strand
AAAAAAAAAAAAAAAGAAAACCACCCATGTAATTCATCCACCCATCTGTTTCATTTTGTAGATGAGAAAGCTAGACCTGGGGAGATAGCAACACAATGAGCTAATGCTGGGACTCTTGCCCCCTTGCCTGCAACTTTTTCTCATATGTCTTGGGCACCAGGAATGTGCCAGCTCTCATCTCATGCAGGGACACAGTGGGAACAAGGAAGGTACAGCCCCTTCTATCCCTGAGTTCAGAGTCACTCGGGGTGACAGGCAGGTCACTGAACAATCACTACACAACACAGTGAGAACAGGGATGGCAGAAGCCCAGCCCAGCAAAGCCGTTTTGCTCAGTTAACCGTATTCTAGAATGCCTTTGGCATGCTATGGGGGTGCCAGTGCAGGCAGCTGCTGGATGGTGACTATGGGGTTCCCAGAGACTCATGCTAGTGTCCTCCTCCTTGGTGGCACTTGACATGACAGTTTAATGTCCACTTGAAGCTGCAGCAAGGGATCCAGGCTGTGGAGTCTCACACGCCATCCTGAAGGGACAACCCAGCTCTGCCACAGTTACCCATGTGCTCTGGCAGGCCACCTGTTCCTGCCAAGCCTCTGTAAGACAGGGCTGTGATGAGGAGCCCATGAAGACAGCCCTCCCTGCAGTTTATGTCCAGGAGCACCAGTTCAAGGCTTAAGGCGGTTTCCACATCTCACCTATCTGCCCACTGCCATACCACATCCACCTCACGTCTCAAAAAGATCATTTGGGGACGGTGCCTGTGGCTGAAAGGAGTGGGGCGCCGGCCCCATATGCCGGAGGTGGTGGGTTCAAACCCAGCCCCGGCCAAAAACCGAAAACAAAATCATTTGAGCCAGGCCCAATGGCAAGTACCTATAGTCCCAGACACTCAGGAGGCCAAGGCAGAGGATTGCTTTAGCCCAGGAATGCAAACCCAGCCTGGGCAAAAAAACAAGACTTCTCTCTAAAATAAATAAAAAGAACATCTGGAGCCATAATTTCCAGTGTTTTTGCCGCACACTCCTGCCCAAAGGCATTTCCTATGAGTTGAGGGGAACCTGGTTTAAAACACTTGAGTAGGCTTGGTGCCTGTGGCTCAAGTGGCTAAGGTGCCAGCCACGTACACCGAAGGTGGCGAGTTCGAATCCAGCCTGGGCCCTCCAAACAACGATGACGGCTGCAACCAAAAAATATAGCCAGGCGTTGTGGCGGGTGCCTGTGGTCCCAGCTACTCGGGAGACTGAGGCAGGAGACTCGCTTGAGCCCAGGAGTTAGAGGTTGCTGTGAGCTGTGATGCCACAGCACTCTACCCAGGGTGACAGCTTTAGTCTCCTATCTCAAAAAAAAAAAAAAAAGTTTAGGGCAGTGCCTGTGGCTCAGTGAGTAGGGTGCCAGCCCCATATACCGAAGGTGGCGAGTTCAAACCCAGCCTCAGCCAAACTGCAATAAAAAAATAGCTGGGCATTGTGGATGGTGGCTGTAGTCCCAGCTACTCAAGAGGCTGAGGCAAGAGAATTGCCTGGGCCCACAAGCTGGAGGTTGCTGTGAGCTGTGACACCACAGCACTCTACCGAGGGCAACAAAGTGAGACTCTGTATCAAAAATAAAAAAAAACACTTGAGTATAGGCTTGGCTCCTGTAGCTCCGTGGTTAGGGTGCTGGCCACATGCACCAGGGCTCATGCCAGGTTCAAATCCAACCTGGGCCTGCTAAACAACAACAACAACAACAAAATAGATGGGCGTTGTGGCAGTCGCCTATAATCCCAGCTACTAAGGAGGCTGAGGCAAGAGAATCGCTTACACCAAAGAGTTTGAGGTTGCTGAGGTGTGACACCACAGCACTCTACCAAGGGCAACACAGTGAAACTCTGCCTCAAAAAAAAAAAAAGAGTCGTTTGAGCCCTAGAGTTTGAGGTTGCTGTGAGCTATGACACCATAGCACTCTACCAAGGGCAACATAGCAAGAGTCTGTCTCAAGAAAAGCCCAGAACACTTGAATATAGTTCAAAGGGTGGAGCCATAAGGCCATATGCTGAGTTATTCAACTGTGGGAGGTCTTTAGCAGACACCACCGACTGAGAAGCAAAGGGGCCTCTAATGTGACCTCAATGTCAAGGTCTGGATGCAGATGGTCAGGTACCATGTCCAACCATCCCCCATGACCCACTTTGTGCCAGGGGCAGGAAGGGCAGGGAGGAGCCAGTTTGAAACAGGGCTCCTGGCTCGGAGCCTATGGCTCCAGTGGCTTAGGCGCCAGCCACTTACACCTGAGCTGGCAGATTCGAATCCAGCCCTGCCCGCCAAACAATGGCGGCTGCAAAACATAGCCCGTCATTGTGGCGGGCACTTGTATTCCCAGCTACTAGGAAGCTGAAAGCAGGAGAATTGTTTGAGCCCAGGAGTTGGAGGTTGCTGTGAGCTGTGATGCCATAACACTCTACCCAGGATGACAGCTTCAGATTGTCTCCAAAAAAAAAAAAAGAAAGAAAGAAAGAAACAGGGCTCCTGAGCTCCAAAGCCACACAGGTATTTAGTCAGAAAGTCATGTGCTTGTGTGTGTGCATGTATATGTGTCTGTGTGTTCTGCAGCTGGAGACCCTGCTGACATTTTTGCTGTCATCTGACCCTCACTCTCAGCTCAGTCTGAGGTCTCTGCCCCAGGCCCCAAAGAGCAGCTCAGACCTTGAGGCTACAGCTTCTGCTGCCAGGTGGTATCCAGACATGGGCGGTAAGTAGGCCAGGTTGGGCTTCCCCCTTGCGTCTTTCCTACCTATCTGGCCCTGAGTCCCTATGCCATCTTGCCTAAGGACTTTTCACTTACACCTCCTCTGAACACACTCTAGCCAGCCACACCAATGTGTATCAGACACATCCTTTCCCCCAAAGGATTGGAAGACAAGTTGGGATGATTAGGGCTGTTTGGAGATCTATAGGATCCCAGGGAAACCAAGTCTAGCAAAGTTTACATATATTCTTCTCTATTTCCCAGCCACTGAAACCAAACACACCACCTGAACCCACAGCAAAGTCTGGCCAGGTGTGCCCACACCCCTTCATGGCCTGAACCACAAACCCAGCCTTTTTTCTAGGACCTGAAGCAGCAGCCTGGGCTTTCCTGGGCACCTTGGCCTGGAAGGGATTGCACCCTCCCTGGGAGGGCGTCTGAGGTGGGTCTCCTAAGGGAAAGGAGCAGGAAAAATGTGGGGTAGAAAGAGCTCCAGGCATTCCAGGAAAGATATGCGCCAGATGGAGAGGCGCGTGGGGCAGACATCCGTGCCAGGAGGTGGAGGAACATGCCGAGAGGCGGAAGAAGCGCGCGGAGACACCCCCCCCCGCGCCCGGGGCGCCGGAAGGGGCGCGCGGGGCCGTTGGCCGCGGCCGGGGGCTGAGGCCGTTGGCAAACTGCGGCCTGCCAAGCGAGGTCAGGTGTCCGGCTGGGCCGCGGCCACAATGACCAAGGACTCCCCCAATCCGTCGGGCGGTGGCCGTGCTCCGCTCAAGAAACCAAGCAGCCCAAGTCAGACAGCAGCGGTGCTGGAGGAGCAAAGGCGGGAGCTGGAGAAGGTGCGGGCGGAGCTGGAGGCGGAGCGGGCGCGCGGGCGGGCCGAACGGCGGCGCTTCGCGGCCCAGACGCGCCAGCTGCGGGAGGCGGCCGAGCGAGAGCGGCAGCAGCTGGCTGACCATCTGCGCTCCAAGTGGGAGGCACAGCGCAGCCGGGAGCTGCGGCAGCTGCAGGAGGAAGTGCAGCGGGAGCGCGAGGCCGAGATCCGGCAGCTGCTGCGCTGGAAGGAGGCCGAGATGCGGCAGCTGCAGCAGCTGCTGCACCGCGAGCGCGACGGCGTGGTGCGCCAGGCCCGGGAGCTGCAGCGCCAGCTGGCAGAGGAGCTAGTGAACCGCGGCTACTGCTGCCGCACAGGGGCGCCCGAAATCTCCGCGGCGCGGTGTCGCTGTCGCTTGCAGGAAGTGCTGGCGCAGCTTCGCTGGGAAACCGACGGCGAGCAGGCCGCGCGCATCCGCCACCTGCAGGCGGCGCTGGACGTGCAGCGCCAGCTCTTTCTCAAGTACATCCTGGAGCACTTCCGCTGGCACCCCGCTTTGTCCGGACCTGCCGACGCCCCGGCTGTGCACTCCTCCGAAGAGCCGCTCCTCAAAATCTCGAGCACTCCTCACACCCCGAAGCCGGCCTGTCGACTCGAATCTCTCGACGGCCTGAGTGCCGGCGTCCGTGCCCGTTCCCGCTCCCTCAACTTGATGTCTTCCATGTGCTCCAGCTCCACAAGCGGCCTGCTCTCCATGCGTGCCAGCTCCCTCGATTCCTTGGCACCAGAGCGTTCCCGCTCTGTCGACAGCACCCTAAGTCGCCCCAAGGCTTCCGTGCACAATGAGCGGGCCTCATCATCGGACACCTCCATTCTTGGCTCCCCTGTTCCCTCCTCGCCGCCGCCCCTGCCCCCACCAACCTTGCCCCCACCATCATCTCCACCCGGGAAACCTAGTGACCCGCGGGGAGGAGAAGGCCCCAATAGTCAGCCCTGCGAAGCCCTGAGCCCCTCGTCCTCAGGCCTGGACTACCATGAGCTGGTGAAGCAGAACTCAGAGCTGGCCGAGGCGTTGCAGGTGCTGGCGCGTCGCTGCTCTGACCTGCACGAAGAGAACTTGCAGCTGCGGCGTGCAGGCTTCCCCGACCGCTCAGACGAGAAGGTAAAGCGGCTTAAGGTGAAGCACGCAGAACTGGCAGGCCTCGCGCGGCGCCTGGAGGACCGGGCCCGCATGCTGCAGGAGACCAACCTCCGGGCGGTGAGCGCGCCTGTGCCCTGTGAGAGTCGCTCTATCCTGGAGCTTTGCCAGGCCTTTGCCCACCAGCGGGCTCAGGACTTGTCTGAGCAGGCGAACGCTCTGCTCACCAAGGACAAGCAGATCGAAGAGCTGAGGCAGGAGTGCCACCTGCTGCAGGCGCGTGTAGCCTCTGGCCTCGACAGTAACCTAAATTCTGGAGAGGGTTCCCCCTCCGCCCAGTGGCTCAAAGTCAGCGACTTAGACCGGCTGCAGCGCGAGTCCCAGCGGGAAGTGCTGCGTCTGCAGAGGCAATTGACACTGCGGCAGGGCTGTGGTGGCGCCCGGGCAGAGGAAGGAGTCCAGAGCGCTCCCTGCGAGGAGGCGCGTCGCCAAGTGCAGGCGCTGGAGCGCGAGCTGGGGGCGCGGCAGCGCGAGTGTGAGGAGCTGGGCGCGCAGGCGGCGGCGGCGCACCGGCGCGGCGAGGAGGCAGAGGCGCAGCTGCAAGTGGCGCTGCGCAAGGGCGCCTGGCTGGCGGAGGAGAATGGGCGACTCCAAGCCCAGGCCAACTGGGTGCAGAAGGTGGAAGCTGAGAACAGCGACGTACGGGGGCAGTTAGGCCGTGCGTGTCAGGAGCGCGACGCCGCCGGCCTGTTGGCTGAGCAACTGCTCCAGCAGGCAGCCAGTGGACAGGACAGGCAGCAGCAGCTGGAGCACGACCTCCAGAAAGCTCTATGTGATCTCCAAGCTGCCCGGAAGGAGATACAGGCACTTCAGTGTCAGTCCAACCACCCTGCAGAACAGCCTGGGGAAGCCACCCAAACCCTGGAGACCCAAACTAGGAATAGCAGAAGGCCCAAGTTCCAGCCAGGACCTGAAGATCACACATTGTCACAGCCCAGCAGAGACCAACAAGAGATAAGGGAAGCCTCCCCGGATGTGAGCCCAGTTGCCCTTGGGGAGCCAACCAGTGCCCCCCATATGCCAGACAGAGTCATTGCAAGCCCACCTCTGGACTCCAGGCCTCAGGCCAAGAAAACCAGCTCCCAGTCAAACTCCTCCTCCGAGGTGGAGTCCATCTGGGCCACCGTGCCATCTTGCACTACTCTGGATGTGGACACGGCCAGTGAGGTGGATGATCTAGAGCCTGACAGCATGTCCCTGACCCCAGAAGTGGGAGGCTCAGATGCTCCTGCTGCTGCCAAGCTGAAGATTTTCCTGGCTCAATATAACTATAACCCATTTGAGGGGCCCAATGAGCACCCTGAAGGTGAGCTACCCCTCACAGCTGGGGACTATGTATATATCTTTGGGGACATGGATGAGGATGGCTTCTATGAGGGGGAACTTGAGGATGGCCGGCGGGGTCTGGTGCCCTCCAACTTGGTGGAGCAGGTTCCAGACAACAACATCCCAGGCTACCTGCCTCCCAAGTCCCCTGACCTTGGTCACTCTCCCATCCCAGCTGGGCAGGACAAAGCTGCAAAGGAAGACAGCTTATTACCTGGGGAAGCCCAGGGAGTGGTGGGCAGAGGGCCAAGCCAGATGGGCTTGGGCTCCATAGCAGAGGTGGCCACAGACATCTTGCATACAAAGACAGAAGCCTACCAGCTGGGCTTGCCACACAGTACCCAGGAACAGGGCTTCTCCAGACCCTTTCTAGGGGCCAATGGATTGCTCTGTGTGGCCCCCATGCAACTACACCTGCACAATGTCACAGCCACATCAGCCAGGATCAACTGGGTCTATAGCAGTAGCAGCCACCCCCACGTGGTGTACCTTGATGATCAAGAGCACGCCCTGACCCCTGCGGGTGTGAGCTGCTACACCTTCCATGGCCTACATCCTGGCACGAAGTACCACACGCGGGTGGAAGTGCAGCTGCCCTGGGACCTGCTGCAGGTGCACTGGGAAACAGTGTCCTCCACCATCACCTTCGACACACCTTTGGCAGGACCTCCCGACCCTCCTCTGGACGTCCTGGTAGAGCGACACACCTTGCCAGGTTTCCTGATGGTCAGCTGGCTCCCTGTGACAATCGATTCAGCTGGGTCCTCCAATGGAGTCCAGGTCACTGGCTATGCTGTGTACGCTGATGGGTTAAAGGTGTCAGAGGTGGCTGATGCCACCGCTGGGAGCACTCTGTTGGAATTTTCTCAGCTGCAGGTGCCCCTGATGTGCCAGAATGTCTCAGTGAGAACCATGTCACTATGTGGTGAGTCCCTGGATTCAGTGCCAGCTCAGATCCCTGAGGACTGCTTCCCCTGTCACCAATCACTGGAGACCCCTCCCTTTAGCTACGCTTGTGGCAACCCAGTCAGCTGCAGAGTCACTTTCCCCATCTGCCCTCAGAAGCTGGCACTGACTCCTCTGAGTGCCAAGGCCAGCCCTTACATCCCTGGAAGCTATGGGGAGCCCCAGACCAAGTTCCTAGAAGCATTTTCTGAAGAATCCCTGAGGAGGCAGTCTCTAATGTCCAACTTTAGCTCAGAAGGACAATGTCCCAGTTCAGGGGCTGGCATCCAAGCCCAGGGGCTTGTAGAGGCCCGAGAGGGCTGCCAAAAAGACCTGCTCTTTCAAAAAGCTCGCCAGAATCACAGGCCACCTTTGCTCAATGTCCAGCCTCGTGGGAGAGAAAACTGCTACAGGCACATGGGCACCAGAAAAAGCCTTGCTCCGGGATTCGTCCATCTGTCTCCTGAGTGTGGGCCCTGGAAAGAACCATGTCAGGAAAAGCCTGCCCTCGAGAAGGCCTTTAGACAAAAGCAGGATACCCAGGTGTTCACACCTCCCCAGCTGGGCACCAGCCAGCAGTATGCATCTGACTTCTGTACCATTTTGGAGGAGGAGGCAGTGTGTTTGGATCTGTGGCCTCCAGAGGAGCGAGAGCAGAGGAAGGAGCTTGGGCCCCAGAGCAGGCGAGGACAGGCTCTGGGGAGCAAGCGAGAGTGCCAGCTCCACAAACTCAGCTTGGCACCGTATCCAGCTCCCTCCCGCCAAGTCATTATGATGTCCAGGGCTGGCCCCCTCCAGTCAGGGGTGGGGGCCGAGCCTCCAGCCAGGGTCTTCATGGCCCTTTTTGATTATAACCCCCTGATGATGTCTGCCAACCCCGAGGGTGTGCAGGAAGAGCTGGCCTTCCAGAGAGGGCAGTTGCTGAGAGTGTGGGGCTCTCGGGACCCCCTTGGTTTCTATCATGGCGAGTGCAATGGGCAAATGGGCACCATCCCTGGACACCTCGTGGCTGAGGTGGAGGAGGGTATGGAGTGGACTGATGAGAGGTGGCATGTGTGGGCACAAGGGCACCAACCCTCTGTGGCCCCCCTCGACGACTCTGGGGGGCTCACCAGCCCCCAGGACTCCTCCCCCATTCCCCAAGGAAACTCTAGGAGAGCCCCACTGTGGACTCCAAAGACCATGATGGCGGCTCTGGACTATGATCCCAGGGCTGGGGGAGCAGGGACCCGGGCAAAGGGCAAGCTGGCGGTGAAGGCAGGGGATGTGGTCACGGTCTATGGGCCTGTAGATGACAAGGGATTCTATTATGGAGAGTCAGGTGGCCACAGGGGGCTGGTTCCAGCCTATTTGCTGGATCACATGTCCCTCCATGGAGAGTGAACAAGGCTCCCTGCAGATGTAGTGGCCTCTGGCTGCCCACACCAAGCCAGAGAAGCAAGTATGTGGACCCTCACACAAATACCCCTCCTGTCCCTTGAAAGCAGCATTTGCTCTGAGTGCATTGTTAGACTGATGCCAGTACCCAAGCACCCAAGCCTCTGAAAGCAGCAGGGTTTATGTGTGAGTTGAATTGATCCCAAAGAAAACAGTAAGCCAATCCCTGAGAGTTTGACAAGGCCATTTAGGAGCTGTTGATGACTATGATAGGTATCTGGAGATGTGCCTTTTTCTGTGGCCAATGTGTGTTTCTTCAGGAGTTAAATGTTATTCATTCATTGCCTTGTGTGAAAGTCTCAAGAAAAGTCTGCATCTTAAAAAAAAGCAATCAGAATGTTATTTTTCTATCTTATGTTCAGACTCTCATTAAAATGTTCATAGAAAAAAGAAAGAATATTTTAGAAGTTAAAACACAACCAAGGGGAACACGAGCACGCCTCTTCCTCTCTTTTCTGTCCAGTGGGTCTGCAAGGGCTATAGAAATGTTTTCCTGGCCAGGGAGGGAAGGCACACCCTTACTCTTTGGGTTGGGTCTAGCTCAGCATCTGCTATCTGGCTGCAGAAAGTCCTGCCAAGAGCCAGGACCGAGGAGAAGGGGCGCAAGGGCTTGGGTGGCCAGACCTTCCCTGAGGACATCCCTGCACAGAGGCTGTGTTGCTAGTGGTGGGTAGAGTCAGTGTCTCCTAGCTGGGGGTCCCACTCCAGATAGCTTTAGTAGCTGACCCTTTTGCTGAGACACTTTATAAGGGTTCGCCCTGGGAGGGCATTTCCTTGTTTGCTCTGTTTTGCAAAGTCACTTGAGGCTCAGAGCCACCCCTTCCATAGCCTTTCCAGGCTCCCTCTCCAGGGTAGAGGTTAGGGATGCTCTTTATCCTTCTCTGTTTTTGTCTGATGCCTCTTTGTTTCCCCGTGTCCTATACTGCTGTCAGAAGGAGGACACTGCCTTCCCAGGTGTAGCTAGAAATGACCAGAGCACACAGGGGCAGAAAGATTGAAGCCACCAGCTGGTTTTGTGGCAAGTTAGCGAAATGGGGCCAAAAGTTTCCACCAAGCTGTCCCTGGGAGGCTAAAGGTGGGCACAGGGAAGGGGCAGGCCCAAGGGCTGTCTCAGAATGAACTTACTGCTGCCTTCTGAGGCCCCAGGGGGAGTGGTGGCATGCACACGCAACTTACTGCTTGTGAGCTGCACACTGCAGGCCCCAGCAAGGGAAGGAAGTCCACTGTGAATCCTCACTGATCAAGGACCACTGGCATCCCGCATCAGGCTCAAGATGACCCATTTATACAGTGGGAAAGGCTCAAAGAGGCTCTGCAGCATAATTGGAGAGAGAAGCCAGGCCAGCTCACTCCATTGCACTTCATCTCCAGTTCTTACTGGCAGCCACCACTTTTCTTCCTCTCAAGCCTAGTGTTGATCAAGCTGAGAACATCAGCTTGCATAGGCATAAAAATCTGCAGAACAGGCCAGGCATGGTGGCTTTCATGCCAGTAATCTCAGTACTTTGGGAGGCTGAGATAGGAGGATCACTTGAGGCCAGGAGTTTGAGATCAGTCTGGGCAACATAGAGACCCTGTCTCCACAAAAAATTTCAAAATGTAGCCAAGTATGGTGGTGCACAGCTGGGTGTCCCAGCTACTGGTAGGCCAAGATGGGGATTGCTTGAGCCCAGGAGTTCAAAGTTATAGTGAGCTGTGATCACTCCACTGTACTCCAGACTGGGTGACAGAGTGACACCCTATCTCAAGAAAAAAAAAATTGTGATATTGTGGCAAATATAAAATTTACCATCGAAACCATAAGCACTTTTTTT
>NW_003852613.1:399500-401566 GCF_000181295.1 Otolemur garnettii | reverse complement strand
TCCCCCTGGGTAGAGTGCTGTGGCATTACAGCTCACAGCAACCTCCAACTCCTGGGCTCAAGTGAGTCTCCTGCTTCTGCCTCCCAAGTAGCTGGGACCACAGGCGCCTGCCACAACGCCCAGCTATTTTTTGGTTACAGCCGTCATTGTTGTTTGGCGGGCCAGGCGGGATTTGAACCCATCACCTTAGGTGTATGTGGCTGGCACCTTAGCCACTTGAGCCACAGGCACCAAGCCTTTTTGTTTTTTTTTTGTAGAGACAGAGTTTCACTTTATCGCCCACGGTGGAGTACTCTGGCGTCTCAGCTCACAGCAACCTACGGTTCTTGGGCTTAGGTGATTCTCTTTCCTCAGCCTCCCGTGTAGCTGGGACTAAAGGCGCCCCCCACATCGCCTGGCTATTTTTTTGTTGCAGATTGACTGGGGCCGGGTTTGAACCTGCCACCCTCGGTATATGGGGCTGGCGCCCTGCCCACTGAGCCACAGGCACCACTCCACTTTTTTTTTTTTCTGAGACAGTCTCACTCTGTCACCCTGGGCAGAATGCAGTGGTGTGATCATGGCTCACAACAACCTCAAACTCCTCGGCTCAAATGATCCTTCTGTCTCAGCCTCCTGAGTAGCTGGAAGTACAGGTGCCCACCATCATGATGCCCAGCTTTTTCTATATGAATGAAGGTGGGATCTCATGCTTGCTCTGGAAATTCTGAGCCCAATCAGTTCTCCTGCTTTGGTTTACCAAAGTGCTAGAATTATAGGCATGACCTGTGGGCCTAGCCTATAACCATTTTTTTTTTTTTTTTTAGAGACAGAGTCTCACTTTATTGCCCTTGGTAGAGTGCCCTGGTGTCACAGCTCACAGCAATCTCAAACTCCTGAACTTAGGTGATTCTCTTGCCTCAGCCTCTCGAATAGCTGGGACTACAGGCACCCGCCACAATGCCTGGCTATTTTTTTTGTTGCAGTTTGGCCAGGGCCACGTTTGAACCCACCACCCTCACCACCCTCAGTATGTGGGGCTGGTACCCTACTCACTGAGCCACAAATGCCGCCTGCCATAACCATTTTTATTTGGACAGTTCTGTACTGTTAAGTATATTCACACTGTTGTGCAAAAGATCTCCAAAGTGCCTTCCACTTTGTAAAACTGGAACTCTGTATCCCAGATTAAACACTAATCCCCCCTTCTCCTATCTCCTGACCCCTGGCAAACACCAATCTACCTTTTGTCTGTATGAATTTGATCACATAGAATCACACAGCATTTGTTTTTTTTGCCCCTAGTTAGCAGTATAAAAATCACCACCAAGCTTGGTGCCTGTAGCTCAGCAGCTAGGGCGCCAGCCACATACACTGAAGCTGGCAGGTTCGAATCCAGCCTGGGCCTGCCAAACAACAATGACAACTACAACCAAAAAAGCTGGATGTTGTGGCAGGCACCTGTAGTCCCAGCTACTTGGGAGGCTGAGGCAAGAGAATTGCTTAAGCCCCAGAATTTGAGGTTGCTGTGAGCTGTGACATCATAGCACTCTACCAAGGGTGACAAAGTGAGACTCTTTCTCAAAAAAGTGAAAAATAAAATAAAATAAAAATCACCACCCCTTTGGCCAGGAACCATGACTCATGCCTGTAATCCTAGCAGTCTGGAAGGCCAAGGCAGGTAGATTGCCTGAGCTCAGGAGTTCAAGACCAGCCTGAGCAAGAGCGAGACCTCCGGCTCTAAAAATAGCTGGGCATTGTGGCAGGTGCCTATAGTCCCAGCTACTCAGGAGGCTGAGGCAGGAGCTGTGAGCTATGATGCCATAGCACTCTACTGAGGGCCACAAAGAAAGACTCTGTCTCAAAAAAATAAATAAATAGGATCAGCGCCTGTGGCTCAAGTGGCTAAGGTGCTAGCCACATACACCTAAGGTGGTGGGTTCGAATCCAGCCCGGGCCCACCAAACAACAATGACGGCTACAACCAAAAAATAGCCGGGCATTGTGGCAGGCACCTGTGGTCCCAGCTACTTGGGAGGCTGAGGCAGGAGAATCACTTGAGCCCAGGAGTTGGAGGTTGCTGTGAG
>NW_003852613.1:396670-397715 GCF_000181295.1 Otolemur garnettii | reverse complement strand
TTTTTTTTTAGACAGAGCCTCAAGCTGTCACCCTGGGTAGAGTGCTGTGGCATCACAGTTCACAGCAACCTCCAACTTCTGGGCTCAAGCAATTCTCCTGTCGCAGCCTCCCAAGTAGCTGGGACTACAGGCACCCGCCACGACTCCCAGCTACTAAATTTTTTTTTTCTATTTTTAATAGAGACTAGTTCTCACTCTTGCTCAGGCTGTCTTGAACTCCAGAGTGCTACAATTCCAGACATGAGCTATCAGCTACCGTGTCTGACTACATAGCCTGTTACCCTCACCCTATTACCCTTGGTAGAGTGCCATGGTGTCATAACTCACAGCAACCTCCACCTCCTGGGCAAAAGCAATTCTCTCACCTCAGCCTCCCAAGTAGCTGGGACTACAGGCACCTGCCAGAACGCCCAGCTATTTTTTTGTTTCAGTTTGGCTGGGGCCGAGTTCAAACCTCCCGCCCTTGGTATATGGGGCTGACGCCCTACCTACTGAGCCACAAGCGCTGCCCAGACTGTTCTTTTTTTTCTTTTTTCTTTTTTTTTTTTACTATTTATTTATTTATTTTGAGATAGTTTCTCACTCTGTTGCCCTGGGTAGAGTGCCATTGCATCATAGCTCACAGCTCCTGGGAACTCTTGGGCTCAAGCCTCCCAAGTAGCTGGGACTACAGGCACCCGCCACAACGCCCGGCTATTTTTTGGTTGCAGCCATCATTGTTGTTTGGAGGGTCCGGGCTGGGGATTCGAACCCGCCACCTTAGGTGTAGGTGAACTGCGCCTTAGCCGGTTGAGCTATAGGCGCCGAGCCAGCAGTCAGTGATTTTAATTTGCCTGGTTTCTGGCCAAGGTTGTTCTATTATGAACTTAATTACTACCACAAGGCTGTTCTATTATGAACTTAATTACTACCACCGCACTTGAATAGTTTAATTTTATATTATAATACTGCTATAAAAAATTTGTTTTTCTATAAAAAAGAATAAATATTCTTTCCCTGATCTAGAAATTAAACTAGGAGCTTTTTTTTTAGACAGAGCCTCAAG
>NW_003852613.1:393850-396147 GCF_000181295.1 Otolemur garnettii | reverse complement strand
AGACAGAGTCTCACTATATCACCCTTGGTAGAGTGCCATGGCATCACAGCTCACAGCAACCTCCAACTCTTGGGCTTAAGCCATTCTCTTGCCTCAGCCTCCCAAGTAGCTGGGACTACAGACGCCCACCACAATGCCCAGGTATTTTTTTGTTGCAGTTGTCATTGTTGTTTAGGTGGAAACATCTAAACTACATCTTACTACATCACCCTCAGTATATGTGGCTGGTGTCTGGCACTGAGCCATCAGTATTTGTCTTTTTATGACTGGCTTATTCCACTGAGCAGAGTTTCACTTTATCACCCATGGTAGAGTGCCACGGCATCACACAGCTCACAGCAACCTCCAACTTCTGGGCTTAGGTGATTCTCTTGCCTCAGCCTCCTGAGTAGCTGGGACTACAGGCATCTGCCACAACACCTGGCTATTTTTTTGTTGCAGTTTGGCTGGGGCCGGATTTGAACCCGTCACCCTTGGTATATGGGGCAGACACCCTGCCCACCAAGCCACAGGTGTCGCCTGAATTCCCCTCTGTTTTATGGGTGAATAATATTTCATTGTACTAACCTACCATATTTTGTTTAGCTGGTGATCTCTCAACAGACACTCGAGTTGCTTCTGCCCTTAGATACTGTGAACAATGCTTCTGTAAACATGGACATAGAAATATCTCTTCTTCATGCTTTTTCAGACTAGCAGATCTGTGGTGAGCTCACAACTCAGAACGGAGCCTAAGTACAGTGAACCACGGGAGACCACTTCCATAGGAGAGGACAGCTGGGCTCTCTGCTCATGTGTGCCAGGGTGGCAGGGTTGGCAGGATGCTCCCTACTGAGGAGTGGGGACAAGTATGGTCCCCACACACTGGAAGAGCAATAGCAGTCTAATAAGAGAATAGAGACTTTAATTCAGGCTTGGTACCTGTAGCTCAAGTGGCTAAGGCACCAGCCACATATACCAGAGCTGGTGGGTTCAAATCCAGCCCGGGCCTGACAAACAACAATGACAAGTACAGCCAAAAAATGGCCAAGCATTGTGGTGGGCGCCTGTAGTCTCAGCTACTTGGAGGCTGAGACACAAGAATCACTTAAGGAGTTGGAGTTGGAGGTTGCTGGGAACTGTGATGCCTCGGCACTCTACCAAGGAGCAACAGTTTGAGGCTCTGTCTCAAAAAAGAAAAAGAAAAGAAACTTTAATTCACATACTTTTAGGATTAAGAACAAGAACTCTCATTTCCTAAGAGCCACAAACCCAACCCAGTAAAGGGTCATCAATTCCAATCAATGTTGCCCAAGTTGTCCCATCAATTCCGATCAGTGTTACAACTTTCTCTCACCATTGCCCCCAAATCACTCACTTTTGTTCAAGAGCTGCATAGTAGTCACGCCAGAGCTATGAAGGGGCACCCCCACTCCTCACTCCAGCCTCCCCAACCATTTTGTTTTCTTCCAGAACCTCGTTGCTGCCCCCTCCCAGCGTGTTACCTGGGTTTTTCTATGGTCTGTGATCCCAACCCTCTCCCTACCAGTATGTCAGCTCCGCAAAGGAGGGCCCTTTTCAACTGACCCTTTCATTGCCCAGCACATAGTAATTCCTCAATAAATGTGTGGCAAGCACAGGAGCACACTGTTTCATTTCACTGTCTCTAGGTGGCCCCTGTGCTGGGCTCAGACATCACATATGTCCAAGACAGTCACATCACACACAGGGCTGCTCTCCCCTGTGCAGCCTAGGACAGCAGAAGAAAGATTTGCTCATTCTCACCACACGGGCTGGAGAAGTACCATGAAGGAGGAAGACATTCCCAAGTGGGATGAGGATGTGGCCAGCTGGATCAAGGGGAGGGAGGACATCCAGGCAGCAGGAATAGCAAAAGCAAAGGCCTGGAAGCATGAGAAAAACAAGCAACTGGCTTAGCACCAGCTGAGCTGGCGGGTTCAAATCCAGCCTGGGCCCGCCAAACAACAACTACGGTTGCAACCAAAAAGTAGCCAGGCGTTGTGGCGGGCGCCTGTGGTCCCAGCTAATTGGAAGGCAGAGGCAGGAGAATCACTTGAGCCCAGGAGTTAGAGGTTGCTGTGAATTGTGATGCCATGACACTCTACCCAGGGCGAGAGCTTGAGGCTCTGTCTCAAAAAAAAAAAGAAAAGAAAAGAAAGAAAGGCTCGGCGCCTATAGCTCAACCGGCTAAGGCGCCAGCCATGTACACCTAAGGTGGCACGTTCGAATCCCCAGCCCGGACCCGCCAAAACAACAATGACGGCTGCAACCAAAAAATAGCTGGGCGTTGTGGCGGG
>NW_003852613.1:386587-392429 GCF_000181295.1 Otolemur garnettii | reverse complement strand
GGGTCCGGGCTGGGGATTCGAACCCGCCACCTTAGGTGTACGTGGCTGGCGCCTTAGCCGCTTGAGCTATAGGCGCCGAGCTGCCACAGGAAGTTTTAAAGAAGCACAGGCTGAGGGTGGTGCCTGTGGCTCAAAGGAGTAGGGCACCGGCCCCATATACTGGAGGTGGTGGGTTCAAACCCAGCACCAGTCAAAAACTGCAAAAAAAAAAAAAAAGTACAGGCTGAGGGCTAGGCATGCTGGCTCGTGCCTATAATTCTAGTACTCCGGGAGGCTGTGGATTGCCTGAGCTCACAAGTTCCAGACCAGCCTGAGCCAGATCAAGACCTCATCTCTAAAAATAGCCAGGGGTTGTGGTGGGTGCCTGTAGTCCCAGCTACTAGGGAGGCTGAGGCAAGAGAATCGTTTAAGCCTGAAAGTTTGAGGTTGCTGTTAGCTGTGACACCACAGCACTGTACTATGACAATAAAATGTCTCAAAAAAAAAAAAAAAAAAGGCAGCACAGGCTAGGAGAAGTAGGTTCCACAGAGGCATGAAGCAGCTGGACTCAGGAACCCAGTCACTTGGACCTGAATGCTAGCCTGCCAGAGGACAGCCTGGGGTGGGGGGCTCTCTGAGCCTCAGTTTCCTCATCTGAGATAGGTCTGGGTTTATTCTGAGACGGTCCTGTGTGCAAAGCCCTTGGCCCAGGGTCAGGACCCAAAGAAAGACCAAGAATGCTGATAATGGCGCAAGTGGTGGTTGGGGGAAGGGGAACATGGTTCTGGGCCCAGCAAGACAAAACCACATAAGTCTAGTGGGTGGGTAAGTTACCAAGGGACTGGGGTAGACTGGGAACGAGGCGGATGCCTGGGTGTGGCCTGTACCAGGCCCCATCCCTGACTGACCATAGGACCTGGAGGCCCAAAACCTGTCTAGTCCAGACCCGCCCAGGAGGAGACCAAGAGGGACGTGCAGCCCAGCCAGCCAGAGGGCGGAGGAGCATATGGAGTGGGCAGAGCTCTGGTGCAAGGGTCACTGAGCCTGTCCTGGCCCTGTCCATCCCTACCCAGGTGCCTCTGGCCCATCTGCCCCTTCTCCTTCCCTGTGACCTGCCCCCTCCCTCCCTCTGCTGCTGTGTATTTTCAAAGTATAAAGACTAACTGATCAATTTCAGATCACTGTAAGAAATTTGGAAGAGATTTCACAAGAATACAATGTGAAGGACACAATTTTAAAAGCCCATTTTAAGCACATTCCACCTTTTGGTCACACCCCACTCTCTTGGTCTCACCCAGAAGGCGGTCAGATTTGGAGGCTGGGTGGGGCACGCGGGCGGTCAGGTGTTCCATGAAAGGTAGAACATGCTGGGCCGACTCTGGTCTTGTGGAACCAAGCACACTGCCAGGGGGGGCTGGCTCCAGGAGCCTGGGCACAGAGGGTTCCTGGGGCCATTGTGACACTGCTGACATCCCAGGTGGCCCCACAGGTCCTGCTACCCTCTGGGCTCAGCTCCACCTGCCCTGTCCCAGGTAGTGGGTGGGGTCTACAATGGGTCTGCTCCCCCAGGGCTGGAATACTCTATGTTTGGAGGACCCCCGAAATGTTCCCTGCCCACAGAGCACATCTACCCTCCTCATAAAGCTCTGCCCCCTGATATCTGACTTATGTTCCCCATTTCCTTTCTTTCTTTTTTTTTTTTTTTTTTGAGACAGAGCCTCAAGCTGTCCCCCCGGGTAGAGGGCTGTGGCATCATAGCTCACAGCAACCTCCAACTCCTGGGCTCAAGCGAGTCTCCTGCCTTGGCCTCCCAAGTAGCTGGGACCACAGGCGCCCGCCACAACACCTGGTTATTTTTTGGTTGCAGCCTTCATTGTTGTTTGGCGGGCCTGGGCTGGATTCGAACCTGCCACCCTAGGTGTATGTGGCTGGTGCCTTAGCCACTTGAGCCACAGGCACCAAGCCCCCATTTCCTTTCTCAAGGAACCCTAGGTAAGTCCTCCTGTAACTGACTGCCTGGCTGGTGGTGCCTGCCTTAGTGGGCCTCCAGGATACAGACTTCAGTCTCAGGGTAACCCCTAACCACACCCCCTTGGTCAGGTTTCTTGGTGCCTTCCTGGGGGCTAGGCACCTTCAGCTCAGCCTGAGAATGAGGTAAGATCTGAATCCTGGCTGGCTTCTCAGTTGAGAAATTTACTTTTCGACACTCAGACTGAATTTCCTCTTCTCTAAAAGTAACCTTCCAGCTGCCATGAACCTTCAGCCAGCTTACTCCCAGGTGTCCATCAAAAGCGCCCCCCCACTTTGGACAGTCTTCTCCATCCCACCCACATGTTTGGACCGGCCCCAGGCATAACCGCTACATTACTCATTTACCCGGCAGCCTCTCCTCTCACACTGCCTCTCACTCCATGCTGCAGCCTCAGCCCCAGGCACTGGACTTAGCATGGAGAAAGCATTGGGGTTTGTGGACCAGCCCATTCCTAACTTAGGAAGGGCACCAACCAGCTGGTGAATGAAACTGTCCAAGAAAGCGATGGCCTGGGGTCCTCAGTGGCCTTGCTTGCCACTGAGAACTGACCTTTGCTAAGCTCTCACTACATGCTTTAGCTCACATACTGCTCAAAACAACCCAACCCAGATAGTTTAATTATTTCTCCCTTTTGCAGATGGAGAAACTCAGGTTCAGGGAGGGGAGGTCATTCTTCAAGGTCATTTAGCAAGCTGGTGGCAGAGCTAGTGTCTGGTCTGAACCCAGGTGTGGCCCTTTGCCCCATGCCCTTATCTGAAGATTCCTTCCCCCACCCTGGGGGTAGGGCCTGGGTCTAGGGTGGAGGCCAGAGGGAGAGATAGTTAGGAATTCAAATTGGTGCTGCTGGTGGAGGGGGAGGGTGAGGTGCTGGGGCGTGGACAGCACTTAGGGCTTGGGCAATAGGGTGCTCTGCTGAGCTACGTGGGGTTGGTGAGGGGTGGGTGTGCTACAGCTGGGGCAGGCTCCGACCTGCTGAGTCAGAGATGCCGGAGGGACTCAAGGGGGTGGCGCCTGGCAGATGGCTGTAGGCTGCGGCCAGCAAAAGCAGGGTGGTGGGCCAAGGGGTAGAAATGGGTGCTGAGGCCCTACCTCAGGACCACGGGAGGTAAGGAGGAAGAGGCCTTGGAGAGCGCAGGGGGCACATTTTCCAGAAGGAAGGAGTGGTCAGCCTCCACAAGGTCACACAAGATAAGGGCTGCTGCACCCAACCACCTCCTACCTCCTGACTGTGACCAGAGGCTCCTGTCCCAGCCCAGGGGCTTCCTGGCATTCTGGCCATGATGGAGATGGCCCCTCCCCTCACCACATGTAGCTGCACTGGGCCCTGGTGGTGGGAAAACTGCCAAGCTAGAGCTCAGACATAACAGTCCTCCTGTATGGGTGTGGTCCACTGTCACCCCTCCCAAGAGGTTATTGGTGCCCCAGAACCTTGCTGCCCAGCCCAGATTGAGGAGGGGTCTGTATCCTCCACTCCAGTCCTGCCCCCCTCGGTACGGAAATGGGGCATTCCTTACGTTGTCCTCACCTTCCACTCAGAGGTGCCCTGTTCGCCCATTTCTCCCCCTCTCCATCTACTGAGGGTCTCCCATCTAGTAATTACTCGTACTCATGCAAATCAGTGAAGCAGACACGGCTAGGAGTCCCATAGAGGTCAGTTCCAGGGCAGCTGGCTAGACAGTGGCACAGCCAGGTGTGGCTCCTGGTCTAGTGGTATCTCCCCGAGTCCCACCCCCAGAGACCCAGGCCAGCCTAGTTTTCACCCTTCCCATCCCAGAGGGACAACTGGGTCCCCTTCAGGCATCCATTCACCTAGGCCAGGTTCTGACAGGCACAGGGGCCAGAGTGTCCTACAAACAGACCTCAGAAGAGGCTCTGCCAATCTAATGGTAGAGATGTCCCTGAGATCAAATGGCAACTGGGAGATTGACCAGGAGCAGGAGCTCCCGGGTCTGGGGAAGCCAGAACACAGAGTTTGTGACCAAGCAGGAGCCCAGCAAAGCTCCCCAAGAAAGTCAGACCTCTGTGAGATTTTTATTTTTCTCTATTTTATAATTCCTTTCCCTCCCTCCCCTCCTCCCTCCCTCCTCCTTTCCTTCCTCCCTCCCTCCCTCCTTTCTTTCTTTCTTTGACAGAGTCTCACTCTGTCTACCCTGGGTAGAGTACTGTGGCATCATAGCTTCATAGCAACCTCAAACTCCTGGGCTCAAGAGATCCCTCTTGGCTCAGCCTCCTGAGTAGCTGGGACTACAGACGCCTGCTGTGATGCTCAGCTAGTTTTTCTATGTTTAGTGGAGACAAGTCTTGCTCTTGCTTAGGCTGGTCTCAAACTCCTGAGCTCAGGTGATCCACTGCCTTGGCCTCCCAGAGTGCTGGGATTATAGGTGTGAGCCACCATGCCCTGACTTACAATTATTTTTCTAACAATTAGCAAAAGTAATATACAGAGGTAATAATTTTCATAATATATTGAGTTAACCATGAAAAGTTTTTCCTGGGTGGTGCCTGTGGCTCAAAGGAGTAGGGCACCAGTCCCATATGCTGGAGGTGGTGCGTTCAAACCTAGCCCCAGCCAAAAACTGCAAACAAACAAACAAGAAGTCTTTCCTTACAATCACATTACCTGCTCCATCCTCTTTTCTCCAGTGAGTGTCCTGCCTCTGCTTTCTTTAGGAATTTATGCATAAGTAGAAGCATATGGACCAAACACGGTGGCTCACATCTGTAATCCTAGCAATTTGGGAGGCCAAAGTGGAAGGATTGCTTGAGGCCAGAATTTTAAGACCAATACAGTGGCACCCTATCTCTACAAATTCTTTTTTAAATAGCTAGGACCTGGCTCCGCACCCATAGCACAGTGGTTATAGCGCCAGCCACATACACCGAGGCTGGCAGGTTTGAATCCAGCCTGGGCCAGCTAAACAATGACAAACTGAAACAAAAAATAGGCAGGCATTGTGGTGGGAGCCTGTAGTCCCAGCTACTCGGGAGGCTGAGGCAAGAGAACTGCTTAAGCCCAGGAGTTTGAGGATGCTGTGAGCTGTAACGCTATGGCACTCTACGGAGAGTGACAAAGTGAGACTCTGTTTCAAAAAAAAAAAAAAAGAAAGTCAGGATCTGTAATCCTAGCTACTCAGATGGCTGAGGCACGAGGATCACATGAGCCTGGGAGTTGGAGGTTGCCATGTGCTGTGATCACACCATTGCACCACTGCACTCCAGTTTGGGTGAAAGAGCAAGACCCTATGAGAAAGAGAGAGAGAGAAGCATATTTATAAACAGACACACTTATATAACTTTTTTTTTTTTCCTGAGACAGAGCCTTAAGCTGTGCCCCTGGGTAGAGTGCCGTTGCATCACACTCACAGCAACCTCCAACTCCTGGGCTCAATCGATTCTCCTGCCTCTGCCTCCTTAGTAGCTGGGATTATAGGCACCTGCCACAATGCCCGGCTATTTTTTGGCTGCAGCCGTCATTGTTGTTTGGAGGGCCCAGGCTGGATTTGAACCTGCCAGCTCAGGTGTATGTGGCTGGTGCCTTAGTTGCTTGAACCACAGGCACCGAGCCATTATATATAATTTCTATAACCATAAAAGTGATTACATCATAAATATAGTTCTACATCTTGCTTCTGTCTTATAGAATGTCTCTGGCAGGCTTAGCACCTGTGGCTCAAGTGGTTAAGGCACCAGCCACATATACCTAAGGTGGCAGGTTTGAATCCAGCCGGGCTGCCAAAACAACAATGATGGCTGCAACCAAAAAATAGCCAGGCGTTGTGGCGGGTGCCTGTGGTCCCAGCTACTTGGGAGGCCAAGGCAGGAGACTCGCTT
>NW_003852613.1:381699-386259 GCF_000181295.1 Otolemur garnettii | reverse complement strand
GTCTCAAAAAAAAAAAAAAAAAAAAAGGAATGTCTCGGGCAACTTTAACAACAAAGCCTTGGTGAGGCATTTTGTCTCACGCCTGTAATCCTAGCACTCTGGGAGGCTGAGGTGGGTGGACTGCTTGAGCTCACAAGTTCAAGACCATCCTGAGGAAAAGCGAGACCCCCATCTCTACAAAAAATAGAAAAAACTGGGGTGGCGCCTGTGGCTCCGTGAGTAGGCCACCAGCCCCATATACTTAGAGTGGCAGATTCAAACCCAGCCTCGGCCAAACTGCAACAAAAAAATAGCCGGGTGTTGTGGCAGGTGCCTGTACTTCCAGCTTCTCAGGAGGCTGAGGCAAAAGAATCACCTAAGCCCAAAAGCTGGAGGTTGCTGTGAGCTGTGATGCCATGGCACTCTACCAAGAGCGACAAAGTGAGACTCTGTCTCTAAAAAAAAAAAAAAAGAAGAAAGCCTTTCACCCCTCTTGGCTTGTCTACCTGGATTGTGACCCTGCAAGCAGCTGGGATTTCAAGGCTGTCTTGCCTTCCCTGTGTCATCAGTGGACTCTCTCCTTCATACACCAGGGAAAATTGTGCCTGTCCTCCCTTCTTAGACCCCCTGAGTGGACAAAGACCCAGAAGTTTGCCTGAGTTGACAATGCTGCCCACCTGTGGGCTCCCTTCACACCCTAGAGGGCCCCTATGTTTGGCAGCACTAGACAGGATCCTCTGAATGCGCCTCCTAAAGCCCTCCCTCCCTTCAGGGCTTTGAGCAAGCTGCTCCCCTACTTGCTACCCACCTGACTTCTAATTCACACGTGTACCGAATCCTTGTTGCCTTTGTCACAAGTCCAGACGCTGTTCTAGGCTCCAGGCTATAGCTGTGAATGAATAGTGAACAACTCTGACTTGCACAGGGCTCATGTTATAGTGAGCACGACAGAAAGGGTGAGCAAGGAAGCACATATACCAGTAAGGTCATGGCCAACAGTGCAAGGGCTGGGGAGCCAGGATACCCAGTGACGGGCGGCTTTTTCAGAAAGAGCAATAGAGGCTTGATGCCTGTAGCACAGTGGTTATAGCACCAGCCACATAAACCAAGAGTGGAGGGTTCCAACCCAGCCCAGGCCAGCTAAACAATGACAACTGCAACAAAAAAATAGCTGGGCGCTGTGGCCGGCGCCTGTAGTCTCAGCTACTTGGGAAGCTGAGGCAAGAAAATCACTTAAGCCCAAGAGTTGGAGGTTCTTGTGAGCTGTGATGCCATAGCACTCTACTGAGGGCAATACAGTGAGAATCTGTCTCAAAAAAAAAAAGAAAGAGCTGTGGAAACTGTGCCAGCAGTGGCTATGGAGCTGGAGGAAGGCATGCCTCACAGGCATCACAGTGAGAACAAAGCCTGTTTCCTGAATCCCCGGACCAGGGCAGCCGGTTCCTCTGTTATAACCCCACAAAGCAGGCTACATCTTTTCTTTTCTCAGGGCAATCCACCTGCCTCGGCCTCCCGGAGTGTTAGGATTACAGGCGTGAGCCACCTTGCCCAGCTGCATCTTTGCATCTTTTCTCATCCAGTCCTCACCCTCTGTGAGCAGTCTGTCGTCTTTCCCCTGGATTGTGGACGTCTGGGGCCAAGCACCACATCTGCGTCACTAGCCTGGTGCCCACCTCATCTTGGTATCAGCATCTGGGTTTAGAAACAGAGTCTCACGCTGGTACTACAGGCACCCACCACAACACCCGGATAGTTTTATTTGTTTATTTTGTCATAGTGTGATTGCTCACAGCAACCTCAAACTCCTGAGCTTAAGCACTTCTCTTGCCTCAGCCTCCCTAGTAGCTGAGACTATAGGCTCCCACCACAGCACCCGGCTAGTTTTAGAGGGGGGGTCTCCCTCTGGCTCAGGTTTCCAACTGGTGAGCTCAGGTAATCCACCTGCCTTGGCCTCCCAGAGTGCTAGGATTACAGGCTTGAGCCACCTTGCCTGGACGTTTTCTGCAGGCTTGAACTCCTGCCTCAGCTTCTTGAGTAGCTGGAACTCAATGCCTGGCTTTGTATGAGACATATTTATAGCAAAAAATTATTGTTTATTGGAAACTCAAATTTAACTGGGCATCATATATATTTTCTTTTGTTTTGTTTTAGAGACAGAGTCTCACTTTATCACCCTCAGTAGAGTGCCATGGTGTTACACAGCTCATAGCAATCTCCAACTCCTGGGCTTAGGCGATTCTCTTGCCTTAGACTCCCAAGCAGCTGGGACTACAGGTGCCTGCCACAATGGCCGGCTACTTTTTGTTGCAGTTTGGTCGGATCCGGGTTTGAATGTGCCACCCTCTGTATATGGGGCTGGCACCCTAGCCACTGGGCCACAGGTGCTGCCCAGTAATTTTTATTTGTGAAATCTCGCTGCTATATTAAGAAGCTGAAATATGCCCTTTGGGGACATTTTATAGTTTTTTGTTTGTTTGTTTTTTGAGAGAGTCTCAAGCCTTCGCCCTGGGTAGAGTGATGTAGTTTCACAGCTCACAGCAACCTCAAACTCTTGGGCTTAAGCAATTCTCTTGCCTCAGCCTAAGTAGCTGGGACTACAGGCACCCACCACAACCCCTGGCTATTTTGTGGTTGTAGTTGTTGTTTGTCAGGCCTGGGCTGGATTTGAACCCGCCAGCTCTGTTGTATGTAGCTGGCGCCCTAGCCCCTTGAGCTACAGGGGCCAAGCCTGTGATATTTTGTATCCCAAATACAAATCATCTCAACTGTTCCCACTCCATCCTTCCTACATGATGTAACACTTATAGTCATTGTACCTAGGACTTGCCAGAGCCTGGATTCTGGAGGATTTCAGAATTCTTTTTTTTTTTTTGAGACAGAGCTTCAGGCTGTCTCCCTGGGTAGAGTGCTGTGGCATCACAGCTCACAGCAACCTCCAACTCCTGGGCTCAAGCGAGTCTCCTGCCTTGGCCTCCCAAGTAGCTGGGACCACAGGCGCCCACCACAACACCCAGCTATTTTTCTGGTTGCAGCCATCATTGTTGTTTGGTGGGCCCGGGCTGGATTCGAATCCACCACCTTAGGTATATGTGGCTGGCGCTTTAGCCACTTGAGCCACAGGCACTGAGCCAGGATTTCAGAATTCTACCCGCCCAGCCTCATGTCATTCAAGCCTCCCAAGAGTTGCCCTGACTCCCAAATGACTAACGAAGAAAGCCAATCAGAGAGGCTAGATCTTGAGCTAGACACACAAGAGAATCTGGAGGCAGTTGGGACAAACAATGGATCCACTTCTGGTTGGTTGCCCCATCCCTGCCACTCTCATGCTCACTATAACATGAGCTCCATGGAAGCCACTGCTGTTCACTGTCATTCACAGCTGCAGTCTGGAGCTTAGGACAGTGTCCTGCACATGTATAAAGGGAAATAAGGATTTGGTGCATGTGAGAAGTAGTAGGTGAGATCCGAAGACAGACATGCCTGGAAGGCAGTGGGGTACCAGGCAGGGCAGGGAAGCAGGTTCCACCCAGAAGCAGTTACGGGGTTACTGTCAGAGAGAACACAATTTTTTTTTTTATCACCTTTGGTAGAGTGCCGTGGCATCACACAGCTCACAGAACATATTTTTTTTTAAGACAGAGCCTTTCTTTGTCACCCTCTGTAGAGTGTGTGGCGTCATAGTGCACAGCAACCCCCAACTCTTGGGGTGATTCACTTGCCTCAGCCTCTTGTGTAGCTGGGACCACAAGCACCCACCACAACGCCTGGCAATTTTTAGAAATGGAATCTCAAACCTGTGAGCTCAGAGCAATCCATATGCCCTGACCTCCGAGAGTCCTAGGATTACAGGCATGAGCTACTGCACCAGCCTAATTTTTATACTTTTAGTAGAGACAGGATCTCACTTTGTTCAGGCTGGTCTTCCAACTCCCAACCTCAAGGGATTCTCCTGCCTCGGCCTTTTGGAATGTGAGGATTATCGGCAGGAGCCACCAACATACTTGGCCAAAATTGGCTATTTTCACTTACTAAACACTTGCCCCAAAGTTCTTGAGTTTAAGTGTTTATGTAATATTATACTAGAAACAGAAAAATAGGAGTGCCCATGATTGGATTTTATGAAGCACTTGGTAGGAAATGGGCTTGGGGATGGGGACTTCTTTCAGGGAAATCCAGCAAGGTTCCCCGATAATGAGGACAGAGATATTGAGAGTCTAGCTCACTGTGATTTAGAAACATTTTTTTCTTTCTCTTGTTCTTTTTCTCCCTTATTTTAAAAAGAATATGTGGCTCTGTGCCTGTGGCTCAAGTGGCTAAGGCGCCAGCCACATACATCTAAGGTGGTGAGTTCAAATCCAGTCTGGTCCTGCCAAACAACAATGACGGTGGCAACCAAAAAAATAGCCAGGTGTTGTGGTGGGCGCCTGTGGTCCCAGCTACTTGGGAGGCCAAGGCAGGAGACTCGCTTGAGCCCAGGAGTTGGGCGTTGCTGTGAGCTGTGATGCCATGGCACTCTACCCAGGGGGATAGCTTGAGGCTCTGTCTCAAAAAAAAAGAAAAGAATATGTACTAAGGGCAGAG
>NW_003852613.1:376953-378094 GCF_000181295.1 Otolemur garnettii | reverse complement strand
CTGCCTCAGCCTCCCAAGTAGCTGGGACCACAGGCGCCCGCCACAATGCCCGGCTATTTTTTGGTTGCAGCTGCCATTGTTTGGCGGGCCCGGGCTGGATTCAAACCTGCCACCTTGGGTTTACGTGGCTGGCACCTTAGCCACTTGAGCCACAGGCACCGAGCCTGTAAATATATTTTAATGTATATTCTCTCTTTTTTTTCTTAAGACAGCGTCTCAAGCTGTCACCCTGGGTAGAGTGCTGTGGCATCACAGCTCACAGCAACCTCCAACTCCTGGGCTTAGGAGATTCTTTTGCCTCAGCCTCCCTAGTAGCTGGGACTACAGGAGTCTACCACAACACCTGGTTGTTTTTTTGTTGCAATTTGGCCAGGGCCAGGTTTGAACTTGCCACCCTTGGTATATGGGGCCAATGCCCTACCCACTGAGCCACAGGCGCCACCCAGTTTTTTCTATTTTTAGTAGAGATGGGGGGGTCTCACTTTTTGCTCAGGCTGCTCTCAAACTCGTGAGCTCAAGCAATCCACCACCTCAGCCTCCCAGAGTGCTAGGATTATAGGCGTGAGCTACTACATCCAGCCTTTTTTTTTTTTTCAGAGACAGAGTCTCACTTTGTCGCCCTCAGTAGAGCACTGTGGTGTCACAGCTCACAGTAACCTCCAACTCCTGGGCTCAAGCGAGTCTCCTGCCTCAGCCTCCCGAATAGCTGGGACTACAGGTGCTGGCCAGAACGCCCAGCTATTTTTTGTTGCAGTTTGGCTGGGGCTGGGATCAAACCCGCTACCCTCGGTAGGTTGGCGGCGGCACCCTACTCACTGAGCCACAGGTGCTGCCCAACCTGGCCTATTTTTATCTATTTTCTTCAGTTGCTTCTCCTTGTATTGATATTTTGTATGCATTTCAAAAATATGATTTTGTATTTTGCCTTTTTTGCTAACTATCATTTGCACACCTCTTGATTATAAAATGTCCTTGCAAAGACCATTTTTAGTGGCTGCTAAATGTTCACAATCCACATTCTATCATGTGGACTATTTAACCTCATTGTCAGACACTTACTTAGTAAATCCTTTCTTCCATTATTATAAACGGCACTTTAAAAATATTGTCATACATTAATTTTCTTTTTTTTTTTTTTTTT
>NW_003852613.1:372530-375533 GCF_000181295.1 Otolemur garnettii | reverse complement strand
AGTGCTGTGGCATCACAGCTCACAGCAACCTCCAATTCCTGGGCTCAAGTGAGTCTCCTGCCTCAGCCTCCCAAGTAGCTGGGACCACAGGTTCCCGCCACAGCACCCAGCTATTTTTTTGGTTGCAGCCATCATTGTTGTTTGGCAGGCCCAGGCTGGATTCGAACCCGTCACCTTAGGTGTATGTAGCTGGTGCCTTAGCCACTTGAGCCATAGGCACCGAGCTGGTAGCTAACTTTTTAAAATCAACTGATGGAAGCCAAAGGCCACGGAATAATATATATTTTTTGAGACAGAGCCTCAAGTTGTCCCCCTGGGTAGAGTGCCATGACATCACAGCTCACAGCAACCTCCAACTCCTGGGCTCAAGTGAGTCTCCTGCCTCAGCCTCCCGCCTGAGCCTCCCAAGTAGCTGGGACTACAGGTGCCCGCCACAACGTCCAGCTATTTTTCGGTTGCAGCCGTCATTGTTGTTTGGCGGGCCCGGGCTGGATTCGAACCCCACCACCTTGGGTGTCCGTGGCTGGTGCCTTAGCCACCCGAGCCACAGGCGCTGAGCCACTATCATTTTAAAATAAGGGGAAATAAAGATATTTTTGTGCAATGACCAAGAGAATTCACCATTCAAGGACCCTTGTGGAAAAGTTTTCTAGAACGTTGCTTTCACAGTAACCTCCAGCTCTTGGGCTTAGGTGACTCTCTTGTCTCAGCCTCCTCAAGTAGCTGGGACCACAGACATCTATCACAATGCCCAGCTATTTTTAGAGACTGAATCTGGCTTTGCTTAGGCTGGTCTCCAACTCCTGAGCTCAAGTGATCCACCTGCCTCTGCCTCCCAGAATGCTGGGATTACAGGCATGAGCCACCATGACCAAGCATGAAATAATCGCTTTAAATAAACAAATTATTCACAAATCACTAATAGCAAATGTTGTGATAGGATAATGATAAGCAAGAAAGTTAATTGAAGTTTACAAATTTTTTTTTTTTAGAGACAGAGTCTCACTTTGTCGCCTTCAGTAGAGTGCTGTAATGTGTCACAGCTCACAGCAACCTCTAGCTCTTCAGCTTATTCTCTTGCCTCAGCCTCACTCCCATGTCCAGGAATTTTGAGTTAATTCATATATTACCCACCAACCCTTGTCTATGTTTGAAGGTTATCACGTGAAATTGATTTTTAAATCAGCTGGTTTTAAATCACCAGCCTGTTGTAGCTTTAATTTGTATGTCTTTGGTTACCAGAGTGGTTGACATTTTTGTTCAAGAGTTCCTTCAGGGCGGCGCCTGTGCCTCAGTGAGTCGGTATATAGGGCTTCCCCATATACCGAGGGTGGCAGGTTCAAACCCGGCCTCCGCCAAACTGCAACAAAAAAAAGTAGCCGGGCGCTGTGGTGGGCACCTGTAGTCCCAGCTACTTGGGAGGCTCAGGCAAGACAATCGCCTAAGCCCGGGAGTTGGAGGTTGCTGTGAGCTGTAATGCCATAGAATTCTACTGAGGACAATAAAGTGAGACTCTGTCTCTAAAAAAAGAAAAAAAATTCCTTCAAATAGCAAGTCCTCTGCTGAGCTCTATTTGTGGAATAGTCCTTTTCTTCACGGAGGTTTTGTATGTCCTTTCCCACAGATGTTTGATATCGCCCTTTTCATCTATTGTACTCTTACCATTTCTAGGGGGTTGCTAGGCTTTCTATGGCTCTCTATTCTATTTCTTGGTCTGTACTGCATTGAATTGACTGCAATAGCTTTATAATCTGTTATAATACCTGTTAGGGCAAGTCTACCCTCATTCTTTTTATTGTTCCCCAAGGGGGGGAAATGATCTCTGTTTTCGGTTATTTATTCTTCCAGGTAAACTTAGAATTTTGTTGTTAAGTCTAAGCAATGTTCTGTTAGGATTACATTAAACTTGTACATTAACTAGGACAGACCGGTCGCATAATGAGCTTCTAATGGTTTCTAATCCTGCCTCGAGCTGGGACACAACTTCCCTGTAAGGCCGACCCAGGTTCCTCTGGACCTCTCCAGACCACAACAGTGGTTTGTTCTTTTGTTTGGCGTTCGAAGTAGAGAAAGGTCCATTAAGTAAATCCTTAGAGAAGTGGTAATGGCTCTTGGCCAGCCCCAGCGCCTCGGAAGGCCATCTGAATGACCGCCACCAGCCTGGGTCCGAGTGGGCCAGCGTAGACTCGCCGCCTGACCCCTGGGGCCTGTGAGGGGCTGCGGTCACCGGAAGGGGCTGGCTGAGCAGCGTGCTCCGGACCTCTGCGCCCTCGGAGCAGGTAGGGCTGGGATGCGGGAGTGCAGTCGTGGGACCCGGAGGGCACTCTGGGCTAAGGGTCGCGGGCTCTCCTTCTCCTTCCGACCCGAATTGCCGGGGCCTCCCCGGGAGCCCAGACCACCAGGCCCAAAGTCCCTGGGGGCTGCGCCTTGGAATCTGGGACTATGCAGTGGGCGCGGAGCAGGGGTCGCGAAGGGGTCAGGGAGGTGGGGCGTAGGGATCTCTAATTCGGGGCTCCAAGGAGTCAAGGTCAGGCTCAAAGGGGTCAACCTGAGTTTGGGGGGTGGGCGTCGGTCTGTGGGGGGCCAAGGTCCCTGTCCTGGGGGAGCGGGCAGTCTGGGTACTTATGGGGCGAGGTCACCGTCTTGTCCTGGTGCCTGAGGTTCTGGGTCCGGTTGAGCGTCGGGGATCTGGGTCCCAGTCGCCTCTCGCGCGCCCCTCCCCCACAGCGCCGGACCGCGGCCGCCCGCCCCGCCCAGCGCTCGGACCTCTCGCCGGCCCCGCCCCCTCAAGACACACCTCGCCCAGAAGCCACGCCCACTACCGCATCTGGCCCCGCCCCACTGCTCGCCCATTCAGATGTGGGTCAGGGGTGAGCGGGCAGCGCCGACGTCACAAGCTTCCAAGATGGCGCCGGGCAGGCGGCTGTGAACGGCGCTCGGGGAGCGCTGGGCGGGGAGCCGAGCCGGACCGGCAGCGGGCGGACGGGGCGGGCGCAGGCGGCG
>NW_003852613.1:366032-372359 GCF_000181295.1 Otolemur garnettii | reverse complement strand
GGGCGCGCGGACGCCCGGGCGACTTGGGGCTGCGCGCGTGGGAGCGCGCGCGCACGTCCACCAGGCCTGGGCTGGGGTTCGTGAGGGATCCAGTGCCGGCCCGGGCTTTGTGGGCTAGGTGCCCGGCGGGGCGCGGGCGGCGGGTGGCGGGGAACGCTGGGCACAAAGCCCCCGGGGCCTGGAGCGGGGGTCGGCAAGAGAGCGGGCGCCGGCTCTTTGTGTCTTTTCATTAGCAATCTAATCCGAACGGCGTCGGGCGAGCTGCACTGCCTGACAGGCGGGCGGGCTCCCATTATGCAAACATCCCTGCGCCCGCGGCCGTCCCCTCGCTGGAGGATTTTGCGATTTCCAGAACCGCGGCCTTGCACGGTCTGCGGTCCCCTTCCCTTGTCCTCCTGCCTCAGGAAGACCGACCAGGGCAGGGACACCGTCGGCCCTAGAGGGGCCGCTCCCAGAGGGCCAGGCCCTGCCCCCAGACCTCTCCTGTAGGCAGCGGCTTGGCAGGAAGAGAGATGGGCTTGGGGGAGGAGGTCGGGTGCCAGGGGGAGGGGACCGCTGATTGAGGGAGGGGGCTGAGGGGCCCCAGCTTGTCACTGTCTGTTTATCTTCCAAGATGGTTCATATTCACACAGGTCTGGGTGTGTGTGGAGCGGGGAATGCCTCTCCCTGGTAGGGGGCAGTGACTTGCGGAGAGGAGGGAAGGAGGTCAGATAATGCACCCAGCAGCCCCACCCACGACAGCTTGGGACTGCATGTGGTAGGGAGCGCAGTGCTGATCCCGGAGGGCTTGAGCGGTGTTGAAGTTACCCATCCCTGTCTTCTATTCCCTTCAGCACCAGTGTCTTTTCTAGTAGGAGTTGCCAAGCACATCTGGAAAGCTAAGTTCCCGTTCCCCACCCCCCAACAGCAGGAGGGGTGTAACCCTGGGAGGCTACCCCTCTGACATATGTGATGGGGGAGGGGCAGATCCGTGCCCATAGGAATCCTGTGGTGGTGGCTTGTTGACTGATGTGGGGATTGCTGTGCCTCTTGCACTGGGGGGGGGAGGGGGCAGTTGGCAGGTAGTGGAGGGGACTTGGGAGCTGTCCTTTGGCGACCCTGGGTAGAGAGCGAGCAGGTCACCCAAACCCAAGACCTTTCTGGATCTAGCATATGTATTGCCTCCTGGCTCCTGGCTTTGCTGCTGCTTCTCCATTCCCATCTGCCAGTGTCTGCTGGACTCCTTGGGCCTTCAAGCAGACATTTTCAGGCGCACAGGCCATGTGGCCAGTCTGTAGCCCTGGTGCAAGGAGAAAATGCATGCTCAGTGGAGCAGGGGTGCTGGAGTGGTCTGAAAAAAAGCAGATGGGCTGGCCTCAGGCTGTCATCTAGAGACAAAGCTGTGTGGTGAGATTGCTGTTTTAGGGGGCTGGGAGGCTGATACTTGGGGGCTGAACTAAGTCCTTTGGCCCAGAGTGTTCCGAGGAGTAGGTCACCCTGCCTAGTAGTGAATCTTCAATCCTGTTTAATTTATTGTAAAGATCTTCAGGTCTCAGAGGACAGGCAGCTGACTTGGAAAGCTAGGAAGGAGCGCCCCACCTGCCAGAGTGCACAGGTTGGTCTGCTTCCCTTTGACTTCTGACCCCCATTCAGGGGGTGTTGCAGAATGCCTGTTGCCTAGCTCTCTTTGACTTGCGTGTGTGTCCAGACTCTTCTCCCTGTCGTGTTTTCCTGCCAGTTGTTGGGACTTGTAGATTAGTCACTGAGCTTTTACAACCTATTCCTGAAAAGAAGTCTCCCTCTGGTTATTGGCTCTGCATAGTGGAAGCAGCAGCCTGAGGGAGTCAGGCCTTTAATTAAAGCAAAACTGAAATGATTGCTGCAATTGCTGGAAGGAGAGGCACAGGTGGGGCAGAGGCGATGATAAGTCCTGTCCTGCTGCCTGGTGCCTGCTCTGTGGACAGGTAGGCACGATCCCATCCTTGCTTCCTGGCCTTGGCTAGCAGCCCAGCCTTCTCCACAAGCTGCACTCCTGGATTAATCCTCACGTAGTGTTTTCTTTCCATAGATCAGATTTCTCATTTTGTTAATAAGCACAGCCTCCAGTCCACTCGAAGTCAGCTGTTGTGGACTAGGAGCAACAGGGTTTTGCATTATTGAGCTGACAGCCTGCTGCCTTCCTAGAGTCCTTATTGTCTGCTGAGGTTAGATCTGAGGGGGTTGGGGGTTACTGCCTTTTAATCAGCAGCCAGCCCCTGAGAAAGGCTGGCTGGGCAGTTCTGGAGAGTGGGAAGAGTGAGGAAGGAATAAAGTTCAGTTTACCCAAGGGACCTGCAGCTCTGCCCGTTTAGCTTGGCCTGTTGGCCTTGAGTAGTCAGCCCCACCTCATACCTTGTCTTGCCCACTGAGAGCCCCCCCGCCCAACCTGGGAGGCTGCTCTTACCATCCCGAAGAAATAATAAGACAGATCCCTCCCCTCCTTGCTTATTAGAGCCTGGCTGAAGAGGGACACCCCTAGGGGAGTGAGAGGGTGGCTGGACTTGGTCAGTCACAAAGTCTGTTTGTGACACTGGCTCTGCCGTTTACTCTTAGTGTGACCTTGGACAGTGATGGACTCTCCCGACCTTAGTGTCCCTGTTTCTAAAATGGGAACGGAACTAGAGTTTGCATTCATATATCGCTGTTCTCCAGAGCTCAGCCCAGAAAAGAGACGTAAACAAATGATTGTACGATGGGGTAATAAGGACTGGCATTTAGTGGAGAGCAGAGGGCACAGTGGTATGTGGTGAAGGTGCTGGCTCTGGGCTGGTGGAGAGCCTGATGCCATGTGGGTTGGGGCTGGTCCAGGTGCTGTATGGGGCAAGCCAGCCCAGGAGAGCCCCAAGGAGCCCCACTGCCTGCCAGGCATGTGTGAGGAGGCTCTTTCAAGGTTTTTATTCATTCTGCCACATTCTCATGGGTAAACTCAGTGCCTGGCCCCTGTAATGAGACTACATCATGCTGGCCTTTGCTTTATGCAGCTCACAGCCTGGCCTGTAAGGCTGTGTAGGGATCATAGAGGTGCTGTGGGTTTTCTCGTAGTCCTTATAGTTCAGCAGGTAGCATAGTCTTCTTTTACAGCTGAATAAAGGAGGTTTTTTTTTTTTTTTTTTTTTGCAGTTTTTGGCTGGGGCTGGGTTTGAACCCGACACCTCTGGCATATGGGGCCGATGCCCCACTCCTTTGAGCCACAGGCGCTGCCCGAGATAAATCTTTTTTCTTTTCTTTTTTTTTTTTTTTTTGCAGTTTTTGGCCAGGGCTGGGCTTGAACCAGCCACCTCTGGCATATGGGGCTGGCGCTCCACTCCTTGAGCCACAGGCACCGCCCATAAAGGAGATATCTTGCTGGGTCTGGAGGGTCAATGCCTCTGACTCCAGAACTCATAAAGGCCCGTAGAGTGTGGCATCTGGAGAGATCTTGGATCCCGCCAGGCAAGGCTGAGGCAAGAGCCTCACTCCACCCATTAGGGGCTTCCGAACCAGAACAAGCCCAGCCAGTTTGACCCTGCCTGGCACTGCAGGGGTTTACTTCCTTCTGGGAGGGGCTTTGCCCTAAGGGTTAGGGACCTAGGGTGGGGGAGGGCTCCAAGAGGGACTGGGCCCCTAGGTACTACAGCTCGCCTTGAGTCCAGTTTAGCTGGGAGTGGCAAAGCAAAAGCGCGTCGGGGGTTGTGTGTGGGCCCCCAGCGAGCTTGATATGAAAGGGAAGGCTAGAAGCTGGTTCCAGCCCTGTCATAGTTCATGAGGGTAGGGCTGGACACTCTGGGAGGGGTGTGGTGGGACTGAATGGTGATCCTAAGGGGTCCTTCAGGGACCTTCACAACGGGGAATGCAGGAATGCTGCAGGGCTTGGGGGAGCCCCTCCTAACTGTTGAATCTCCGGTTTTTCTTGGTAATGATGATGAAGGGAGAGAGAATGTGACCTTGAGTTTAGAACAGTGGACTTGGAGGTTTTTCTGACAGTGAGAGGGGACAGGTCAAGCCCACTGTGGGTTGGGGTTGGTCCAGAGCTGAGGTGTAACTGGACTGCTCTGAGCCCCTGGGCCCCTGTCCTTTTTTCTAGGTCAGAGGGCCTTGCTGGTGCTTGTGACATGGGTAGCTCGTAGTAGGTTGTTTTCTTCCTGTGAGTGATCTGAGGAGCACACACAGGATCACTGATGGGAGAGTGCGCAGGGTCCCCACCACCCATGGTAGACTCCAGGTGACTAAGGGAAGGCTACTATAGGGCTTGGTGAGGTGAGTGCATCCAGGCTTGGGGGGGGAGGTGGCTGCTGTGCAGACTTATCCATGCAGCTCTGGGCTTCGGGCTAGGGCCTCGAGCTTCATTCTCTGACACGTGTAGGACAGTGCTGTTCTTATCACCACATGGGGCCTGAGCCCCATTAAGGAGTAGGACCTATCTCCTGGCCTTTGCAGCCTCTCTCCCATGCTGCTGTCTTGGAGGACGGTGAGCTTTCAGTGGGTTCTCATCCAAAGTGAATGAGCAGGAAGAGGGGCTGGGGACCTGGGTAGCTTGTCCCTGGCCTTGTATGCCCAGCAAGTGCTGCTGCCAGGCAGAGGCCTGCCTGCTGAGGCCCCGCTTCTTACCTGGGCTTGAACGCGAAGGTCGCTTGGGAGCCTCAGCTGTGTCTGGTGTGGGTTCTGGCATCTTCATTTCCTAAAGGTTTTGGAATGAATCTGGTGAGCAGCCAAGTTTGGGAATGACTGCTCTGGCAGGTGGAGTCTAAGGGGTGATCACAAATTGCCACTCTGAGGGCCTGGTAGAACCCCTAGTTACCTAGGGAACAAGCTGACAGAATTAGTTGTGCTACAGTTTCTCTGTGCACTGAGGGAGGTCGTCTTCGGAGCCATCTACTGCCCTCAGCCCCAAGTCCTGCTGGCCCTATAGCCTGGGCTTCTGGAGTGTGCCTGGCCTAGTTTCTTGGCTGCGTTCTTGGGCTCCCTCAGGCTTCTCTGCAGCTGGCAAGGCCTAGCACAGTGGAGTTTGGGTTCTTTGTGCACCTGACAAGCCCACTCTGGCCACAGCTGGGGCCCCTGGGAGCTTGGCCTCTTCTTTTTCTCTTTGATCTCCATGTCCCTGGGAGAGAGAAGATTGGTTTCCTGGGCCACCTTATCTGGGCAAGGTGTGGGAGGCCACTACTAAGGGCAGAGAAGGAGAGCAGGAGGCTTGGGAGTCAGGGCTTCAGGTAGCACCTGGCTCTGCCTGCCCCCTTTGCTAGGACAGACTGGGTTGGCCTGGGGTTTAGTTTGTATCAATAGGGAAAAAGGACATAAGATAGCCCTGGGTGTGGTGTGGTCCTGGGCAGTGTCTAGGGAGTCCTGTCATTTAAAGAAGGGAGAGCAACCTGGGCAGGCAGTAAAGGAAATGGAGAGGCAGGACCTGTGTGGGGACTTCACAGGCCTTCCTCCCCGCATGCTGTTTTCTGTGCACATCTTGGTAGGGGCCAGAGGGTCCTGTCTTGAGGGCAGGTGGTCTGGGGTGTATTGTGCCTTGACTCTTTTCTCTTTTGACCCTTGCTGTCCCCAGGACCTCACACCTTTTCTTTTCGGGGCTAGCAGATGCTGTGAGATCGATCCTCTGTCCCATGGAAGTTTGTGCCTCAGGAGAGATGCTAGGGTGGGTTAGGACATTGCAAAGAATTCAAAACTGAGTTCCTTTCCTTCTCCTGGGATTTCAGTTTGGGCAGGAACTGCTAGTGGCTATGTGAACACTCAGCAGGGTGGCTTCATTCACTCTTGACAATATGAGATCGTCCCTTGGTAAATGGTCTCAGAGGTCCAGGTTATTTCAGCAAGACTAGGGAGGGACCTAGTCTTGGCTTCTGAAGTGACAAGAGGTGGTCATCCTTTAGTTGTGGTAGGTGAACCTGAGCTCCAGAGGACCAGGCACCAGCCAGCCTTCGTGAAGGCTGAGGGAAGACATTTGTTGCCAAAGTCCCACATTCCATGCATGTATTGATGCTGATAAGGGTAGCTGGGCTGGCTTAGTTGCTTTGGGCTGGAGGGGACTTTGACTTCATGTCCCCAGCAGGCAGCGTGCCCCTCCCCCATGGACCCTTCTGCCTCTAGGCTGGGGTGGGGTGGGGGTGAGGCAGCCATGGTCTCACGGTCTTGCTGCATGTAGAGAGAGGCAGGGCACATGTGGCTCTGAGTTAGGCCTCTGGAGGTCCATTAGTAGTCTCTGCTGGCCCTCCCCCTCAGAGTTTTTGTGCATGACATTTGAAACGGTGCTTCCTTTTATTTATTAAAATTTGTTATTCTCGGCTTGGCGCCTGTGGCTCAAGTGGCTAAGGTGCCTACCACATACAC
>NW_003852613.1:357444-361994 GCF_000181295.1 Otolemur garnettii | reverse complement strand
CCTGTAGTCCCAGCTACTTGGGAGGCAGAGGCAGGAGACTTGCTTGAGCCCAGGAGTTGAGGTTGCTGTGAGCTGTGAGGCCATAGTACTCAACCCAGGGCAATAGCTTGAGGCTCTGTCTCCAAAAAAAAAAAAAAAGTGTGAAACAATGGCATACTTCTCACTACAAAAACTTTTCCCTATAAAAGTTACTGATATGAGATTACTGATATTAATTTATTTTTTGAGACAGAATCTTGCTATGTCACCTTGGTAGAGTGCTGTCACATCACTGATCACGGCAATCTCCAACTCTTGGGCTGAAGCAATTCTCTTGCCTGAGCCTCTCAAGTAGCTGGGACTACAGAAGCCCGCCACAATACTCGGCTGTTTTTTGTTGCAGTTGTGGTTGTCATTGTTGGTTAGCTGGCCCCAGGCCGGGTTTGAATCTGCCACCTTCAGTGTATGTGGCTGGTGCCATAACCACTGTGCTACTGGCGTCAAGCCTATTACTGATATTTTAAATCAACTAAGTATTTTTGAAAATTGTCAGTTTTTCTAATGCAGTAAGCAGAAGAGTGACATTTACAGGAGTTACCTCTCTTGGGGGGAGGGATACCTAGACCTCCCCATTGGCTGCCCGAGGCCATCGATGGTGCTGAGTCCTCCATATGCTGTTTCTCCGATTTGTACAGGAGATGAAGGCTAATTTATACAATAGGCACAGTAGAGATGCATGATAATAAAATGGAACTGTGTATTATACTATAAATTGTGGAAATCAGTGGTCTTTCTCTTATTTACTCACTCGTTTTTGGACCGTAGTTGACTGTGGGTAACTGAAGCCATGGAAATGAAAAGTAGATAAGGGGGCACTACTGTCATAGTGTAATAACATCAAATACAGTGCTACAGATGCCAGAAGAGCAAGGCTCTCTGGGATCTGAGTACGTTTTAGGAATGTAAACACTTTTTTTTTTTTTTTTCAATTTGAGCAGAACTCTGTCACCCTGGGTAGAGTGCTGTGGTGTCATAGCTCACAGCAACCTCAAACTCTGGGGCTCCAGTGATTGTCTTGCCTCGGCCTTCTGAGTACGTCCCCTCAGCAGAGGGAACAGCTTGCCTGGGCTCTTGGTAGCACATCTGTGGAAGGAGGGAGGTGGGCTTGGTGCCTTCTGAGAAGAGCTCTACGTGCCGGGTGTGAGTATGAACTTTATCCCAAGCTTTGGGAATCCATTGAAAGCTTTAAGCAGGGGAGTGGCTCAATGACATGGGTGTTAGAGAAAGATAACTCAGAGGTGATTGGACTCTGAAGCAAGGGGACAAGGGACAGAGGGCTTCGCTGGAGGGGCTGCAGGAACTGCAGAGGGCAGTTGTGTTCCTGGGTTGGTTTTTTCACTTAGAGTAGCTCTGACTCTGCCCTCCTGCCCCCTTCAGTTTGCTGGAGGATCCCCAGGATGTCCCTCTCCTGGGCAGCTCCTGTGCTCTCAAGGGTACAGAGGCCCCATTAGGGAAGAGTGGTATTTTCTGGTCTGTCTACTGAGAGGGCGGAGCCCTGCGGAGCCCTTGTGTGTGCATATTTGCTGTGGTTTGCCCACATGTGTGACTCTGCTGCATTTGTCAGATCTCTGACCCCAGTGACTCTCAGGGGGCATGAGGTTGTGCTCCTTGAGCAACCCTCAGCTGTAGCCTCTTGGCTTCTTCATGGAGGGTGTCCTGTCCCCTTCCCCCTTGCTTTTGGGACTTCTACACAGAGCAGGCTCAGCTTCCTTAGTAGACATAGAGTGTGCTGAAAGAAGTTATTTACAAAGCTATCGATCAAAGGCTATAAATTATGTGTACACACTTCTTAAAGAATGTGGAAATAAGTATTGAAAAATCTTGAAGGCCCCATTAATTGGGACACCCTTGCTCCCCATCACTATGGAAGATACAGCCTTCCCCAGACACCCTCATGGCTTCTGCCTGCTCTGAATTGAGGCTCAGCCATTCCCTGGCTTTTCTTTGGCAGTGCCCACATTTGTCTGGATCCTGCAGAACGGTGGCTTGTCTGCATGGGGTTTGCTCTCTGTGCACTGGGCCCTCTTGACACCGGTAGCTGCGGTTCCTGTGTTCCAGCCCCCACTTGGAGTGTCTGCAGCTGTGTGTCTCTTCACACCATCATCCATCCTACTGGTGCGAATATTTGGGTGTTTGCAGCATATTTGTTTGTGCTGCCTCCTAAGTAGCCCATTTTTCTGCAGACAGAGTGCCTGTTTATTTTGTTTTCTGACCCTAAACCCAGTTCTTTAATCCTTCGGGCATCATTAAGATAGAGTTTTAAAAGTACATTGAAACTTTGTGAGCATGCCCCTCCAGTCTGAATGAATCCCTCTGATTCCCTTTCTGAGCTTGTGGGTGCTCCGCTCTGTTAGACCCTTTCACAGTACCTGGTGGACAGGTGAGACTGCTTGTCTGTAAAGTGTCACACCTGCAGGCTTTTCAGGTGCAGGGCCATAGATTGCAATATTTTCCATGGCAGTTTCTTCATTTGATCCTGAAAAATTACTTTTGTTTGGGAGATAGAGCCTCAGGCTGTCACCCTGGGTAGAATGCTAGGGCATCACAGCTCATAGCAACCTTCAACTCCTGGGCTCTAGGGATTCTCCTGCCTCTGCCTCCCAAGTAGCTGGGACTACAGGCGCCTGTCACAACGCCCAGCTATTTTTTGGTTGCAGCTGTCATTGTTGTTTGGCGGGCCCAGGTTGGATTTGAACCCGCCAGCTCAGGTGTACGTGACTGGCACCTTAGCCACTTGAGCCACAGGCGCCGGGTCTGAAAAATTACTTCTTAAAACTCTAGTGGAAGCCAGGCATGGTGGAGCATGCCTATAGTCCCAGCTGCGGGGAAGCCTAAGGCAAGAGGATCACTTGAGCCCAGGAGTTGGAGGTTGAGGGGTATCGCTTGAGCTGTGATCCACTCCACTGTACTCCAGCCTGGCTGACAGCTAGACCTTGTTTCTAAAAAAATAAAAAATAAAACTCCAGTGGAGGGGTGGCGCCTGTGGCTCAGTGAGTAGGGCACCGGCCCTGGCCGAACTACAACAACAATGACAAAAATAGCCAGGTATTGTGGTGGGCGCCTGTAGTCCCAGCTACTTGGGAGGCTGAGGCAAGAGAATCACCTAAACCCAGGAGTTGGAGGTTGCTGTGAGCTGTGTGACGCCATTGCACTCTACCGAGGGTGATAAAGTGAGACTGTCTCTACAAAAAAAAAAAAAAAAAACCTCCAGTGGAGGTCCAAGGTGCCTCTGAGTTGATTTTTTTTCCCCCCTATTTGGAGTAAAACAAGCCTGATCCTTGATCTTTGGCTCTAGCTCCCTCTGCCATTTGTTTGAGGTTGGAGGGTGCCCACAGGAACAAGTGGGCCATTTCCTTCTCCCCAGCAGCTTCCTTTGACCCCAAATCCCTGAGGGCTTTGTCTCTTTTCTCTTGGCTTCCTCCCTTTGGTATGCCCAGCTGGCTGCCAGGAGGCCCTGCTGGAGGCCCTTGCTGGGAAAACTTGGGGTCTCTGGTTTGGACCTCTCTTGCCCTGCTCTGAATTTCCTGCCTCTCCTTGCCTTGCCTTTCAGGATTTGAAGAACTTCGTTTCCTTTCATCATGTCAGTTGGACATTAGGAATATTATCAGATGGTTTTTACCTGTAGACAGCAGGCGTGAGTCTGCTGCTGATGCGAGATGTTCAGGTAGTCTCTAGGTTCCTGTGGGTTCTTGGCTGGCTTGTAGGAGTTGCTTCTTTTACCATGGGCATTCTCCCCTGGACTTTGCCAGCTTTCCCGCCAGTGTTCTGCTTCCTGGGTTGGGATTTTTATTAGTTGGGGGTTCAGGGGTGTCCCTTGCAGATCAGGACCAAGCAGGTGTCTGCTTCCCTCCTGGAGGCTTCTGTGCTCTGTACTGAATGGGGTGCAGCCTACAGAAGTGTGCCCAGCTCCCAGAATTCTTCACTGACGGGCATGTTCGTGTAACCAGCATCCAGAACGAGAAACACACCCCTGAAGCCCCTCGTATGTCCTGAAGCTTCTTTCAGTTTTCTGCAACCCCATGCCCTTCCGTGTGTCAGTGCAACATTTTCATAAACAGACACTGCGGAGCCTCTTGGGCTCAGGCCTCCTCGCTCAGCAGAAGGTTGGAGACTCATCTGTGTTGTGTGTGAGCCAAACACACGTGCAGTTATCAGCTGTCAACTGCTTTTGACCTGTGAAAGGCAAATTTGTGTGGTTCATCCTAAAGGATCAGTGTGTTCGATGCTTTCCTCCTCAGTTGTCTCTTCCGGGAGTGGCCACAGGAGTGGCTTGGGCATTGGGCCTTGGTGAGCAGGGTCGCCCAGAGCATGCCTGTTTCAGTAACAGCTCACTCATGGCTGTAGGAAGGTGTCATCTACTGGTGCCCTACTGCCTGGCCAGTGCTGGTCTCATCACCTGTCCTTTTCCTGATGAGGTTTTTTTTTTTTTTTTTTTTTTTGAGACGGAGCCTCAAGCTGTCCCCCTGGGTAGAGTGCCATGGCATCACGCTCACAGCAACCTCCAACTCCTG
>NW_003852613.1:351509-356197 GCF_000181295.1 Otolemur garnettii | reverse complement strand
TTGTTGTTCGGCGGGTCCGGGCTGGGGATTCGAACCCGCCACCTTAGGTGTATGTGGCTGGCACCTTAGCCGCTTGAGCCACAGGCGCCAAGCCATTTTAATTCTTTTAGAGTTAAGAAATTGGCATAAGAAATTGTTAGCTGCAAGAGTTGGTGTTGAAATTGTGGAGTTGGAGACGCTCTCCTGGAGCCCTGGGTTGGGTGCTGTGGCAATGTGACTCATCCCTGCCTTGTGCCTCCCTTAGGAACTCAGTTATCTCCCTTAAAGGTGTCCCGGGGCGGGTTAGATGATTGTGATGGCCCCTTCCAACTAGGCTCCTGTGGGCCTCTTGGCTCCTTGCATGTGGAATTTCCATCTAGTTACTGCTGTGCTGTTGCTGAGTCCTTCTCTTCCTGGCCAGGCCACCTCTTCTCTCCAGGCCCATCTCAGAACTTGGCCAGGCTGTGCCAGGCCCAGGGCCTCCTGTGTGCCAGCACCAGCAGGGGATGCCCAGCTGTAGGTCTCTGAGATCGTCGTAGCCTCACTCCTTGCTGGCTCTAAAGCCAAGAATGGGGGGGGAGGGGACCAAGGCTGTGCCTTCTGGGGAAGCAGTTGGGGTGCCAGGGACCTGGTACAGGGCAGCCCCCTGCCCACTCCCCCGGCAGCTGACTTTTTCAGCCATTTCCTTGCGTTGGTAGTTTGTCACCTAGGAGCCTCCTCACCTCTCAAAAGGGAGCAACATAGGCAGGTGGTCAAGGGACCAGGCAGAGTTTGGCCCAGCTGTGGGCAGCAGCATGAGGTCTAAAGTAGGACCTGTGGGCTTGGCACCTGTGGCTCAAGTGGCTAAGTCTCTAGCCACATACACCCAAGGTGGCGGGTTCAAATCCAGCCCAGGCCCCCCAAACAACAGTGACGGCTGCAACCAAAAAAAAACAAAACAAAAAACCGGGTGTTGTGGCGGGCACCTGTGGTCCCAGCTACTTGGGAGGCTGAGGCAGGAGACTCACTTGCGCCCAGGAGTTGGAGGTTGTTGTGAGCTGTGATGCCACGGCATTCTACCCAGGGGGACAGCTTGAGGCTCTGTCTCCCAAAAAAAAAATTAGGACCTGCGGACACTTGAGGAAATTGTTAGGGCCTGGGATGGGCACTGCCTCCTTTCTTGTGGACAACAGGGCTGGCCCAAGGGTCAGACAAGGAGGTGGTGGGCCCAGGTCCATATCACTGTGTCACTCCCATGCTGAGTGCTGCCCAGGTGTTTGTTTCGCTGAAGCTTCGTCTGAGGGAGGGTAGGCTCCTGGCATCTGTAGAGCCTGTTGCTTTCCAGGAGGATGATTTGGGAGAAGAGCCAGGCACTGCTGGCCGGCATCCAGGTCTGGGCTGGATTACATGGCTGGGCTTGCTCAGAGCAGTGGGCCCCACCCACCACCATCCCATGCCTGAGGGACAGGGCAAGAGGTCACAGAGGACAGGGTGTTTCCAGTGGAGCAGCAGGCACAGCCCAGGCCCGAAAGCAGGCTGTGTGATGGGGGTTCCACTTATTGCAGACTCTATGCCTATGTGCAGGTCCAGGAGAATGCAGCCCAGGTGAGGCCCCGTGGGGGACAGGCAGGTGGTGCCAGGGCTGAGGGAGGAGGTGTGTGCCAGCTGTGTGGGGGCACACTGTCTGTAGTGCCTAGAGCTGCCAGTCGGGAGTGGCATCCCTGGCCCTGCCTGACTGTGGGGTGGGGAAGTCTGACCACCTCTCCCCAGTCGGGCTACAGGTCTTCACTCTCCTACCTACGTGGTCTGGCAACCCTGAGCGAGTTGCCTAATCCTAAGAACTTTCACTGTTTTATCTGAAACCAGAGGTGGAGATGAGCTGCTCTGCTCCCCTGTGGGAGGGCCTAGGGAGACCAGACATGTTGGGTTGACCGCTTGTAGCTGCCATCTGGCATGGTGCGGTGGCCCCATTGGGACACCCCTTGTCCATTGAGTCTTCACAAGGAGGACTCAAGCTGTGGGGACAGGATGAATGGTGTCCTGTGCTCCTGGCTGTGCAGGGCTGGTTGATGGGGCTGGAGACTGCACGTTGGAGTTCTTCTGGGTCCTAGTCTGCTCCCTGCCCACCACATCCTACCCTCCAGATATTCTCTCTTGGGGCTCAGGAGCCCTTTGGGGAGAGGCAGTGTGTATAGTGGGCCACACCTGGAAACTGAGGCTACCGTGGTGAGGCTGGTCTGGGAACAGGGTGGATGCTGACCTCAAACATGGGTTGGGAGCAGTGGCAGCATACCTACCCTAACACTGGTCACATAGTCTCACCCTCTAGGCTGTGGACATTGCCTGGTGGCCATGTCCTGTCCAGCACTGCTGCTCTGCCTGGCACAGCTTGTCCTTCCCCCTGGCAGGGATACTTCAGGCAGGATGTGGATGGCCTTCTCACTCTCAGCTGTTTTGAGCTGGCTGGAGGGTGGCCCTTGTTCTCTGTTATTTCTGGCAAAGCGTTCTTTTTTGGTCAGGAGGTGGTTAAAGTGAAAGAAGCCATCTCCTGCTCAGAGCCTTGGGTGGGCTGGGCAGGTCTTCTCCCTAGTCCCTAGCAGAGCTTCAGGCCTCCTCAGAAAGCCCCTCCTTGGGAAGTGAGGGGTGGCCTCCAGGGAGGGAGGAGGAGGAGGTTCCCTGGAGGCTGCCTACAGAGGGCCCCCTTTTGCTGGTCTTCCACCTTCTCTCCGGGCCTCCGTCCTGGCTGGGTGTGGCCTGGAAGGAGTTGCAGTCCAGGTGACCCGGTGGTCTCCAAGGATGGCTGGTTCCTGCCTGTGGGATTCAGGAGTGGTGAATTGCCTGAAACCACACTTCTTGAGTTTGGCCACCACTGGTAGGGCTAGAGGTGGGCATGGGGTGTGCTTCTGTCTGTTAGAGGCAGGGCTGCCAGCCCAGTTCCCAGAGAGAACCAGGCAGAGGCCCAATGACCCCAGTTTTCACTCACAACCACCTCCAATTTCTGAGTTCAAATGATCTTCTCTTGCCTCAGCCTCCCAAGGAGCTGGGACTACAAGCGCCTGCCACAACACAGGCTAGTTTTTTTTTTTATTTTTATTATTGTTTTTTAATTAATTATTTGTTTTTAGAGACATAGTCTTACTTTGTCACCATTGGTAGAGTGCCTTGGTGTCACAGCTCACAGCAACCTCCAGCTTTTGGGCATAGGCCATTCTCATGCCTCAGCTTCCTGAGTAGCTGGGACTATAGGTGCCTGCCACAATGCCCAGCTATTTTTTTGTTGCAGTTTGGCCAGGGCTGGGTTAGAACCCACTACCCTTGGTATATGCAGCCGGTGCCCTACTCACTGAGCCACAAGTGCCACCCAGGCTAATTTTTTTACAGATGGGGTCTTGCTCTTGCTCAGGCTGGTCTCGAACTCCTGAGCTCAAGCAGTCCATCTGCCTCGGCGTTCCAGAGTGCTAGGATTGCAGATGTGAGCCACCGTGCCTGGCCTAACCACAGTCTTTGAGTACCTGGCCTCCTCAGGCCAGGGCTCTGGGTAGGATGGTGTCCAGACCTATGGGGGAATGCCTACCAGGTGGGGTTCTCCTCACCACTCTGCCTTAGCAGAGATTGCTGTCATGTTAAAACTTTCTCTCTCAGGCGCTGACCGCATGCACTGAGGTTGTGGGTTTGAACCCAGCCCGCTAGCTAAACATCAGTGACTGCTGCAACAAAAAAATAGCCGGGTGTTGTGGTGGGCACCTGTATACAGTCCTAGATACTTGGGAGGCTGAGGCAAGAGAATTGCTTAAGCCCAAAGAGTTTGAGGTTGCTGTGAGCTGTGACGCAACGGTACTTTTTCCAAGGGTGACATAGTGAGACTCTGTCTCAAAAACAAACAAAAACTTCCTCCCTCACAGCCTCTGAAAGATTCTGGCCAAAGTGTGCTCTCCTGCCCTTTGTGTGGTCCTAGGAAAACAGGCCTTGGTGACCCTGTTCCAGCTTCCTCACTGAGCCTCTGAGTCTATGTGGACTTTTATTTATTTATTTTTTAAACTTTATTCAAAGTAATATGAGGGTACATATTTAGGTTACATTGTTCTCACTTCCATGGTAAAGTTCCATTTGTAGAAGAGCCCCTCCCCCAGGGGGCATGTCCTACACCCTCACAATGTACACATTAGGTGAGATCCTGCCTGGTGCCCTCCCTCCTTCTGCCAAACGTGCCCCCGCTTCCCTCTATCCCTGAACTGGATTATAATAGTGTTTTATTGTTCTTAGGAACATGTAATTGTTTATATATTAATTTCATATTATTATCATTATTATTTTTGTAGAGACAGTCTCACTTTATCACACTCACTTTATCACAGAGTGCCCTGGCATCACACAGCTCACAACAACCTCCAACTCCTGGGCTTAGGCAATTCTCTTGCCTCAGCCTCCTGAGTGGCTGGGACTACAGGCACCCGACACAACGCCCGCCTATTTTTTTGTTACAGTTTGGCCAGGGCCAGGTTTGAGCACGCCACCCTTGGTATATGGGGCCAGTGCCCTACCCATTGAGCCACAGGCGCTGCCCCTAATTTCATGTTAGTATGGAGTAATATTCATCTTTTCCATTCTTGCGATACTTTACATATAGAATCTATTTCTTTTTTTTTTTCTGAGACGGAGCCTCAAGCTGTCCCCCTGGGTAGAGTGCCATGGCATCACAGCTCACAGCAACCTCCAACTCCTGGGAAAAT
>NW_003852613.1:349463-351260 GCF_000181295.1 Otolemur garnettii | reverse complement strand
CATCACAGCTCACAGCAACCTCCAATTCCTGGGCTCAAGCAATTCTCTTGCCTCCACCTCCCAAGTAGCTAGGACTACAGGCACCTGCCACAATGCCTGGCTATTTTTTGGTTGCAGCCATCGTTGTTTGGTGGGCCTGGGCTAGATTTGAATCTGCCAGTTCAGGTGTATTTGGCTGGCACCTTAGCCACTTGAGCCACAGGCGTCGAGCCGTCTATGTGGACTTTTAAAGCCTCTACCCTGAGGCAAGTGAGGCCTCAGCTTGCATGGGACCCTGGGCCAGTGGGCCCCGGGGGTGCTGCTCTAAGGTCAGGCGGTGGTTAGGGCCTTGAGGGGTACTGGAAGCCCAGTCCCTACCTCTCCTCTTCCCTTTGGCTGTTTGGCTAGTGAGAGCTGGGTCAGTGGATGAAGCAATCTCAGATGCAGAACCTGACGGGAGTTCTTGGCCTGGGGGTTGACTGCCCTCTGGAGATGTGCTAAGGGCTGCCTAGCCTTTGAGGAGGAGCAGGGAGAGATGGACCAGGTCTCCCCAAGGCTGCTCTGCTCTCAGGCTCAGTGCCAGTCAGGAAATTAAATGGGTGGGGGGTTCCTGTGTCCATAGCTAAAGATGACATCCCTCTATACCGTGAGCCATGGAGTAGAGGCTCACAGGATTGCGGGAAGGGGCTTCCTCATGTGGGGACATGGGGGCTGAGCATGCAGCTCCTGGATGGCCCTGAGGATCAAATGACACAGCACATGGATAGGGCAGGTGGCTGGGCAGACCCAGTAAATGTTAGCTTGTGGTGTTCTCTGGAGGGAAGGGGAGCGGATGTGGGAGTGTTCTGTTTCATGGAGGTGGTATTTACATGCAGTGAAGAGTCCGGGGGTCGTCAGTGTGGCTATTAATGAGCTTTGATGGGGCATCCACTATAACCCAGACTCCCAGCAGCAGAGAACTGCCCTCGCTCCAGAAAATTCCTCCTGTTGCATCTCAGGCTGTCCTTACCTCATCCGCACAGCCTGTCTTTACTTGGGTTTCACCTTTTCTAGAGTTGTTATATATGGAGGCATGCAGTCTGCACCCTTTGTGAGAGCTTTCTTGCACTAAGCACAATAACTGGGAGATTCATCCTGGTCCCTGCATCATTTATGCTTATTTATTTATTTATTTTGTAGAGACAGTCTCACTTTATTGCCCTTGATAGAGTGCTGTGGTGTCACAGCTCACAGCAACCTCCAACTCCTGGGCTTAAGCGATTCTCCTACCTCAGCCTCCCAAGTAGCTGGGACTAGAGGCGCCCTCCACAATGCCCGGCTAGTTCTTGGTTGCAGTTCAGCCTGGGCCAGGTCTGAACCCACCACCTTTGGTATATGGGGCCGGCGCCCTACTCACTGAACCACAGGCACCACCCTGCTTTTTTATTTTTTTGAGACAGGGTCTCACTGTGTCACCCCGGGTAGAGTGCTATGGTGTCACAGCTCACAACAACCTCAAACTAGGGCTTAATCGATCCTCTTTCCTCAGCCTTTCAAGTAGCTGGGACTACAGGCGCCTGCCACAAAACCTGGCAGGCCAAAGCCTGGCATTTTTTTGTTTTGGGTTGTAGTTGTCATTGTTGTTTGGCAGGCCCTAGTTAGGTTCGAACCCACCAGCTCCAGTGTATGTGGCTGGTGCCCTAGCTGCTGAGCTACAGGTGCTGAGCCATTTATGCTTTAAAAGAAAGCATATTTTTATTTTGAGACAGAGACTCAAGCTGTTGCCTTGGGTAGAGTGCTGTGGCTGAGCTACAGGTGCTGAGCCATTTATGCTTTTAA
>NW_003852613.1:336589-349260 GCF_000181295.1 Otolemur garnettii | reverse complement strand
GCAACCTCCAACTCCTGGGCTCAAGCAAGTCTCCTGCCTCAGCCTCCCAAGTAGCTGGGACCACAGGCGCCCACCACAACGCCTGGCTATTTTTTGGTTGCTGTAGTCATTGTTTGGTGGGCCCGGCTGTATTCGAACCCGCCAGCTCAGGTGTATGTGGCTGGCGCCTTAGCCGCTTGAGCCACAGGCGCTGAGCCTATGCTTTCTTTTTTAAGGATTTTTTTTTGAGTCTCACTTTGTCATTCTTGGTAGAGCGCTATAGCATCATACCTCACAGCCTTCAACTCTTGGGGTCAAGTGATTCTCTTACCTCAGCCTCTCAAGTAGCTGGGACTATAGGCACCCACCACAATACTTGTCTCACTGTTGCTCAGGCTGGTAATTGAACTCTTGAGCTTAGGTAATCCACTCGCCTCAGCCTCCCAGAGTGCTAGGATTATAGGTGTGAGCCACCGCGTCCGGCCTTTTTTAAGAACTTTAAAAAGTAATGCATAGTTATTGAAAATCGGAGTATTACAGAAACAAATCTACACACACTGTGTTTTTTATAATCCCACTGCAGAGATAACCATGTGGCTGTTGGGCGTGCCGCCTCTAAGGTATTTCTTTCCATAGAATGGACCTGCTAGGTCAGGTGGGGTCAGGCTGGGCCTTCTGGAGCAGCTGCCTTACCATAGTAGTGGAGGGCTGGACAGGGAAGGTGCAGCTGGAGGCGGTGGTGTGGGGGCTTTGGCCCAGCCTAGCTCTGCAGATCAGGCCTTCCCTTGAAAGATTGGGGTATTGCAGTGCGCCCCAACCCTTGTCTTGAGCCTGCCCTCAGTGTGGCGGAAATGCCTCAGTGGGACCAGGGGGCAAGAAAAGGAGGCAGGTAAACCAGAGATGTCTTGTTCCTTCCACCGCAACTTACGTGTTCACAAGTGGAGCTGAGCCTCTGCCTAGTGGGCAGTATCCTGTCCTTCCCTTCTGGGATCAGCCAGTGGGAGCTCTTCCACCCACAGAGGAAGCCTGGGATGAAGGGGTCCTAAGGAGGCAGATTCTGTACCACACTTTCTGCCCTTCTCCAGACTCCTGGGAGGGGCCAGGTTGCAGCCTTAGAGGATCTGGATGGCCCGGCTAGCCTGGGCCTACTGCCCTACTGCCCCAGATCTCAGGCATCCTGGGAGCCAGTGCTCTGGGCGGGCAGTAGGCCAGGGCCAGGCATGCTGTCCTTGGGGCTGATAGGCACACAGCCTGGGCCTGCTGCCAGGAGCTTTTGGATGCCAGGCAGTGTCCTCATCCCAGCCTAGTCTGGCTTGTGCCTGGGTGGGGCACCAGCCCTTGGGCCAGCCCTAGAGCCATGTTCCTGGTTTCTTGGAACTCCCCAGGCAGGGGCCTTTTGGAGTGGGTGCTTGCTGCTGTCATGTCCCACAGTGAGTGGGCAGGGCGCAGTTCTCCTGCTGTTGTCATTTGGGTTGGGAAGAGCAGAGCAGTACTTCAGAGCAGGGTAGTGTGGGGATCCCCTCTCATGGGGTGAGGATCCATCGCTACTCACCGACATGGTGGTGGCCAAGACTTGGCCTAGCCTGGGTGTAGTTGTCAGGGAGGATACAGGGAGGCCAGCCCTGCCCTGTCCTGCTTAGTGTCACATCTGACCCAGCCCAGGGCTCGCCCTTCCTTGGCTGAGAAGGAGACATTGGTCCTTGACTGGTGAAGTGCCTGGCAGGGCGGAACAGTGGGGACCCATGGTGGTTGTTCCTGCTCTGTGGCACTTCAGTGCACAGAAAGTCCTTTTCTGCCACCCACTTCCTGCGCAGGGTGTGGTAGCTGGCCTGACCTTGGACAAGGGCGGGTGACCCCCTAGCTACAGGGTCTGGCAGGTGGTCTGCTGGCCGAGGTGATGGGGTGATGGCACAGGGTTTCGTGCTGGGTGTCTGGTCAGTAACAGTGTGCTGTGCTGCCACGGCTACCTGGCTGGTCATCAGTGGCCTCTGCTTCCCTTCTAAGGCTGACAGAGCTGTCCATGGCTGTAGGCCGGCTTTAGCCCTCACTCAACACTCAACACGGATGATCTTAGGCTTCTGTACCTACAGAGCTGGTTCTGCTGCCCTCTGGGCCTTTGGTGGGATCCTGGGCAGATCATGTGCCCCTCCCCTGGGGACCCCCTCCAAGAGAGGAGCTGGTGCTCTAGGGGCTGGAGAGACAGCTGACAGGCTGAAGCCAGGCCTCCCAGCCACAGGCCGGCACCCGGGTCTGGTCACATTCCTGTAGGACCTGCTGAGCCTCCCTGGCCTGAGGGTAGAGGGTGGAGTGGGGGAAGGGCAGGCAGGGACGGGCTCCGGCTGCTGCAGGCCCCCTTCCCCACCCCTGGCTCCATTCCAACGGAGCTCAGCTGGCCCCTGCTGGGTGCCAGGCCCAGAACCTCCAGGTCCTCCTGCAGCAGGACCAAAGCGCTGACAGAGGGAGCCTGCCCTCATCTGGCTGCAGCTGCCAGCAGCTTAGGTGGGTTGGTATTTGAAAGGCGAAGCCCGCAGCTTGGGCAAGCCCTTAGGCAGTGAAGCCTCTTGCTGGAGAGGCAAGGCCCTGTGGTCAGGCCAGGCCAGGCTAGAGGGGGCTGGGCCCTGCTGGCAGGGAGGGGTAAGAGCAGATCCTAGAGGGCTGAGGCAGGGGAGCCAGAAGCGGTTGGGACTGGTTCTTATAAATAGCCCTTGCACAAGTGGCTCCAATTTTGACCTTTTGTTATGTAAATGTGGGCAGCCTGGGAAGGGCCTTGCCCAGGCCTCCTGCCACTCACTGCCCTGCCTGCCAGGAATTGTGTGCCTGCCACCAGCAGCCCCAGGCCTAGTTAGTCCCTGGGGTGTCCTAAATCTCCTGTGTGTGTGTGTGTGTGTAAGGGGGAAGGTTTAGTGTCCACTCAGCTACCCAGGCCTGCTCCTGTCTTTACCTTCCCCTTGCCGTCTTTGGAGCACTGTGACCACTGTCTCTGTGGGCTGCCCTAAGTGCCAAGCCTTTTTGGAAATGAGGGCCCCATTCCCTCCCTCACTGACATCTCTCTAGGTGACCCTGTCTGTCCTCTCTCCAGGTGACCAGGCATTGATGCACCCCCAGGAAGGCCACGCACTCAAGGAGGCTGCCCCCGCTGGCTGCTGCTCACATGGTGTCTGGGCCCCTGGCACTCCGGTAGGCTGTTGGAGAGGTGTGGGGGATGGGGGACCACTGTCCACGCCTTCTCCCCAGGGCTCTCTAAGTGGTACACACAGCCCAGCAGCTGTCCTTCAATTATCCTGTCCTATAATCCTTTGTATGTGCACAGCACTGGACAGAGTGGAGAGAGCCTGGGGCCCACTGCCCTTCACTCATCCCCTTGCTGGGCTCTGGGTACCAGGTGTCCTGGGTGCTAGCAGAGCTGGCACTGGTGTTTCCCTGGGGCTGGGTGTCCAGGGCCCATTGTGGAAGCCACACCTTGGGCTTTTTATCCTTGTCTGGCTGGCTCTACGGGGGAGAGAGTGGAAGAGGATTGGTTCCCAAAGTCTCCAGCCTCTGAACACCCCCTGCAGGTGCTGAGTGCTAGAGTCCAAGGGCCATATTGCACCTTGTGTGTTCACTCTGAGCTCTGAGGCCTTCGGGGTGCCTGTGTTGGGAAGAATGTTTCTGTCCTGGGAAGAAAGGATAGGGTGGGACCTTTTCTAGGGCTCTATCCCCCTGGGAGGCAGGGCTGGCTGTTCTGGGAGAGGCAGGAGATCCTAGTGGGGGAGGATCAGAGTGGCTGGGTTGTTTACAGAGCTTGGACCCTGAACTGCATGGAGCAGAGCTCCCTGTAGTCCCTGCTCCTGTCTCCACTGGCCTCCTGCCCTGTGGAATCCTGTGGGGCCACCTGGACACCATCTGCCTTCTCTAGTCCTGGCTCGGCGCCCTTTTCTGCTAAGCTGCTCTCCAGTGCTCTGGCAGGGGTGCAGATGGAGCTGGATGCTGTTTCTTGTAATTGGGAGCTAAACTTGGGGTGGAGGATGGCTTTGAGTGCCGTCCCGGGCACTGCTGGCTGTGGTCCTTCCTCTTCCCTTGCATTTCCTACCTCAGTGTCCATGCCCTGCCCTTGCTCTCCCCACTGAAAATAGGATCGCTCTGCTCCTTGGGATGCATGGTCAGGAGCAGCAAGTCCTTGGAGCCCCACTTGCACTCCGCTGTACCAGGGGACCAGCACGCCTGTGGGCTTGTTGCTTCTTTTTTTTTTTTGGAGAGAGTCTCACTTTGTCATCCTTAGTAGAGTGCCATGGCGCCACAGCTCACAGCAACCTCAAACTCTTAGGCTAAAGTGATTCTATTGTCTCAGCCTCCTGAGTAGCTGGAACTACAGGTCCCTGCCACAACACTGGGCTATTTTTAGAGACAGGGTCTCTTGCTTGGGCCAGTTTGGAACTTGTGAGTTCAAGCAATCCACCTGCCTCGGCCTCCCAGAGTGCTGGGATTATAGGCGTGAGCCATCGCACCCAACTGCTTGTTGCTTCATGACCATAGTCAGCCTCTCGTTTGGTGGAGGCCAGCTAGCCATCTTACCCAGCTACACATGGCGTTGCCCTTCCTAGAAAGGACATAGGGTCCAGGTGGTGCCAGTGGGTTGGCACCTGGAGGTCCAGGCTGGAGAGGTGCTTGGTGCCCACACAGAGGTGAAGGGGAAGAGCAGGCTGTAGGAAGGGGGTGGCCTGGGACAGGCAGGCTGCGACCTCTGGGAGGCATCACCACAACTTTTGGCTAATGCTAAAGCTTAGGCAGCCTCAGGTTGTCTGCAAGGCAGCATCGTGGAGTAAAGGCTAGCAGATGGTTTGATTTGGGCCATAAAGTATCTAAAAAAGCATCTTCATTTAGCATTTGAAGATTTCACATGAGAATTTAGATTTTTAGCTTGTCTAGAAAGCTGGGAAAATAGACTGCGCACAGACAGGAGTGGTCAGTTTACCCTAGGGGCTCTTGGTTCCTGGGTTGTATAAGCCAGTTGCTGGTCATTTTTGGGTCCCCTGCTGGTCCCTGTGGGTGTGTGATCAACTTCCTTAGTGCAGAGATGGTAGCTTGAGCTGTGAGGTCAAGTGTAAATCCCAGTGTCTCTACTTGGCACTCTCGTGGCGTTCAGCATCTGTTCTCTCATCTACACAGGTGGGATGAGGGCCTCTGTCCCTTCTTGGACAGCCTGAGTCCTCAGTGAGGTGATATGTGTATGGTACCTGCATGTGGCAGGCATGTAAGTTCCTCCCTGTGCACTATGCCTGGGGGGCTGTGTGTGGGGATCAGGTGCCGGGTGGAAGTTGCAGCCCCTCTGGGTGCCACATGAAGTCCCTCCCTGCCCCAGGGCCCCAGCACAATTGTTCTGGTGAACTAAAGTGTGGGTGCCTGTTTGCCCACAGGTGGTACGCGTGGGCAGGGCGCAGGGACATGGGGCCCGACATGGAGCTGCCCAGCCACTCAAAGCAGCTCCTGCTGCAGCTGAACCAGCAGAGGACCAAGGGCTTCCTGTGTGACGTCATCATCATGGTGGAGAACTCCATCTTCCGGGCCCATAAGAATGTCCTGGCTGCCAGCAGCATCTACTTCAAGTCCTTGGTCCTGCATGATAACCTCATCAACCTGGACACAGACATGGTCAGCTCCACAGTGTTCCAGCAGATCCTGGACTTTATCTACACGGGCAAGCTGCTACCCAGTGACCAGCCAGCCGAGCCCAACTTTAGCACTCTCCTCACTGCCGCCAGCTACCTCCAGCTGCCTGAGCTGGCAGCCCTCTGCCGCCGCAAACTTAAACGAGCTGGTAAGCCTTTCGGCTCTGGGCGGGTGGGAGCTGCTGGCATGGGGCGGCCCCCCCGCAGCCAGCGGCTATCCACTGCCTCTGTCATCCAGGCCCGATATCCCGGGCTTGCGGATGGGCGCAAAGGGGCCCACGCCCCCCAGGAGCTCCCCCAGGCCAAAGGCTCAGATGAGGGGCTCTTCCTGGAAGGTTCTAACCAGGAGAGCGTGCATGGCCTGGGCCGGGCTATCTGCCCAGCCAGTGGGGAGGCGGGACTGGGGGCCTGCAGTAGCAACACCAATGGGAGCAGCGGGGGCTGTGAGCAGGAGTTGGGCCTGGACCTGTCCAAGAAAAGCCCACCCCTGCCTCCTGCTACCCCTGGGCCCCACCTCACCCCCGACGACTCAGCCCAGCTTAGCGACAGTCAGCATGGCTCTCCCCCCTCGGCCTCTGCACCTCCTATTGCCAACAGTGCCTCTTACTCTGAGCTGGGGGGCACCCCTGATGAGCCCATGGATCTGGAAGGGACAGAGGACAACCATCTGAGCCTCCTGGAGGGGTCTGGCGGGCAGCCCCGGAAGAGCCTCCGGCACTCAGCCCGTAAGAAGGAGTGGAGCAAGAAGGAACCTGCAGCTGGCTCCCCCTTTGAGCGGAGAGAGGCGGGGCCCAAGGGTCCCTGCCCGGGGGATGAGGTCGAAGGGCTTGGGGACAGGGTTCCCAATGGCATCCTGGCCAGTGGGAGTGGCCCCAGTGGGCCATATGGCGAGCCCCCGTACTCCTGCAAGGAAGAGGAAGAGAACGGCAAGGATGGCAGCGAGGACAGCGGGCAGAGCGGGAGCGAGGCGGGCAGCGGCCATGCCGGCGCTCACTACCTGTTCCGGCAGGAGGGCTATGAGACAGTTCCCTACGGGGACAACCTGTATGTCTGCATCCCCTGCGCCAAGGGCTTCCCCAGTTCTGAGCAGCTCAACGCCCACGTAGAGACGCACACAGAGGAGGAGCTGTTCATCAAGGAGGAGGGCGCCTACGAGACCGGCAGCGGTGGCGCGGAGGAGGAGGCTGAGGACCTGTCAGCCCCCAGCTCAGCCTACGCAACCGAGCCCCGGCCCTTCAAGTGCTCCGTCTGTGAGAAGACCTACAAGGACCCCGCTACGCTGCGGCAGCATGAGAAGACGCACTGGCTGACGCGGCCCTTCCCCTGCAACATCTGTGGCAAGATGTTCACTCAGCGCGGCACAATGACGCGCCACATGCGGAGCCACCTGGGCCTGAAGCCCTTCGCCTGTGACGAGTGTGGCATGCGCTTCACGCGCCAGTACCGCCTCACGGAGCACATGCGCGTGCACTCAGGCGAGAAGCCCTACGAGTGCCAGCTGTGCGGGGGCAAGTTCACCCAGCAGCGCAACCTCATCAGCCACCTGCGCATGCACACCTCCCCCTCCTAGAAGCCAAAGACCCGGGGCGCCCCGCAGACTCGCCCATCGGGAACCCACAGGAGGAGGCCAAGGAGGCACAGCTGGAGGGGCAGGACCGGGCGGCAGGGCCTCACAAAGGCTCCTCCAGCTGACACCCAGAGCTTTAATCGACAGTCTGTACCAAGTGGAGCCGAGAGGAGGGAAGCCGACTACCTCCCCATCCCGCCCAGGCCCCCACTTCCTGCGATGGCCACCACAGGGTCTCTGGGCGTGGGTCATGTGGGTCTCTGGGACCTAGTCCCTTTGCTGCAGGCTGGCTTGGAGAAGGGAGAGCAGCTGTGCAGCTGAGGAGCAGGGCTGCCTGAGCCTGGGGCGGTGTTTGCGTGCGTGCACGTGTGCTTGTGCTGTGTCTGTGTGTGGCCTGCAGGCCCTGGCTCTGTGGGAAGCAGGTGCTGGGGGGGGGGAAGATCCCCCCCCTCCTTCAAGCCAGGGCACCACTGCTCACTGGCGCTGGGACAGTCAGGGTGACCCCACCGCCTACCTCTCTACAACTAAAGAGCCCTCTGGGCCTATGTTGCTGTTAATTCCTACTGATCTGTTCTTTTGTTTTTTTTAAACCAAAACAAACAATAGTATATTTTCTTCCTGGCCCCTTTGGGGCTGAGCCTGGTCTGCAGACTGAATGTAACAGGGGCAGCCGTCCCTCCTTGGTGTCCTCCGGCCCAGTGCTGTGGGGTGCATGGCGAGCCTGCCTCTCCAGGCCCCAGAAGCCCTTCTTGCCCAAAGGCTTCCTTGGTCCCCAAGCCCTGCCTCTGCTGCCTCAGGAGAGAAAATGCTTTTCCTATAGTTTCTAAGGAATATTCTTTGTTTGGAGGTACTTGTTTTTTAAGAGAAAAACCAGTGTAACGTTTATGTGACTGTTTGAACTGGAAGGTCTGGGATTCCGGGGGTGGGGGGAGGCCAGGACGGTCGGTACTCTCGTTTTCATTCTCCGTGAGCGTGAGTGTGTGTTTGTATGTTTGTGTATGTGGTGTGCGCCGTGTGTGTGAACAGATGTTTCACTTTTCCGCCTTCCTCACTGAACAAGGTAGAGAGACTTCTGACCTTTTGCTACCTCTTGAATTTCATGACAACAATTCACTGGTGACTGGCAGTTGAGGCCTTGACACTTTTGTTTTCCTGATTCGTGTGCCCAGGAAGCCGTTTATGGGAGCTAGCCAGGCTCAGGCTGGTCCAGGCAGCCCTCCTGGGCCCCGATACCCAAAGGGACACCTGCAGCTCATATGTGCTTTTCCCTGTGAGCATCTGGGCAGGGGGTAAGGGGTATGAGCCCCCAACATGAGGCCAGGTACCAGGCACTGAGGACAGAGCAGCCACGATGGGGGCCAGATGTTTGCAGTCCCTTGTCAGGGCTACGATGAGGTAGAAGTGAGCCCCCCCATCCTGACCACCCCCCCAGTGCCTGCAAGAGGCTGAGCTTGAGAAGGCATCAGCCTAGTCTGGTCAGGGAGAGAGGTGGGAGGAGCCACTGGGGCCACATTACCCCCTGGGGAATGGGATTGGCACCTCTTTGAGCAGTCTGGAAGAGGCTGGGCACCACCTATGGGCTCAGGGTCCCACTTCTACTCCAGCCTCACATTCTGTGGGCCAAGATCTGGGCTCACAAGGCTGTGAGCTGTGCTCAGTCCTATTGTCCTTGGCCATTTGGAACCCCAGGGCCCAGGCTAGCAGGCTTTAGCCTCTTCATTTTTGCTTCATGCTTTTCTTTCTTTTGTTTTTCATTCTATTTTAATTTTAGACCAAAAAATTCCAGAGTCATCCCCTACCCTCACCCCTCCAAGAGACCCTCCAGCTGAAACAGAGCCTGAGTTCAGGGACTGAGTGGTGAGCAGGAGTTTTGGGAGTGAGGGAGCTTGGGCCACTTCAAAGCTCCTGGTTGAGCCCCCCATGTGGCCACCCCATCCCTGACTTAGCCACTCTTCCCTTTGGGTGGGAAAGGGAGTGCTGGACCCCAGATCTTGAGTTCCAGCAAGTCAGGCTAGGGACCTGGTGGAGGAGACCCCCGGGCTATACCCCCCTAGTAAGGAGCAAGGTATTCCAGGCCTCTGTTCTCCCAACCCCACCCCGTTCCATCAGCACTTAAGCCACACGACACAAAGTCTGTACCGCACGGGACTGTACACGTGCCTCACGTGTGCGGCCTTCCGGGCTGTGGGCAGCCACATATGTGAGGTGACTCGTGAAAGTAGGTGATTCCTTTGCAGAACTTCAGGGACTGGGAGCAAAGGCCCCCTCACTCAACGATGTTTGTGCGACATAGTATTGTACCCACCTTAGTATTGTATCGAGCCTTTTCTGTATTTTAATGAGAAAGCAAAACACTAGTTTCCTATTTAAGATTTTAAGGGTTTGTGGGGTGGGATGGGGCTAACACAACACCATTTTGTTTTCTGTTCCTTTGATTCCGTGTCGAGCATGCTTGGGAGTGTGTGTGTGCAGATGTCAAGAGCCTCACGAGAAAATTGGGCCATTAGAGTCCAAGATGGCTTACAGTTCTCTGCTTTAGTCACTTAATTCCTGAATGTTTCGGAGAAACAGGAAACAGAAAATAGCAGATGTCATGTAGGAAAGATAAACAAAGAAGGAAAAAAGAAAAAAAAAGCTCATACCCAAATTCACAAAACCTATTTTTTAAACCAAAGCACATTTTGAATGAGTATGGAACCTCAGTGGGCTCAGAAAAAGATACTAATATATTTATCTCATTGTTTACATAAGCTTTTACAGTTTCAGACCTCAGCAGCTATGAGGCCAGTCCCAGGGAATCCTCACCTCCTGCTGGATACCCTTCCGAGTTGCCCTGGAGTGGCTCACGGACAGAGAGGCAACCCTGGGGGGCTGGGGAAGGGGCTAGAAGCCTCCCTGGGTTCACCTGAGCCCTCATCCCCATTCCCAGGGCCTCTCCAAGCCCAGCTGGCACCAAAGAGCTTGGGCCCGTGCTGACCAGCCTCCAAGGCCTCCTGGCTGGACCACAGTGGTCCTGGCCAGCTGGTGTACTGGGAGTGGCTGTCAGTTCTGGCCACAGGACCTGAGTCTGGGCTTGGGTCCCCGCACTGCTCTGCCCGTGACCCTCAGGGTGGGTTGATGTGAGGGTCCCACTCAAGCCAAAAAGCCGGGATCTTTGCACAGCTCAGGCGACTCTGGGGGGGAGGGGGTCCCCTCCTCCTGGGGATTCCCCTTCCCCATCCCCATCCTAGGCAACAGAAGGTGCTGACTGGGTCTGGTTCTTACCAACACAGACGGTGCAAACACTCTTAACAGTGTTGTTTTTGTATCAAGATGTTTGTGCAGTGATGAATGTATTTATTTCTCAGACTTGGGGCGAGCAAGCGGCAGGCCAGGCTCCGCCACCGCACGTTCCCACCCGACCGGGCCCTGGCAAGGGCTCCTCCAGGATTGCAAAAAAGGAAAAAAAGAAAAGATGAACCTTTAAGCAAATAAGAATCTCAGAGACTCGCAGCATAGCCATACACCTCAGCCTGTGAAATGAACAGTCCGAACCCACGCTGACTTCTCCCACCTCACTCAGCTGTGTGCATTTCCCGTTCGTCACCACTTGGGGGCGCTGGGCCGCCTGCCCGCTCCCCCACCCGTCAGTATTCACTGGTCCTCAGGCCTCTGTGCAGGAGTGCGATCTGGGCTGGGCCGGGGCAGGCGGACCCCACCTGTTCTCTCTGGCTGTCCTGAGTCAGGCAGGGCCTGGTCAGCCTCAAGGGCAGGGCTCAGGGAGTGGGAGGCTGCATCCGTCCAACCCCTAGGTTTGGGGGACAGAAGCCAAAGGCGCCAGGCCTTACAAGATCAGAAAAGGGCTCTCTCTGCCCTGCAGTGCTCCCCCCACCCCCACATGAAAGGACCAGGGTCCTCCTATTCCCCACAATCACGTTGGGGCAGACCTTGAACCTGTGAATTGGATGCTGGGAGTTAGGGGATGGGAAGACCTAACCAGAGCCTCAGTCTGACATTCCAAGCTGGGAGTGGGTGTAAGCTGCGGGAATTGAGGCTGCCCAGGACCTCCTTCCTCAGATGCCCCAGCTTCAGTCACCCCACTTTAATTTTCTATCAGGAACCTCTCCCCCTACCTCACCTTGCTATTTATTGCTATAATTTATTGACCTCAAAAATGCTGCATAACAGACCTCACTTGGGCAGGGAGGTTCCCCAGGGCTCCCCCCTCCACTTGGCGGGACCCCATGGGGCCAGGTGCTGAGGGGAGCCTCTCTGTCCCCCACCCATCACTAGCTTCCCCCCACTTCCCCGGGGGAGCCCCTGGTTGGGCACTGGCTCATTCTTACAAATACCTCGAGGGGGAGGGGGGAGGGGGGTTATAACTGTTTTGTTTAATTGGAACTGTAAGAGGGATCATGTCCTGTTTTACACCCTTCTCAGAAAAGGGGAAGGGTACCAGGATCGCACTCCTGTACTGGCCACTGTCACTCGTCACATTTTGGATAATTCAGGTCAGAGCTGCAGGCACGCAGCCATCCAGTGTCGTAAGAAAGGCGACTCACCATGACTGACCTCTCCACTCAGAAGCGTGCAGTCTTAATGTACAGCGATGAGAAACTGTTATTTTATGATCTTTTCATTAAAAGCTTGGTTGAAAACTAGCAAAGGCCTCTGTGTTCTGCTGTGGCTGTTCTGTAGCAAGGTGACAAATGGCTTCCAAGTCCTTGGAGGGTGGGATCTTGGGTGGGGGCCTGGCTGCTACCTCCCAGCTGTGCTCGGTGGTGGTGGTAGGTCCCAGGGTTGGATCCCAAGCCAGGAAACCAGCACTTTGGTTGGCCTCTTGGGCATCCTTGGCTGAGATGGCTGACGCCATCCAGGAAGCAGTGATGCAGAAATAGTTGACAGTGGGCAAGGACCTGGTGACTGGGATAGGAGAGGTCTGCCTTCTGCTCACTGTCCCTTCCTGTTGTCTGGCCTGAGGGAGGAAGGGAAAGGAGATGGTACCTCTCCAGGGGTCACTTGGGTGGGAATTCCAAAAGAGTGAAGACCTGGGAGGAAGAGCAGGGATTAAGGGTGACTGGGCCTGCAGACATCCCTCGTGGCTCCTGGCAGCAGCATAGGAACCCGTGACCCTGCTTGGTCACTGCTAATCTAAATAGTGGTGCATTCTGCTCAATTGTTTTAAATTGTGGTTTTATCAAGGTGCTTCCTGAATATAATTTAAATAATCAAATAGTTCTTTAAAAGGCTTAAAGGCTCGGTGCCTATAGCTCAGTGAGCTGGGTGCCAGCCACATGCACCAGGCTGCTGGGTTATATGTGGCCAGTGCCTTAAAACAAAAAAAACGAAAAAGAAACTATTCTTTGCTTTCAGCCTTTTTTTTTTTTTTTTTTTTTGAGACAGTTTTATTATGTCACTCTCGGTAGAGTGCTATAGTGTCACAGCTCACAGCAACTTCAAACTCTTGGGCTCAAGCAATTCTCTTGCCTCAGCCTCCCAAG
>NW_003852613.1:327441-333880 GCF_000181295.1 Otolemur garnettii | reverse complement strand
ACATGGACAGTTGTGCCATTAGCCTTTTCTCGCTGCACCCGCTCAATGTAGATGACATATTTCTTCTTGTAAACCTGGACTACTTTACCAATCTGCTGACCTTTATAAGGCCCCGGACAACCTGAACTTCATCATCCTTTCGGATGGGCATGGATCGAACATTGTACTTCTGTCTCAGCTCTTTGGAAAGAGGGGAAGACATAATCTTCCTGCGAATGTGGGAAGGTGCATTGAAATGTCTTTTGCGGTTCTTGCTTCGGTCCGAAGTCACAAAGGGATTGAACTTCATTTTGGCTTAGGAGACCACGCTCTAGGAAATAACACTGCCTGACTTAACTCTATAGCTTCACATGATCCCTCCTGTCAGCTCTCGTTTCTGAGTCTCCAAATTCCCTGACCCTCCATCCCTCTGCTTCACGGCGGCCTTTAAGTTAAGAAGAAAAAAGATCAAAGCCATTTCCAGTCCCCTTCCCTAGCTGTTATTCGGAGGCCACCGAGGTCAGCCGCCACTGTGCAAAGGACGGATCTCTATTTTTTTTTTTTTTTAAATGAGACAGAGTCTCACTTTATTATCCTCAATAGAGTGCTATGGTGTCACAGCTCACAGCAATCTCCAACTCCTGGGCTTAGGCAATTTTCTTGCCTCAGCCTCCTGAGTAGCTGGAACTACAGGCGCCCACCACAACGCCTGGCTATTTTTTTGTTGCAATTTGGCCGGGGCCGGGTTTGAACCCACCTCCCTCAGTATATGGGGCCAGCGCCCTACCTACTGAGCCACAGGCACTGCCCTTAAAGACTTAAACAGGTGGACTACCAATTTGTTCAGAAAGCTGCTTGGAAGTAAATGAGTGGCACTGAAGATGTGTGGTGTTTATCACACTTGTCCTTGCATGGTGGGATGGGGGAGGCCAAGCAGGCCTCTGGGGGAGAGGGGCTGAGGCAAAGGCCTTGTTAAGCCCAACCAGCACCTTTAGACTAGTGCCTTTTATTGGTTGCAGTTGTCATTGTTGTTTAGCAGGCCCGGGCCAGGTTTGAACCCACCAGCCTTGGTGTATATGGCCAGTGCCCTACCCACTGAGCTACAGGTGCTGCCTGAGACTAGCGCCTTTTAGTACTGGAGTTGTTTTCTTTCTTGTCTTTTTTTTAGTTTACAGCAGTGTCAAACTGGCTCAAGCGATCATTTTGCCTCAGCCTTCTGAGTAGCTGGGACTACAAGTGCCTGACGTAATCCCCGGCTACTTTTTGGTTGCAGTTGTCATTGTTGCTTAGTGGACTTCGACTAGGTTCAAACCCGCCACCCTAGGTGTATGTGGCTAGCACCCTTGCTGACTGAGCTACAGGCGCCACCCTAATATGACTTCTTCCCCACTCCCTCCCAGGAGACTGGTTTTGCTCTGTCACCTAGGTTGGAGTATGGTGGTGCAATCATAGCTTGCTCAAGATATGTCTCTTTCCAGCCAGGCGTGGTACACGTGGTACAGGTGTAGTCCCAGCTGCTTGGAACACTTGAGGCCAGCCATGGAAGCTACAGTGCCTGTGAATAGCCAGTGCACTCCATCCTGGGTGACAGATAAGACCTCATTGCTAAGAGAAAACTGCATTTTTTCAAAAGCCATTTGAAGTGGATTATGGTAAGGGACTTCTGTGTGGTGGGGAGTGTGGCACTGAAGAGGTGCAGGCACAGTGAAAAGTGGGCATGGCCTGTCCTGATGGCTCATACCTGTAATTCCAGCACTCTGGGAGGCCAGGTGGGTGGACTGGTTGAGCTCAGGAGTTTGAGACCAGCCTGAGCAACAGTGAGAACTTGTCTCTAAAAATAGCCAGATGTTCAGGCAGCACCTGTGGCTCAAAGGAGTAGGGTGCTGGCCCCATATACGGGAGGTGGTGAATTCAAACCCAGCCCCAGCCAAAAAACACTGCAATAAAAAAAAAAGTAGCCAGGTGTTGTGGCGGGTGCTTGTAGTAATACCAGCTACTTGGGAGGCTGAGGCAAGAGAATTGATTGAGCCCAAGAGTTTGAGGTTGCTGTGAGTTGTGACACCACGGCACTCTGCCCAGGGGGACAGAGTAAGACTGTCTCAAAAAGAAAAAAATGCAATCTATGTTTCCGGATGGGCATCTTACCTGGCTCAGAGCAGGGAGCCAAGATCGGGGCAGTGAGAATGCAAGTTCGTTTCCATCTTGGTGGGTTGAGGAAGTGTCCCTGGTGCTATATATTCCAAGGGAATTTTCCTGCAAGACCTGCTAAAAGGTCATTCATCAAGAGGCACTGCAGGTGTGGAAGGAAGCCTGTGACTCTTTTCGAAAATGACCTGGTAAGCACCAGACTGAGTGATCCAAGGCCCCAGGTGCTGTGTGCTGCAGGACATTACTACTGCTGAGCACAGGGCTGGTGGGTCCTGTCCTGCACCTGCATGGTCCCCTTTCTAGAATCTGAATAAGAACCTGTGGACATGTGAACCCTCAGGCCTTGGCCCTCACCCTGCGCAGGCCATACACACACCCGCCTTTCCACAGCTCCAGGCTGGGAGGAGGGAGCCAACTGAGAGGAGGCAGGAAGTGGCCAGGCACCAGGAAGCTGCCAGGACCCAGCTCTGAATGGTGACATCTCCAACCGGTGGGAGCAGGGCTGGGGAAGGTGGTCTCCACAGACTCTTGGGAGACCAGACACCTGGCATGGGCAGCTAAGGTCCCTTCAGGCTAGGCTGCCACTGTACTTCACCAACTAAAACTGAGAGGTGGGGAGGAAGGCCCCCCCAGGTACTTCCCTCAGCACTGAGCAGCCCCTTAGGTGATGTGAGGCATGAGATGTGACAGCCACACAGCACTCCTCACACTCGTGCCCAGACCCCTCCCCCCTGTGTGGCCAGCCTAGGAAGGGACTCTGCAGCTGGCTGCCAGGTGGCATCTCCTAACGTTGCCAACCAGTGGATCTAAGAAAATGCCATTCCCCAACAATTTTGGGACAAACCTACTTCATGTTCAGCTGCTCTTTCTGGCCACAGTCCCAGCCAGCTGCCCTCTGCAGGTGTCCTCCCAGGGTGAAGCCAGGGCCAGCGTTGAAGCGACAGCATTGCCTATTGCTGTCAGCTGCGCATCCAGGTCACCTGGAAGGAGCCTGCACTTTTGAGTGTGTTGTGTTCCAAGCCCTGGGATTGTTGAGGGAGGGAAATGGGGCACAAGCTGTGGTCCCGACCTCCTGGACCCTGCTATGGGACAGGCAGCAGGTGAACAATGATGATAGTGGTAACAAGCAATGACAGGTAACATTGAGCCTCCATAGCTGGGCTGTGGTCCAGCAAGAAGCCTCAGCCCCTCCTCCCGCACTATGGTTGGTGCCAGAGCTGAGAAGGGGACTCTGGGCTGTGGTCCAGCGAGAAGCCTCAGCCCCTCCTCCCGCACTATGGTTGGTGCCAGGGCTGGGAAGGGGGCTCTGGGCTGTGGTCCAGCGAGAAGCCTCAGCCCTTCCTCCCGCACTATCATTGGTGCCAGGGCTGGGAAGGGGGCTCTGGAGGAGGGATGGCCAGGTGCAAGTTTGCAGGGCTGCCGGGCAAAGCAGAGCAGACTGATAATATTTATGATCTCACAGCTCTGGAGGCCGGACGTCCAATATTGAGTTATGGGCATAGTCGGCTGAGGCCTCTCCCCTGGGTTGGCCACTGGCTACCTCCTCCCTATGTCCTCACAGGGTCATCCCTCCCTGCCTGCCTGTGTTCTCACCTCCTTGTGTAAGGAAACCTTACTGGGTCAGGCCATACCCTCATGACCTCATTTGACTTGATTACCCAAACATGGTCACATTCTGAGGTGTGGGGTCAGGGCTTCCACCCAGGAATGTGGGGGACAGAGCCCATAGCAGGGTGCACAGAGTGATGTGCCATGTGCAGTGGGCAGAGCCTGCAGGTTCAATGAAGCTTCTCTGGAGCTGGCCCTAACGGCTCAGCCTCAGGCAGGCAGGCAGTCAGCCCAGTCTGCCCTTGAGGTCACAGGCCTTGCCCTTTGGGGCATTGACACCTATGGGGTGCTGGCAATTAAGGCAGCACTATCCACAGGGTGCTGCTCAGGTGGCCAAGCTCCCTCAGGTCTGTCCCTGGCCCTCACGCCTTCACCTCACACCACTTCTCTCTCTCTCTCTTTTTTTTTTTTTTTTTATGAGACAGAGCCTCAAGCTGTCCCCCTGGGTAGAGTGCTGTGGCATCACAGCTCACAGCAGCCTCCAACTCCTGGGCTTAAGTGATTCTCCTGTCTCCACCTCCCAAGTAGCTGGGAATACAGGCGCCGGCCACAACACCCAACTATTTTTGGTTGCAGCTGTCATTGTTGTTTGGCTGGTCCAGGCTGGATTCGAACCCAGCAGCTCAGGTGTATGTGGCTGGCGCCTTAGCCGCTTGAGCCACAGGCGCCGAGCGTCACACCACTTCTCTTCTCACAGCCACATTGAGTTGTTGCTTTGGCCACAGGCCACAGCAAAGGCATGCAGGTTTTTGTGGGCTACTAGGATTCTTCAGAGGCTGTGGTGTGGGTGATGAGAGTGGTGTTCACTCTGGAGCAGTGGGAAAACCCAAGAGCCAGGTGGGTGGGTCCCTAGACCCCAACATTGGGATTGGAGTAGCATATTCCTGGGCCTGGGCGCATGGGCCTCAGGAAGCCAGACGGCACCGCCCTCAGGCCCCTGCCAATTGTCTTTCTGGCCTTATCAGTGAGCTGGCTGATCAGAAAAGCCCCTCAGACCACTCTTCCACCCGTCCCCATGTAGCTTGGCTGTGGTCAGCTTTGCTGGTCTCAGCATTCACAGGGCCTGAGGGAGATGGCCCTGACGGTTCCTGTCCCTTAGGAAAGACAGGGGCACTATCAGGGTGCTGCCTTTAGGCTGAGGAAGGGGCTGCCTGGTCTGCTAAGGAATAACCCACCCCACAGGAGGAAAGGCCATGGCCCTTCAGGCATGCGAGTTTTGGGCATAGGTGTCCCAGGCATCCCTGCATGGAGAGTGTGGGAGGCAGAGGGCTGGGGGTACAGTGTTCTGGTGGGTGGAGGGGTTTGCTGTGGGGCCACAGCTGCCTGTGCTTTGAATCCCAGCCCCTGTTGACTGTGGCCTATGCCCTTGGCCAGGATGTCCCATCGCTGCAGTGGAGACAGGCTGTCCCTCCATTGGTCTCATCCTGCCATGTGTGATCCTGGTGGACTCTGTCCAGGAGGGGTTGGCAGGAAAGGCAGCAGGAACGTGTGCAGCCGGCAGGCAGTGCTGAGCATGTGGGTGCAGGGGCAGGGCTGTGGGGACTGAGTTGCGGTCAGGGGTCAGGGACAGGATGACCATCGAGGCTTCCCTAGAAGTGTGTGTTAGGTTGAGCCTGGAAGAAAGCAAAGGAGGCAGCGGACAGTGGGAGGGGCCGGACGGTGGGAGGGGCTGGATAGTGGGAGGGACCGGACAGTGGGAGGGGCCGGACAGTGGGAGGGGCTGGACAGTGGGAGGGGCTGGCGTAAAGGCCCCATGGCCGGGGGTGGGTCCGCCTAGGTACCGTGGGAGAAGGGTAAGTGGCTACTGAGGGGGTTCTAGAATAATCCAGCTCAGAGCCCTGGCATCAGAGGTACCAAGAGGAGGTCAAAGCTGGGACGTGGGTTTTTATTTAAACTTTCTCAGCAAGCACTTGCGTATCACTGTGACCAGCAGTGGTCCGAGTGCTTTGCAGACGGCAGCTCATTTAGGTGACCAGTGCACTCACAGGTGGGCCAGTAGTTTGTGACAGAGAGCCCTCAGGACTAGAGGACAGGTTTGAGGAACGGTGTGTGATGGGGTTGGGGGAGGCAAGGACAGATCAAAATTTCCTCACCAAGGGCTGCAGGAGAAGGAAGGGGGCCTGTGGAGGGCACTGGGGGGAACAGCCAGCAGAGGGGACAGTGTCAGGAGAGCCATTGTGGTCTGACCGAGTGTAGCAAGTGGGCAGGCTGGGGACACTGACAACTGACACATCCCCAAAGGCCTCCTTTAAAGGACATTGGTTTCCTCCCTCTCTCCGCTCAGAGCGCGAAGGTGAGTCGTGAGTTGGGCCGTGCACGCAGAGGGCCAGGAGCAGCTGTGCTGTATACAGGAAGAGCTTCTGTCTGCTTTTCTTTTTCTTTTTTTCTTTTTGAGACAGAATCTCACTCCATCGGCCTGGGTAGAGTGCTGTGGCATCATAGCTCACAGCAACCTCAAACTCTTGGGCCACATACCTCTCCACTACCTGGGGAGTGATTCTCTTGCCTCAGCCTCTCAAGTAGCTGGGACTACAGGAGCCCTCCACAACACCTGGTTATTTTTAGAGACAGGGTCTTGCTCAGGCTAAGGCTGGTCTCAAATTCCTGAACTCTGGCAATCCACCCACCTCAGCCTCCCAGACAGCTGGAATTATAGGCATGAGCCACTGTGCCCAGCCTGAGATTTTATTCTTTTTTTTTTTTT
>NW_003852613.1:325225-326811 GCF_000181295.1 Otolemur garnettii | reverse complement strand
AAAAAAAAAAAAAAATCACCTAATCCTTTTTTTTTTTCTTTGCAGTTTTTGGCCAGGGCTAGGTTTGAACCCACCACCTCTGGTATATGGGGCTATGGGGCTGGTGCCCTACTCCTTTGAGCCACAGACACCGCTCACACCTAATCCTTTTTTTTTTATTTGAGACAGAGCCTTAAGCTATCACCCTGGATAGAGTGCTGTGGCATCACAGCTCACAGCAACTTCCATCTCCTGGGCTCAAGAGATTCTCCTGCCTCTGCCTCCCGAGTATCTGGGACTACTAGCACCCGCCACAATGCCCAGCTGTTTTATTTTATTTTATTTTTTTGGTTGCAGCCATCATTGTTGTTTGGTGGGCCCGGGCTGGATTCAAACTCACCAGCTCAGGTGTATATGGCTGGCACCTTAGCTGCTTGAGCCACAGGCACTGAGCCACCTAATCCTTTTTATTGAACATTTTTTTACATGGACGCTCTTCCATTATCTGGATATAACATGCATTACATAGGCTCGGTGCCTGTAGCATAGTGGTTATGGTGCCAGCCACATACAGCGAGGCTGGCAGGTTTGAACCTAGCCTGGGCCAGCTAAACGACAATGACAACTGCAACCAAAAAATAGTCAAGCATTGTGGTGGGCGCCTGTAGTCCCAGCTACTTGGGAGGTTGAGGCAGGAGAATCACTTAAGCCCAAGAGTTGGAGGTTGTTGTGAGCTGTGATGCAACAGCACTCCACTGAGGGCAACATAGTGAGACTCTGTCTGAAAAACAAAACAAAACATTCATTACATAAATCTTTTCCTGTGACTGAGCAGAAAATAAAAGGTTTAAATACAAAAAAGGGGGGAGGGGCTTCTGAGACTTGTAAAATGGACGTGGGGTTTTGTTTTTGAGACAGAGTCTCACTATGTTGACCTGGGTAGAGTGCTGTGGTGTCAAACTTTTGGGCTTAAGCAATTCCCTTGCCTTAGTCTTCCAAGTAGCTGCAACTATAGGTGCCTGCCACAACACCCAGCTGTTTTTTGGTTGTAGTCATTTTTGTTTGGCGGGCCTGGGCTGGATTCAAACCCTCCAGCTCCAGTGTATGTGGCTGGCTCCCTAGCCACTGAGCTACTAAGACTATATGATAAATACAGAATACAGAAGTATGAGGTGTGCATTCAGCTACAAAGACCAGCTCTAAAGGGCTACATACCTGTCCACTACCTGGGGACCAATCCTGGTAAATGAGGGAAACTTGCCAACAGTAGAATGTAGGGATGGATTTATGGGGGCTTGCTTAGAATCTTCTCACCTTGGCTGGACGAGGTGGCTCAGGTCTGTGATCTCAGCACTCTGGGAGGCCAAGGTGGGTGTATAGCTTGAACTCGGGAGTTCGAGACCAGCCTGAGCAAGAGTGAAACCCCCTCTCTACTAAAAATAGAAAAACTGTCTGGGTATTGTGGCAGGCACCTGTTGTCCAGCTACTCTGGAGGCTAAGCCAAGAGAATCACTTGAGCCCAAGAGTTGGAGGCTGTTGTAAGCTGTGACCCCACGGCACTCTACTCACAGGGACAGAGTGAGACTCTTATCTCAAAAAAAAAAAAA
>NW_003852613.1:321154-323907 GCF_000181295.1 Otolemur garnettii | reverse complement strand
CAGCAGGTGTGAGGGGCTGGCTGAGGGGCCGGTAAAGCTGTGGAGCTCAAATATAGCAGGCTTTGGCCCAGAGGGGCTTGAAGTCACCAAGGCTGGGGGGCTTTCAGTTCCCAAAGCTCAAGAGATCCTCTTGTCTCAGCCTCCCAGATAGCTGGGACCACAGGCACTGCCACAACACCTGGCTATTTTTTAGAGATGAGGTCTCTGCCCACACCTCTTCTCAAATTCCTTCTAAGGCTCAGGTTTCCTGCGAGACAGATTAAACTTGGAAAAGCAGAGCTGTTACCCTGTGTAGTGATGGTCAGGTGTAGAGGAAGGGAGTACGCCCGAGAGGCCACAAGAGCATCCCCTACCCTGTGCCCATCTGTGGCCGCAGACCAGTGGCTTGGGCCAGTGTCACCCTCACTATGTCTAGAAGCCCCCTTTCCACTTCCTCTCTTGTAACCCAGGTGAGTACAGGTGGGCACCTGAGCCTTGGTTGGTTTTCCCATCTGTAAAAGGGGATCATAGTTATGTTGCCTACCCAGTGGGGGTGTAATGTGGTCTTGGGGACCCTCCAAAGCCGTGGATGAGGGGTAAAGGTGGGGGAATGGAAGAAGGGACTTGAGAGGCACACTGCCAGTCCAGGGAGCAGTAGCTGACGTCCAGTGGGTCCCAAGCCTATTGACTCTGCCCCAGGCTTTCCATCTCCCCATCTCTGTGCCCACTGTGATGCCCACACCTGGGCCACTCTGGGAGAATGAGTCTTTCTGAGACAACCAACCTGACTGCGGTACTACTCTTGTGAAGCCTCAGACATAGGGCCCAGGTCCCTTCCTGCCAAGATGAAGGCCGTGCCATGGCTGTGGCCGTGCCCTCCTGATCCCACTGCTTGCCCTGGGGCTCCTGCATAAGCTGGCCTCTCCATCCCTAGGGTGGTAGGAGCCTCCTGCCACAAGACGTGGGCCCAGACTGACCTTCCATCCCTCTCTGTACCTGTGGAGTCCCACTGGAGGATGACAAGAGTAGCTGGGTCCCTTACAGACAGACACCTTGCTGTAACACAAGGGCAGAGTACCACAAACAACAGACATCTACGGTCTCAGTTCTGGGCACTAGAAGTCCAAGATCAGGTGGCAGAGGGCCGTCCTCCTTGGACAGCTGAAAAGCTTGGACGCAGGCCTCCTCCAGCACCTGTGACCCCTTGTTGGTGGCAGCAGAACTCCAGGCTCCACACAGTTTTCCCTGGGTGTATCCGTGGCCCAGTTCCCTGTTAGGAGGACACCAGTCACACTGAATTAGGGCCCAGCCTGCTCCAGTATGACCCAATCTCAATTAATTATACCTGGAACGACCCTAGTTCCTCTTTTGTTTTTTGAGATAGGGTCTTGCTTTGTCATTCAGACTGGGGTGCAGTAGTGTCATCATAGCTCACTGCATCCTCAAACTTCTGGGCTCAAGTGATCTTCCTGTTTCAGCCTCTTAAGCAGCTGGGTCTATAGGCACATGTGACCATGCCTGGCTTATTTTTCTGTTTGTTGTTAAGACAGATCTTGCTATATTCCTTAGGCTGTTCTCAAACTTTTCACCTTAAGCAATCCTGCCTCATCTTCCCAAAGTGCTAGGACTATAGGTGTGAGCCACTGTGGCTGGCCTCCTCCCTTTTATTTTTATTTATTTATTTACCTATTTTTTGTAGAGACAGAGTCTCACTTTATTGCCCTTGGTAGAGTGGGTAGAGTGCTGTGGCGTCACAGCTCACACCAACCTCCCACTCCTGGGCTTAAGCGATTCTCTTGCCTCAGCCTCCCGAGTAGCTGGGACTACAGGCACCTGCCAGAATGCCCGGCTATTTTTTTGTTGCAGTTTGGCTGGGGCTGGGTTTGAACCCCCCACCCTCGGTATATGGGGCTGGTGCCCTACTTACTGAGCCACGGGCGCCACCCTTATTTTTATTTTTTATTCACTTATTTATTTTTGAGACACAGTCTCAAGTTGTAACCCTGGGTAGAGTGCTGCCACATCATAGCTCACAGCAACCTCCACTTTGGGCTCAAGTGATCCTCTTACCTCCGTTTTCCATTTTTAGTAGAGAGGGGGTCTTGATTTTTGTTCAGGCTGGTTGTGAGCTCAAGCTATCCACCCGCCTCAGCCTCCCAGAGTGCTAGGGTGTGTGGCTACAATGCTCTGTGAGGGCACAAATTTTCAACCCAAGAGAGGCTAAGAATTACCCATGTCAAGCCATCTTAGTCACATACTTGTGCATAGTGTCACATTCATAGGAACACATTAAGTAAGGAGTAACCCTTTGCTACTAATCTGAACATCTAGTAATTCTTTGCTACATAACAGAACACACTCATAACTTAGTGGCTTGAAATAGCATTTTATTTCCTCTTGATTCTCCTGGGTTAGCAGTGTGGGCTGGGCTGGGCTGGGCTGGGCTCTCCTGGGCAGTTCTGCAGGCCTTGCCTAGACACTCTTATGGGGCTGTCGTCACTGCAGGGCTGGGTGTAACAGCACTGGTCTACACCCGCCACGGCTGGTGTCATCACTACAGGGCTGGGTGGTGGCTGGGTGGGCAAGCAGTGTGTCTGCTGGCTGTTGCAGGCTGCCAGCCTGCCTGGCCTCTTCCTGTGTTTCTCAGAGAGTTATGAGGTGCATTTTAAGAGAGGAGGAGTGACTGCAAGGGTTGTGAGGTCCAGGTTCACAGGCCCAAAAGGTCATTCTTTTTTTTTTTTTTTTTTTTGAGACAGAGCCTCAAGCTGTCCCCC
>NW_003852613.1:317848-320967 GCF_000181295.1 Otolemur garnettii | reverse complement strand
CAGCTTAGGTGTACGTGGCTGGCGCCTTAGCCGGTTGAGCTATAGGCGCCGAGCCCAAAAGGTCATTCTTGCCTTACCATGTTGGTCAGAGCAAGACACAAAGGTGAGCCCAGGTTCATGGGCTGGGGAAAAAGGTTGCACGGCCTGGTGACAGGAACTGCACACAACTTTCGGTCATTGTAGGTCTGCTGTTAAGTAAACAAAAGTAACTTCAGTTTTGCTTACATTTCTCAACATCAGTGAAGGAGACTCAGTGTTTGCTTAGGTCCGGTCTCCTAAACCCTCCGTTGCATCTACAGAGTGTTAGCTACAGAGCTCTCCCTCCTGGTGTGCAGGCACTGATGACCTTCTGACCTTCCAGCCTTCTCCTCTTCTTTCCCACTGCTGTCCTCCTCAACCCCCTGGACTTACCCTGGCGTGTTAAGTTTATATAAATGCCATCATGGATACATATAAATTTCTTTGTGTAGATTTTAGTAGATCCCAGCTCATTTTAAGTCTCTACAGGATTCCTTCGTTTCCATGTATCACACTTCACTGTTCAATTCCTCTGGACTTTGGTGGAGTATTCAGGGTGTTCCCACCTAGTACTTTGTTCTATAGATCTGTGTCTTTGTGAACATGCAAGAAACCTTGGGGTGTGTATCCCACAGTGGAGTCAGGGAACGCGACCATGCCTAGTTGCCATTTGCACCCACTTGCTCCCAGAGCTAAATGGCCATGGATGGTCATGGTAGCAATGTGCCAGAACCCCTGAACCCAATGATTGCTTGTATTTGATGTCACCCAGTGTCTTACTTTTGGTTGCTCTGGTAGATGTTAAATGCATCTAAGAGAGTGAGTGGCCCAAGGTGTCCTTATCTGGCTGGGTATTAGAGGTCCACTCTGGGGATTTCCCCACCAGGCCCTTTTCCCCTCCCTCCATATGATGTTTGGTCTTTTTTCACAGTGGCCCCAGGATTTCCCACATCCTCTATTTTTTTTTTCTTTGTTAAGAGATGGGTTCCTGCTATATTGCCCATGCTGGTCTTGAACTCCTAGGCTCAAGTGATCCCCCTACCTGAGCCCCTGCTGAGTAGGTGGGCCTCACAGATGCAAGCCACAAGCCAGTCATGGGGCTCTTCCAAATCTGTCTTGTCCCATACCTTAGTCTTGGGTCCTTTCCCATTTCCATCAGCTGCCTTAGGAATAAGACACAAAATAGAGCAGGTTGACTGGCTCTTTAGGTCTCTCTTGGTTATAAGGTGGCTGCAGCAGTTCAGGCATCACAGATGACACCAGTAGGCAACAGGTAGACTGTCCTTTCAGTGTCTCCTTTGCAGAGAGACAAACCTCCCACAAGTACCCAGACAACTTCTCCCATGGGTCACAGGTAGATTCCTACAATAGGAAAGCAAGGCAGCCGTGGCGGGTGTAGACCAGTGCTGTTACACCTGGTACTAGGAGAGGATGGGCCTGGCTCCCCAGAAGAAGACACTTGCCAAGAGAGAGGGAGCAGCTTTAAGAGATCGTAGGCAACCAACTGTGTGTGCACAGGCTGCAAGCTTTCCTCCTTGTTGCTTCCTACAGCCCTCTAGCATTACCTTAGACCTGAGCCAGAGGGGCACTCTTGCCTCTAAAAATCTTAAAGGGTACTCATCAGATGTGAGAGTTCTTTCCTATCCCTCTTTCGTAAGAGCTTTCTAAAATTATCAATAGAGGCCAGGTGTTAGCCGGGTGAGGTGGCTCAGGCCTGTAATCCCAGCATTTGGCAGGCTGAGGTAATTTGGGATTGCCTGAGCTCATGAGTTCGAGACTAGCCTGAGCTGGAGTGAGAAACTGTCTGAAAAAATAGCTGGGCATTGTGCCGGGCGCCTGTAGTCCCAGCTACTAGGGAGGCTGAGAAAGGAGAATCGCTTGAGCCCAAGAGTTTGAGGTTGCTGTGAGCTATGATGCCATGGCACTATGATGCCATGCCCCAAGACTGTGTCTCAAGAAAATAAATAAAATTAGCTTGGCGCTGGTAGCTCAAATGGCTAAGGCGCCAGCCACATATGCCAGAGCTGGTGGGTTGGAATCCACCCAGGCCTGCCAAACAACAATGACAATACAACTAAGAAATAGCTGAGTGTTGTGGTGGGCACCTGTAGTCCCAGCTACTTGGGAGGCTGAGGCAAGAGAATCGTTTAAGCCCAGGAGTTGGAGGTTGCTGTGAGCTGTGATGCCACAGCACTCTACGCAGGGTGACAGTTTGAGGCTCTGTCTCAAAAAAAAAAAGAAAATAAATAAATAAATAAAATTATCAATATTAAACTTGATCATCTTTTCTGCATCCTTTGAAGAGTGTCATTGAAATGGTGGTGTTCCCCCTTTGTCCATGTGGTGAACAACATTGATTTCTTTTTTTTTCTGAGACAGAGTCTCAAGTTGTTGCCCTGAGTATTGCTCACAGCAACCTCCAACTCTGACTTAAGCAATCATCTTGCCTCAGTTTTTCTATTTTTAGTAGAGATGGGGGTCTTGCTTTTTTGCTCAGGCTGGCCTCAAAATCCTGAGCTCAAACAATCCACTTGCTTGGACCTCCCAGAATGCTGGGATTACAGGCGGGAGCCCTGTGCCCAGCCAACAACATTGATTTTCTGATCTTGAATAATCCCTGAAATAAACTCCACTTGCTTTTCATGTATGTACTTTTTTTTTTTGTACCCCATTTTGGATTTGGTTAGCTAATAATTTACTTTGGAGTTTTGGACCCAAGTTTATAATTGAAATTGGCCAAATAAAGGCAGATTGTATTTATTTATTTTTGAGACAGAGCCTCAAGCTATCCCCCTGGGTAGAGTGCTGCGGCATTACAGCAACCTCCAACTTCTGGGCTCAAGTGAGTCTCCTGCCTCAGCCTCTCAAGTAGCTGAGACCACAGGTGCCTGCCACAACGCCCAGCTATTTTTTGGTTGCAGCTGTCATTGTTGTGTGGCAGCCGGGCTGGATTCGAACCGCCAGCTCAGGTGCATGTGGCTGGTGCCTTAGCCGCTTGAGCCACAGGTGCAGAGCGTAAAGGGAGATTTTTCTTTTCTTTTCTTTCTTTCTTTTTTTTTTTTTTTGAGACAAAGCCTCAAGCTATCCCCCTGGGTAGAGTG
>NW_003852613.1:312042-317134 GCF_000181295.1 Otolemur garnettii | reverse complement strand
CTTCCAAGTAGCTGGGACCATAGGCACCTGCCACAATGCCTGGCTATTTTTTGGTTGCAGCCATCATTGTTGTTTGGCGGGTCCGAGCTGGATTTGAACCCGCCACCTTAGGTGTATGTGGCTGGCGCCTTAGCCACTTGAGCCACAGGCGCCAAGCCCAAACTTGTCTTAATTTCTTTTTTTTTTGACCGGGGCTGGGTTTGAACCTGCCACCTCCGGTTTATGGGGCCAGCGCCCTACTCCTTAATTTGCCTGCAGTAGGTGTTGATATTTTATTAATTTTCATTGATTCCACTAAGGCTCTTTAACAGTTTTCTTAACTGGGGAACTAAGTGTGGTCCTGCCTCACCCACCTCCGGCCCGACAGGGGCCTTGGCTCGGGCGTCCCCGTCGCCCATTGTGACGCCGACCGTGGGCTGGGTCCTCGAGGAGGGCGACCTCGCGGCAGAGCCCTAGGGGCCATGGCCGAGACGCAGGAGCTGCTGCTGCAGCTGCAGAAGGACAACCGCGACGGTCGCCTGCGGAAGCAGGAGCTGGAGGAGCTGGTGCGGGGGCTCGAGGCGGAGAGCGAAAGCCTCACCGGGCGCCTGCAGGACCTGCGCGAGCGCGAGCGCAGGTGGGCGGGCGGGCGCGCGGGGCGTGGGGCGGCCCTGTGGGCGGCGGCGCGGGGGCTTCGCAGAGTGCCCGGCCCACCCGCCCCAACCCTGAGGTGGTCGGTCCCGGGAACAGCTGGACGGAGGGCGCTTACTGCCCCGCCGCAGCTCCGAACTCGGTCTCCCCCTGCAGCCTGCAGCGGAGGCGGAGCCAGGCAGTGCGGACGCTTGGAGGGGATGCTTGCAAAGCTGCGCGGGAGCGCGCGGACCGGGCACGCGGATTGCTCGAGGCGGCAGAGCGGCACAGGCGGGACCTGGTGGGGCGGGGCCCCGGGGCGGGGCCCGGGTGGGACGGGGCCGACGTAGAGGCCCGGACCGCCCCCTCGACCCTGTCCGCAGGAGCAGCACAACCGGCAGCTGCAGGAGCGGTGGGAGGAGCTGTCGAGTCAGGTAGGTGCAGGGGGTGGGATGGTCTCGGTCTCCGGGTTCCTTTGGGAAGTCCCGTTCTGGCCCCTCAGGACTCACCTCGCCCCCTGTAAGGTCCCCTAAGCCCCGCCCTCACAAGCCCCGCCCCTAGCTCTTCTACTACGGAGGGGAACAGCCGAGGGAGAAGCTCGCAGAGCAGCAACTCGGGACCCAACTGTTGGCGCTACAGGTGCTTGGGCGGGGCCCTGAGGGCCGGGGGGCGGAGCAATTGTGTGGGTGGGGTCATACACAGGGGCGCGACCCTTGGGGGCGGAGCCTCGGCGTTGCGTGGCCTCGGGGTTGCGTGGCCTCGGCGCTGCGGGGCCTCCGCGCCGCGGCGGTAGTGGCCGCCGGCCTCCTGACACTCCTTGCCATACTATCAAAGAAACAACTAGAGCTAGAGGAGGCCAAGTACGCAACCCAGACCGAAAGCCTGCGGCAGGTGCGGGCCGAACCGGGGCATTTGGGGGACGGTCGCTTCGGCTGTGGGTGGGGCCTGGGCAGGTACGAGCAGGTGGGGAGGGGTGTATCCCCCGAGTTTCATCGAGGTTCCCTACACCCCAGGGCAAGCAGCGGACAGAGGAGGCCTGGACCAGCTTCCAGGAGCAGAACGGAGTCCTGCAGGTGCGGCCCCCTCCTCTCTGAGAGCCGCTCCCCTCCGGCTCCACCAAGGTCTCCACCTCTCCTCCTCCCCCCGCAGCGGCCGGACTCCCCTTATCCCCCACCCGGGAGGCCTCCAACCCCGAGTCCTCACTCCCACCCGCTCCAGGAGCTGCAGGGGAAAGTGATGGAGGCGGCAGCTGCGCTGGACTCCTCGCGAGGCAGCCTGGAACCGTAAGGGAGTTAGGGCTGCTGGGTGCGGTGGGGCGACTGTGGGGCCAGGGCAGATCGCTCACCTCCACGCTTGTCCTGCAGGTGTGACTCTCGGCCTCGCTGGGTGCAGGACTGCGCGGACTCCCTCATGGAGGAGGTGGCCAGGGCGGACTGTGTGAGCGTGGGCCCACGTGGGGCGGGGTGGGACTCGCCCCACGGGAACCCGGCCCTCACAAGGAGCGGACCTTCCGCAGGGGACTGCCCTGGGACTCCCGCCCCCATCCCCTGGAGAGACCCAGCTAGCGCCGCCCCACTGCGCCGGGGCGGACTTGGACGCGGCTCCCTCTGTCTGCAGGAGAAGCGGCTTTTCGGTGGTGCAGGCGCGGGGGCCCTCAGGTTAGCCGGGCGGTGGGTGGCGGGCGCCGGGCTGCTCTCCTCCTCCCGGGGCCCTCCCCAGAGGCTCCATCTGTGCGTCCGTTGGCCCACAGGCTGTGGGCGCTGGGCGCGCTGCAGACTCTGCTGCTGCTCCCGCTCGTCTTCCTGGGGCTGGTGCTCCTCTACGTGACGCTGAAACACCACGACGCCGTCCGCGGGGGACTCGGGTATCTGGGCTCGGACGCGGCCCTCCGCCGTCTGCGCTACACGCTGTCCCCCCTGCTAGAGCTGCGCGCGCACGGGTTGTTGCCCGCTTGAGCACATCACGCCGGCTACGGCCGTCTGCACCTCGGTCTCCGTGTGATTTCTGGGCGCCTGGGGGAAACGGAGGGAAGACCGCTGGGTGGGCTCGTGTTTCCCTCGGCCTCAGCGACTGCCCTGTGGCACCCGGGCTCGGAGGGTGCCGGGCCTGTCGTGGGAGGGGAGACCCGGGACAGGGCCTCCGGCTAGCTCTTCCCAGCTGGGTCAGCATCTCAGGGCTGCACCCGCCCCCTACCCCCGCCTGAGAGGGGCGCGGTGGGCGCGCCCGTCTGGTGTTCTCCCTGGAGGTCTGTGACTCCTTAGCCCCGCCGCGTCCTCACCTCCCCTTGGGTTGGTTTCCTCTACCGACTTGGCCGGCAACGGTCCACCCTGTAGTCCGCTTCGCTTTCTGCGCGTCTGAGCCCGGCTGGCATTGCGCTATTTATGTGAAATGTTCTGTTTTGTGGAAGTGAATCCTGTGTTTTCGTTTTGTCTACTGCAAATACTGCTCTACTGACGTTATTTGTAGTGAAATTGTTGAGTGTATTTCCTTCACGTGTGTATAGGTATTTCTGTGGCTTTGAAACAATTGTTTTCTCACTTGATTTGTAGGCCTTTAGTTTTTGCTTTTTTCCTGGTTAAATTTGCTTCTGTAATCCTGTGTATGAAATTTTATCAAATTTAAGAAATGTGCTTTGTATCCTAAAAAAAATCCATTCTTGCTTGAAGTCATAGAGACATTCTCATATTCTTCTTCTTCTTTTTTTTTTTTTGAGACAGAGTCTCACTTTGTTGCCCTCCATAGAGTGTGGTGGTGGTGTCATAGCTCACAGCAACCTCAAACTCTTGGGCTCCAGTGATGCTCTTGCCTCAGCCTCTCCAGTAGCTGGGACTACAGGCACCCCCAACAATGCCTAATTTTTCTATTTTTAGTGGAGGCAGGGTCTCACTCTTGCTCAGGCTGGTCAAACTTCTGAGCTCACATCCCCCCCCCCTTTTTTGGTGAAAAATACATCACTTTATTTAAAGTTGAAAGAATGGTTTCAATCAGGAGCACCTTTTAACCAAAATTTAAAAAAGAAGGTTATTTTCCTTTCTAATGAACTTTCTAATTTTTTTATTCTTTTGAATAAAAAATACAACAGTATTTTTTAATACTAATACCATAGTATTTAGTCAATCTGCATCATATTAATCAAAAGTTATTTACTAAGCCTCTACAATATGCTTGGCATTGTTCATCAAAAATACACCATGAGAAAGAATTCGCATGAGAAAGAATTCTGGGTGAATCTTCTATTGGGTATTTAGGGATTATAGGATTAGAGACATAAAGAAAATCTAGGACTGTGGGAAACTCCAAGCATAAGGCTTTGGATTTCATTATTTTATTTTACTTTTTTGCTTTTTTCACATTTTCCTTCTTCTATATTCAATATATATTCAATTTGCTAATACTCTGTTAGGGATTTTTGCATCTGTGTTCCTGAGAGGGATACTGCACTATAATTTTAATTGGAATGTATTTTATTTAAAATCAAGGCTATGCTGCCCTCATCTGAGAGAGTGTGTGAGAAAGTAACATTACTTTGGGCTGTGCCTGTGGCTCAGTGAGTAGGCCTCCCGCCCCATATACCAAGGGTGGCAGATTCAAACCTGGCCCCGGCCAAACTGCAGCAGAGGAAAAATAGCTGGGTGCTGTGGTGGGCACCTGTAGTCCCAGGTGCTCCGGAGGCTGAGGCGGGAGAATTGCCTGAGCCCAGGTATTGGATGTTGCTGTGAGCTGTGACGCCACGGCACTCTGCCAAGGGCAATAAAGTGACTCTGTCTCTAAAAAACAAAACACAACAAAAAAACAAACAAAGTATCATTACTTCTTCCATAAATGTTTAATATATGTGCTGCCAAAGCGAGCACTTCTGTAATTGTTTAAAACCATCTAGGTTTTATGATGAAAAATGTTATTTCAACATGTTTTTGTTGTCTAACACGGTAAAGTGTATGAACTGTCAGTGAATTTTCACAAATGGAACTCAAGAAACAGAATGTTACCAGCACCTCAGAATCCTCTCTTATGCCCCCCAAAGGCATCTAGTACCCTGACTTTGATGGACTCATGTGGTATGTGTTTGTGTCTGGCCACGTTTGCCAAACATTCTCCGTGAGATCCATACTACCCTTTGCAGCTGCTGGCATTTCTTTTCTTTTCTTTGTGCTTTTTGGCTGGGGCTGGGTTTGAACCCGCCACCTCCAGCATATGGGACTGGCGCCTTATTCCATTGAGCCACAGGCGCCACCCTATTTTCATTGTATTGTATTCTGTTGTGTGAATAACCATAGTGATTTGTCTTGTATGGAAGAATTTTTGCATCATTTTCAATTTTGGGTTGTGACATTCTTGTTCATGCCTTTGGTGCACGTTTGTACATCTGCTGTGTATATCTAGGAGTGATTTGCTTTATCATGGAGTATGAGACGTCTTGCTTTAGTAGCCATTTCAGTTTTCCTTTTTTTTTTGAGACAGAGCCTCAAGCTATCCCCCTGGG
>NW_003852613.1:308680-312022 GCF_000181295.1 Otolemur garnettii | reverse complement strand
ACAGCTCACAGCAACCTCCAACTCCTGGGCTCAAGCGAGTCTCCTGCCTCAGCCTCCCAAGTAGCTGGGACCACAGGTGCCTGCCACAACACCCGGCTATTTTTTTTGGTTGCAGCCGTCATTGTTGTTTGGCGGCCTGGGCTGGATTCGAACCCGTCACCTTAGGTGTATGTGGCTGGCGCCTTGACCACTTGAGCCACAGGCGCCGAGCCAAGTTTTCCTTTTTTTTTGCAGTTTTTGGCCAGGGCTGGGTTTGAACTCACTGCCTCCAGTATATAGGGCCGGCACGCTACTCTTTTGAGCCACAGGCGCTGCCCCCATTTCAATTTTCCAAAGTGGTTAGATCAACTTACAATTCCACTAGCAGCTTATGGGAGTTCCAGTTGCTTCACATGCTCCCAACACTTGATACTAGCTTTGTAAAATTCAGACACACAGGTAGGTGAGTTGCTATTATATTACTTAAGAAATGGGGTCTTTTACTGTTACCAAGGCTGGTGTACAGTGGCACAATCATAGGTCACTGAAGCCTCAAACTCCTCCATCCTCTAGGTGCAGCTTCCTGAGTAGCTAGAATTACAGGTATGTGCCACCATGCCTGAATAATTTTTGTTTATTTTTTTGAGACAATTTTCTTGCCTTAGCTTCCTGAGTAGCTGGGATTACAGGTGCCTGCCACAATGCCCGGCTATTTATTTGTTGCAGTTTGGCCAGGGCCGGGTTTGAACCCGCCACCCTCGGTATATGGGGCCAGTGCCCTACCCACTGAGCCACAGGCGCTGCCCCACAGACCAGTTTATTAATCCATTCATAGGTTGACAGGCACTTGGGTTATTTCCACACCTTTGCCATTTGAACTGAGAGACTATGAACATTCTAGTGCAAATGTTCCTGTGGAAAAATGTCTTTTTTCATTTGGGTAAATATCTACTAGTAGAGTTGCAGGGTCAAATGGTAGGTTTACTTTTAGTTCTTTGAGAAATTTCCATACTTCTTTGCGGGAAGGCTGGACTAGTTTCCAGTCCCACCAACAGGGTATGAGTGTTCCCTTCTCTCCTCACCCACACCAACTGTTGCTTTGTGACTTTTTGATGTGGGCCATTCTCACTGGGGTTAGGTGATACCTCAAAGTGGTTTTGATGTACATTTCTTTGATTATTAGGGATAATGTACATTTTCTCATATGTTTATTGGCCATTCTTTGAGACGAGCCTCAAACTGTTGCCCTGGGTAGCATCACAGCTCACAGAAACCTCCAACTCCTGGGCTCAAGCAGTTCTCCTGCCTCTGCCTCCCAAGTAGCTGGGACTATGCACCTGCCACAACACCTGGCCTTTTTTTTTTGTTGTAGCCATCATTGTTGTTTGGCAGGCCTGGGCTGGATTCGAACCTGCCAGCTCAGGTGTACGTGGCTGGCGCCTTAGCTGCTTGAGCCATAGGCGCCGAGCTGTGTACTTTTTTTTTTAAAGACAGAGTCTTACTTTATCGCCAATGGTAGAGTGCCGTGGCGTCACACAGCTCACAGCAACCTCCAAATCCTGGGCTTAGGCGATTCTCTTGCCTCAGCCTCCCGGGTAGCTGGGACTACAGAAGCCCACCACAATGCACGTCTATTTTTTTTGTTGCAGTTTGGCCGTGGCTGAGTTTGAACTCGCCACCTTCAGAATATGGGGCCGGCACCCTACCCACTGAGCCACAGGCGCCGCCCCTTTCCTCTGTACTCTTGAGAAGTTTGTGTCTCTTGTCCAGTTTTTTTTTTTTTTTAAATTTGAGACAGAGCCTCAAGCTGTCCCCCTGGGTAGAGTGCTGTGGCATCACAGCTTACAGCAACCTCCAACTCCTGGGCTCAAGCGAGTCTCCTGCCTCTGCCTCCCAAGTAGCTGGGACCACAGGTGCCCGCCACAATGCCTGGCTATTTTCTTTGGTTACAGCCATGATTGTCTGGCGGGCCCGGGCTGGATTTGAACCCACCACCTTAGGTGTACGTGGCTGGCATCTTAGACACTTGAGCCATAGGCGTGGCGCCTCTTGTCCAGTTTTTAATGGGATTGTTTGGTCTTTTCTGGTTGATATGCTTAGTTCACTGTAGACCCTGTTGACTAGCTCTCTGTTAGATTCATAGCATGCAAATAGGCGCTCCCGTTCTGAAGGTTGTCTTTTTGATTTTTTTTGAGATAGAGTTTCATTATGTCACCCTCAATAGACTGCCGTGGCGTCACAGCTCATAGCAATCTCAAACTCTTGGGCTTAAGAGATTCTCTTGCCTCAGCCTCCCAAGTAGCTGGGACTACATACAGGTCCCTGCCACGATGCCTGGTCTATTTTTTGGTTGCAATTGTCAATTGTTGTTTAGCAGGCCCAGGCCGGGCTTGAACCCACTAGCTCTGGTATATGTGGCAGGCGTCCTACTCACTGAGCTATGGCCAAGGTTGTCTTTTTGTTTTGTGGATTGTATCCTTATCTGTGCAAAAGTTGTCTTTTTGTTTTGTGGATTGTATCCTTAACTGTGCAAAACTTTTTCTGAGTTTTACTTTATCGCTTTCAGTAGAGTGCTGTGGCATCATAGCTCACAGCAACCTCAAACTCTTGGGCTCAAGTGATTCTCTTGCCTCAGCCTCCCAAGTAGCTGGGACTACAGGTGCTTGCCACAACGCCTGGCTATTTTTAGAGACAGGGTCTCGCTCTTGCTCAGGCTAGTCTCCAACTCACGAGCTTAAGTCAATCCACCTGCCTTGGCCTCCTAAGTGATGGGTTTAAGGCATGAGACACCACGCCTGGCCTTCTGGGCAAAACTTTTCTTTTTTTTGAGACAGTCTCATTATGTCGCCCTTAGTAGAGTGCCATGGCATTAGTGCTCATAGCAACCTCAAACTCTTGGGCTCAAGGGATTCTCTTGCCTCAGCCTCCTGAGTAGCTGGGACCACAGGTATCTGCCACAAAGCCCGGCCATTTTTTTGGTTGCAGTTGTTGTCTAGCAGTCCTGGGCCGGGCTTGAACCCGCCACTTTTGGTGTATGTGGCTGGTGCCCTACTCACTGAGCATAGGTGTCAAGCCTGTGTAAAACTTTTTAACTTGATCAGGTCCTATTTATTTTTGTGGGGGTTTGCTGTGCTTTTTTAATTTTTTTTTTGAGACAAGAGTCTCACTTTGTTCCCCTTGGTAGAGTGCTATGGCATCATAGCTCACAGCAACCTCAAACTCTTGGGTTCAAGTGATCCTCTTGCTTCAGCCTCTCCAGTAGCCTGTGATGGGACTATAGACACCCACCACACTGCCTGGTTATTTTTAGAGATGGGGTCTCACTTTTGCTTAGGCTGGTCTTGAACTTTTTTTTTTTTTTTT
>NW_003852613.1:296194-308517 GCF_000181295.1 Otolemur garnettii | reverse complement strand
GGCCCGGGCTGGATTCAAACCCGCCACCTTAGGTGTATGTGGCTGGTGCCTTAGCCACTTGAGCCACAGGCACCAAGCCTGGTCTTGAACTCTTAAGCTGAAGCCATCCACCTGCTTCAGCCTCCCAGACTGCTATGATTATAGGTATGTGCCACTGTGCCCAGGTTTGCTATTACTAAAGACTGAAATTGTTGTTTTGCCTTTTGCATTCTCATATAAATTTTAGAATCTTCTTGCCGATTTCTAGTACAAAACTTACTGAGATTTTCAATGTTATTGGCAGTGAAACTGCAGATCAATTTGTTGTCTTGTCTCAGCCTCCCAAGTAGCTGGTGCCCTGCACAATGCCCAGCTATTTTTAGAGATGAGGTTTCACTCTGGCTCAGGCTGGTCCCCAACTCATGAGCTAAGGCAGTCCACTCACCTTGGCCTCCCAGAGTGCTAGGATTACAGGCATGAGCTACCACACCTGGCCCAAATGTGTGTAATATTGAATATTTCAATTCATGAATATGACACGTGACTGTTTAGATCTTTCTTTCAACATCCATGGTTTTTAGTTTTTCTCATAAACCTTTCATCATTGTTTTTGGATATAATCACACAAAGTTGATTTTTGTATACTGCTGTGTGTCCTATAACCTTGACTATGGAATATAAATTCCAGGTGCAGTGGCTCATGCCTGCAATCCTAGCATATTGGGAGGCCAAGGCAGGTGGATTGCTTGAGCTCAGCGGTTTGAAACCAGCCTGAGCAAAGTGAGACTCCCATCTCTAAAAATAGCCGGGTGTGGTTAGGTGTGGTGGCTCATGCCTATAATCTGACCACTCTAGAGGGTGAAGGCAGGTGGATTGCCTGATCTCACAGTTCAAGACCAGTCTGAGCTAGAGCGAGACCCTGTCTCTCAAAAAATAGCCAGGCATGTGGCAGGTGCAGTAGTCCCAGCTACTCGGGAGGCTCAGGCAAGAGAATCGATTGAGGCCAAGAGTTTCAGATTGCTGTGAGCTGTGACACTACGGCACTCTACCACGGGGGACAAAGTGAGACTGTCTCAAACCAACCTACAAACAAAAACCTTCAAAAAAAACTCCTTTGACCCACACATTGGCTTATTTATATATTTTAAAATATTGCTTAGGACTCAACTGTGCTGCCTGAAACTATCTGTGTCTCTGTCAACTCTGGAAAGCCCATCACAGGTTGGCTAGAGCTCATAATTTAACTTTGCCTCTGTGTTCCATTTTTTGTAATTTCATTGTTCTATCTTCCCAGGGATTGGTTTTCACTTCACTTTCATCTTATCTGCTGTTAATCTTTTGGAATGTTTTCTTTTGGGCCTTTACATCCTTATCTGCTTATGATAATTAGAAGGCTCTGGTGGGTGGGAATAGATGGCTGCTAGGCCCAACATGGAAAGGACTGGAGGAGGAAAGATGCTGACAGCCACATGCAGCCGGCAGTCCCTGTGGCAGGGAGCTTTGGAGTGGGCAGAGAGCACAGGGAGAATGTTATTTTTGGTGCAAGCTGTGCTGTGGTGCTTGTGAGGCTCATGCCTGTGAGCTAGGCCCCAGCTCACCAGTGCAGGCCACACTGGGCTCCTCTCCAGGGGCAGAGCCAGTGGCTGCCCCTCAGCTGGCACTTAGGACTTGACACTAACAGCACTCTTTTGGGTTTTTATTTTGACCATGTTGGTTAAATCTTAGATTGAATATAACTTTTTTTTATACACAAGAAAATACTTCATGTACCTATGAAATAAGACAGGTTGGGAATGTGTCCAGTGCAAACAAGAGGATTTAAACCTGTGCGTAGACAGCACCATCGTAGATTGTCATTTGGGTCTGTGGTATCCCTAAGCTACTTGGCCGTATGCCACCTCTGAGGCAGAAGCGACTACAGGGCTCCTGGGCTGCAGTTCTTCCCTCCTATTAAAAACAACTCCAGCGGATGAAGTGGTAGGGAAGGGGTGGTCACATAGCTGGGTGACTTCAGGGCACCCAGGGGGAGGGCTCTGGCTTTGGAAGGCCCTCCTCAGTAAGGGATGTCGTTCTGATAGTACTGGATCATGTCGTAGGTCCGGCTCCTGGAAAGTGAGGGTAAGGGAAGCTCTGAGCAGCCTGCTGGGTCTGGGGTCCCTCCCCACCCACTCATCCCCTCCATCACCACCCACAACATCTCCTGCTCCAACCCTGAGACTTCTGAGGCCCATTGGCACTTGCTAGCCAAACCCCTTGTAGCTGTGGGAGCCACTGAGCTACTAGGTGCCTGCTGTCTCCTGGCCTGCCCCACAAGCCCTCCTGAAGCCTTGTGCTTTTCCATTCTCCCGGGTGCTTCCTGTGCCAGCCCTTGTGGTTCCTGCCCCTTCTTTCTAGCATTACCCTCTAGGCACCTGGGGGCAGGTTCTTGGGTGGCTCCTCAGGTTCATCCAGCAGCTCCTAGAGCATATGGCCACACCCCCATCCCCTCTTGGGAGGGTGCTATATACACCATGGCACCCCCACCCCACCCCGTCTGTCTTCAGGTACCCCTGCACAGGGCTTCCAGACTCTCAGAGCTGTTCCATCATATACCTACTGGAACAGCCACCCACCCATCACTCAGGCTGGAACCCTCAAAGCCACATCTGACTCCCTCACCCCACAGGAGCCTGTGGGCCCTGGGTTCCACCTTCAGACCCTTAACTAGCCCTTCTCGGGGCCTCCTGCTTCTATCTTGTCTCCCTACCACAGGGAGACTAACTGGCAGCCCCTAGCTGCCCGCCAGACGCTGCCCATACAGCAGCCCCAGGAAGGCATAGGGAACAGGGGCTGATTTCCTAAGCCCTCCCAGGGACTCCAGTCTGATTCCAAGCTCACTCAGCTTCACACGTCCTGCCCCAGGCAGGCTGGTTTCCAGCTTCAGACTCTTCCAGGTATTCCCCCTGAATAAGCACCTCATTGCTCCTCAAGAGATCCAGGGTCTCCTGTGAGAGGAGCAGCTCAGGGACAGCAGCATTCTCGTGATCTGGTCTAAGCCAGGCCCCACCAGGTGCCCCGTGGCCAGCAGGGCAGGGCAGGTGGAGAGAGGAGGGGAGGGCAGGTGGGGTGATGTGAACTCAGGAGAGGAAGACAAGTGGGTGACTTGCCTGTTGCTGAGGAAGCAGCTCTGGATGATCTTCATGATAAAATTTGCAGCCTCACGCTCGGTCATGTTGGGGCTAAACCTGTGTCTGGGGAGAGGCCATGGTAGGACTGGCTGTCATTCCCTCCCATGCCCCTGGTTGTGTTTGAGGTTGCCCCTGCCCAGTGTGATGCCACGGCCTGGAAATGTGTCCTCTGTGGTCTACATGGTAGAATTTAGGAACAATGCTGTGAAGGGCAAGCCTGGCCTACTGTGGGCCCTGTGCTCTTCCCAGCATCACCTGGGCCTGAGTGGCCCCATGGTGGTGAGGGGTGAGGGGTGGGGGGACTAAGCACTGGGAAAATAAGTGACTGAAGGCCTAGTGGATGTGAAGTGTCCTTGAGGAATCAGGGGGTGCTTCTAAGGCATGTTGGCAGAGCTGTGGTTTGGCACAGAGTCGCACCTAGGAGACCTGTCTGAGTTCTAGGAAGATGACAATCACTTAAAATTTGTTAGCATACAAAGTTCCTATCTTAGGTAGAGCCTCAGCTAGTGGACAACCATACCCAAAAAGGCCTGTGTGTCTGCCAAGGAACCTACTTCAAGAGCTTGATTGTCTGGCCGCGGAAACAGGGCAGGCCCGTGTCCAACATGAGAGTGACCAGAGAGACAACTGCATCCATGTAGGGCCTAGGGAGAGATGGAGGTGGTAGGTAGCAGAGGCCAGCCAGGGGAGCCCTGTGGTGTGGCTGCTGCCTGACAGCCTCATGCATGGGTTCCCAGCCACCTCCCAAGCATATCTTCCATGCTTCCCCCTCCTCCGTGGCAGCCCCCTTCATGCCACCTGCTGACTCCCAGCCTCTGCACAGCCTAGGCTGGGGCTGCTCACATGCACCCTGGATGGTCTGAACAGCCCAGCTGGTTCCCACCACATGAGGCCACCAACCACGGTTTCTGTACCCAGTTGGGGAAGCACAGATGCCCTGACCCTCCCAGGGCACTGCACAGGGCAGTGGGGACTGAATGGGTATGGACTGACCTGGGTCACAGGCCAAGTGTCACCATACGCTAGTGTGTAACCTTGGCCAAGGGACTCTGTATGTGAAACCAGGAAAATGCTAGTCTCCAGAGTGCAATCCAGGGGATGGGGGGTGCTCTGGCATCCAGAAGGGGGAGCTCATGGCCAACGGTGTCAGCAGGATGACAGGTCTCAGATGGGCTCAGATGCCCGGAGTAAGAAGTTGTAAACATAGGTGGGCAAAGGGGCAACCAGAAGGCCAGGCCTGGGCCACCAGCACTGGCCTTGCTGTCTCTGAACCAGGTTCCTTTCATCCTAATGGGGGGCTTAGATGGCACCCCAACCCCTGCCCTGGCTCACCGCACAGCTAAGTAGCCGCGGACACACATCTCCATGAACCACTTGAAGGGTGTGGCCTCCATCTTGCCTCCCATGATCATCACCATCTCATCTGTCAGCTTGATGTCAGGCTCCCACCCCAGGTTCCCACCTGGGGAGCTTTCAAACATGAAGCCAAAGTCTGCAAAACCCCAAAGAGCCATCTGGGACTGGGGCAGGACTCTGGACCCTGGCTGGGCAGGCTGGGTGTCTTTAGGGATCACAGGGGGGTTAGGAGTGGCCAGAAGGGAGAGGGAGGGGAGAAGTGGAGGTAGGATCCGGGAGGGAGCAGAGCCCAGCACCCAGCCTGGATGAGCCTGCCCACCTCTGTGGGGCCGGCCTTCCCCTGACCATGGGGTGAAGGGGAGGTGCACTGCACCTGACCTATCCTCTTCTGTGGAACCCCACCCTCCACTGGGCACGGGGTAAAGGGGGAGGTACACTGGGCCTGCCCACCTCTGTGGGGATGAAGGGGGAGCTGCACTGGACTCAACCTCCCCTGTGGGGTAAAGTGGCAGGTGCACTGGGCCTTGGCCTCCGCTGTTGGGGCCCCACCCTCATCCGTGGGCTGAGCAGGGAACTGTACCTGGCCGCCTGACCTACCGATGTGGATGATGTGGCCCTTCTTGTCCAGCATGATGTTGCCGTTGTGTCTGTCCTTGATCTGCAGCAGGAACAGCAGCAGGCTGTAGGCGGCCATGCTGCGGATGAAGTTGTAGCGGGCCTGTGCAGAGAGAGCCCAGGCTCACAGCGGCCCTAGGCTGTAGGCTCTCCCCAGCTGTGTCCCCACTTAGGGGCAGAGCCTGAGCCAGCCAGCTCAGCCAGACCTGGGTAGCAGCAATGATGGGGCTGCACCTAGGGGCAGCGGGGCGGCAGCCCCTCCCTCTCACTGTAGACAGCTTTCTCCTGGGGAGCCCACTCTAGGTTCCTTTCACTCCCAAGGAAGCTTATGGGTGACCTGGTTTTCTACTCTCATGAGGGATGACTTGGAAGAGCAGGCAAGGGAGGAGGTGGCATGGAATGGAGTGCACACAACACTCCGGGGGCTACCTGCTGGAAGGCCAGGGTGGACTCATCCCCATACTGGCGTGTGAAGTAGTCATACATGCCGAAGTCTGTCTGGCGGCCCAGCTGGTCTCGAGAGGTACAGTCAGGAATGCACTCAATCACCCCACACTAGGGAAGAAGGTGAGTCCCAGGACTGGCACGTGGGAGGCACCAAGGGCTTCCTAGCCAGGCTATCGTTCAGGGCACTTACCCCAGGGGCGGTGGCCACCACTCGGTAGGGAAAAACAAAGAGGTCCAGGCCGACCAGCTGGAAGATATTCTTGAAGAGATCGATGATCTGCAGGGCCAGCATGTCCTGGGACCCAAGGGCGCATGAGGTGCTGTTGGCTAGCCTCCTAACACCCCTGGCCCACCCGACTCCCAGAGGTCCCCTCTGCCTCACACAGGTCAGAGGCTGAATGGCCAGTGATGGTAAGCCAGGGAGGGCACTGCTGAGCAAGAGTCTGGAAGGGTTGGGCTCATGGCCTCAGGACCACCAAGCCCTGGGCTGAGCATGAGGCCATGGCACTTGGTGGGGTGTATGAGCCTGGATCCCCCTTTCCCCCAGGCAGGGGCCGGCACTGCAGGTGTTAGGAAAGGGGACAGAGGAGAAGTCTCTGGGTTTGCAGAAGCCCTGGTTTACTGTGTGGCACTTGAACCAAATGTGCGTGGGAGGAGGGAGGCAAAGATGCATGTTTCCACATGTGAGGCTGGACTCCAGCAGGCCTGCGGCTGGGGGAAGCGGGCCTGCCCCCATCTGCCCCAGGCCCTGCTACCTGCCGGCAGTCGTCTCCCACTTTGAAGATGGCCGCCTGCCAGGAGATCTTCTGGCCATCTGCCTCTTGCGCACCACACTCATCCTCAGAGTCTGAGCGGCACCGCAGCCCTGTGCAGGGGATAAGACACCTGTGCCCCAAGGTAGTGAAAAGCCCTCTGAGGGTGCTGAAGGTGAGCCCACTTGTGTACCTGGAAGGAGCCCTGAGAATCCTCTCTACAAAGCCCTAAGGACATCAACAAGGGCCCCAGGAAAAATCTTGGGGAAGCCTGTGGAACCCCAGGGTTAAGGGTCTTTCCTTAAGAACATTTAAGCTTAAATACAATTAAAAACAAAACCCCACATCACCAGCACTGAGGCCCAGGTGCTGGGGCATGGGTGTGTCCACACCCTGGGAAGCCCAGAACTCAGGGCTGCACATGGGCACTGCCACAGAAGGCCTGTCCCTGCACAGGCGGGCAGCCCCTCTGTGTTGCCGGCCATACTCTGTTCTGCTCACTCAAAACCTAGGTGTGACCTTATTTAGAAACAGTCTTTGCATGAGCGGTACCTGTGGCTCAAAGGAATAGGGTGCTGGCCCCATATGCCGGAGGTGGCGGGTTCAAACCCAGCCCTGGCCAAAAAAAAAAAAAAACAACAACAACAACAAACTTTCTAGAAATAGTCTTTGCAGATGAGCCCTAATCCAATGACTGTGTCCTAAGAGGGAGATGAGGATACAGACACCAGGGAATGCCATGTGAAGACGGAGGCAGAGACCAGAGAGAGGCAAACACATGCCCAGGACCACCCAGGACTGCAGCACAACCACCAAGGGCTGGAAGAAGCAGGGAAGGGTCCTGCCTCAGAGCCATCTGAAGGGGTGTGGCCCTGACCGACACCCTGGTATCAGACTGGAGCTTCCGGAACTGTGAGATAACATGGCTCTGCTGCCTAAGCCTTCCGGTCTGTGGTCATTGTTCAGCAGCCCCAGGCCACTAACATACCCTGCAAAGGCTTTAGGCCACTCAGCCTCAAGAAGGGGCCTTCTGTGGGAGTCAGTGGGAGTGCACAGGCCTCTAAGTGTGGCCCACTTGTCATAGCATTTTAGCTGTGTCCTTTTTGAATGAGGGCTCAGAGAAGGTGGGGAGATGGATAGACATCATCTTTTATGAGGAGCTGGTGATAAATTGTCAAAAGCAACTGACATTACTGGGGGCAGGGGAGCAATGAGACCCCAAATGAGGTCAAAACTCTCCACTGACCTTCTTTCTCAAGCTCACTGACTCCACATCGCTTCACCTTAAATTTAGCCAGGTATGGGGCTTTTGCAGCACTGGAAAACAAAGATAATGTGGTACCAGGAATGCAGCCAGGAAAAACCCTTATGTAAGGGGGCCACAGGCCTGGGGGCAGGGTGGGGCTCTCACCTCTGCATTGGGGTCCCAGACTTGTAGTCGATGTCTAGCACGATGGCCTCAGGGTTGCTGGGCAGGTAGCAGCCTACGTAGGGACAGGAGGAGTCACAAGGAGCCCCTGTGTGGCAACAGGTGAGGCCACACCAGTTCCCAAAACAGATGTTGCAGGCATACCCTGCAGATGACACTGGGCATGCTGGGCCTATCTGTGGCTATTAAGGGTCCATCCTCCCTGATTCCACGATGTCCGTGTGGTCTTTCCACACATCTAAAAGGAGTTGCCACTCCAAGAGATACTCCTCTGAGAAGTTGCATGGTGTGGGGCCTGTCCTGCCTCTCAGGAGCTTTCTGCACTTCTCTGCACACCTGGAACCCCCTTCCAATCAGCCTCCTGTTTGCAAGCAGGAGTTCCCCTTTCTCAGCAAGCACTCAGTATGTGTGAAATAAGGGGCCAACAAACGGTTAGTCCCTGGGGAGACATGTGCTCCAGGCTAAAGTGAGAGAGCCTCCTGACCAGGAGCTGGGTGGGTTTTATTTATTTGTTGTTAGATGGAGTTTTACCACATTGCCCAGGCTGGTTTTGAAGCCCTGGCCCCAGGAGCTCCTCCTACCTCAGTCTTCTGAAATGCTGGGATTACAGGTTCAAGCCACTGTGCCTGGCTGAGGGGGTAGGGTTTTGAGGAAGGGCCTGAAACAAGGGGCACATGGTCTTCTGGGAAGCAAGCTTGGCCTTGATGTGGGTACCAAATGGCTGTTCCACGGGGTGGGGGGACACTGTTGCCCCCTCTCCTTCCCCAGCTCCAGGACTGTCTCACACAGTGGCCACCTCTGTGTTCTTCTGCTCTAGGGCCTTGCTGGCTCCTCAGGGCCTCTGGGGCAAGACCGGGCCATAGAGTCTGGAACTGGATGCTGAACCCTTGCTGTATGACAGCCTCTGGGTCTTTCTCCTCCACCCACCCAGCAGCTACAGGATTCCCACTGAGGGGAAACAGAGGACCTGGTATCCATCCTTTTCTGAGAAACTGACCTGTTGTATGAGCTTAACATAATAGGTCTGAGGAAATGTGTGAACCTGAAGCCCCACACACAACCCACAGCTGAGGCCCAGTGTGAATGCCGGCATAGGACGGCTAGGTTTCGAGAAGACAAGTTTGCACCAAGAGGTAAGCCTAGAGAGCTCCTGTTGAGGGCTGGATTTCCATATTTTCTTTAAAAAGCTCAAACTCTCATATGGCAATAGCTGGCAGGTGCCAAGGAGCAGCTTCCTACTTGGGTGGGAACCCCGTTTGGCATGTCCCAGCACACCTGGGCTGCCCCCCCCCCCCCCAAATCAGCTGTGCAACTTGCACTGTTGGAGAACAGGAGCCCTAGTCCAGGATAACAGGAGCACTGGTCTAGGATAGCATCTGTGGAGGACAGTGTCTTTGCCTCCTATAAAAACAGCAGGCAGCAAGGAGAAGAGGCTGGCTAAGGAGCAGCTCCCTCTCAGTGAAGGCAGATTCTGGGCAAAGGCTGAGGGGCTGTGGTGCTGGACAAAGGCCCAAGTATGTGTGGGGCCAGCCAAGCTGTTGTCCCCATGCCCTGTGCTGCCTGGAGATGGCAGCAGCCTCCACTCCCTGCCCACCCTTGGGAGGAGGCCAGTCCTCCAGCCCTAAGGATGCCTGCTCACCTGGCTGCACCTTTACTTCAGACAGAGCCGACAGACAAGCCTTCTTTCTCTCATCGCCTTTAGGGTAGGGTCTGAGAAATAAGACAGAAATGCTTTGCTTTGTCTCCTAGAGCAGCAGTTCTCAACCTGTGGGTCCAGACCCCTTTGGAGGTTGAACAACCCTTTCACAGGGGTTGCCTAAGACCATCCTTCATGTCAGATATTTACATTACGATTCATAACAGTAGCAAAATTACAGTTATAAAGTAGCAACGAAAATAATTTTATGGTTGGGGGTCACCTCAACATGAGGAACTGTATTAAAGGGTCATGGCATTAGGAAGGTTGAGAACCATTGTCGTAGAGGAACTGGCCTCTGGACAGCCCAGGCCTCTAATGTCTGGACTGCCCTCTTTGTTCCTCTCTTCCCAGTGCTAGTGACTACTAAAGCCCCAACCAGGTCTAATCCTCCAGGAAACCACTGTACAATTCCTGTCCTGGTCCTTTATGGAGAAGCCCAGGCAGCCCCTGGGGGCCAAGGCAGAGCTATGTTCTGGCAGTTTATGCCTCTCCCATGTAGGGCAGGGAGACATGTGCTGCTTGCTGTTAGAGGCACTTGGGGGCACAGGTGGCTGTGGGATCAGATGGTTCAGGGGTCAAATGCTGGCTATCATTTACTTGTTCCATGACCTTGGGTAGGCCTGAGATGTTACCTTAGGCTGAAGACCAGAGGGGCACAGTGGAGCCATGAGCCTGCCCTACAAAAATGCCCACGACATGTTCCTCCCCCGTGAACTTTGGTGGGCTAGGAACTGCCAGCAGCACTGCTCTACCTGGTGCCCAGTCCAGGAAAAGGCCTCAGGAGGCCTGGAAAGGGCCTTGTGGTGAAGGCAGTCAGAGCAGTGTGAACACAAGATAGTCAGGGCCTGCTGAGAGCTGTGCCTGGTGCTCCCTGATCTGGGCCTGTCCCTGTCCCCAGGCAAACAGCCAATGTCAGTGATGCCAGGGTCTCATCTCATAACAGGGGCAAGGATGTGTAAGGATGGCATCAGAGTGACATAAGTGGAGGGCCCTGGAGCACAACCACAGGAGCTGTAGACAAGTACGGCTTTCCTGGCACCACCAGGATCCTGCAGCACTTGGACAGAGCAAAGCAGCCTCAAACCATGGGATGATGTGCAGAATCAAACAGGTGTTTTCTGAAATCAGAGTGGCTGTGTGGTCTTGCCATCCTCTCAGGAGCCCTGACTCCCCAGGTGGTGCTTTGCCCACTGGCGTCCTCAGAGTCAGCAGTGTGCCCACCAGACGCTCGTCTATCTGTCCAGGGCCAAGGCCAGGCAGGCATGTGAGGCTCCCAGGTCCAGATGTGGCTTTTGAGGCACTGCACTTACTTGATGATGGCAGACACATTGGTGATCTTATTGAAGAAATCAAACTCCCGCTGGTAGAAGTCCTTGGCTGGGCCTGACAGAGAGCCTGTGATCTCCTCCACCAACTGCTCCAGGAGGTCGCCAATGTCAGCTGAGGAGAAAACAAGAGGCTGAGCTCCTTAGGAAAACCTGCCACTGGCTTCCTGGTCCCAGCATGCCCAGAGTGTGCTGCAGGCTTGACATGAGGCCACACTGTACCCACATCATGCTACACTGCTCCCATGCCTACCAGTCTGCCCCTCACTGTGCCAGTGCCAACAGTGCTGGTGGGAGAATCTGCCAGCACCTGAGCACAAGGCAGAGGACAAAGCACTAGAGGTTGGAGATTCTCCACTGCTACACACTCATCAAGAAAAAAGCCTGTGTCACTATGAATGTCCTTACTGAAGCAGTAATATTAATTTTATTAAAGTCTACCCTTTTGGCTCAGTGCCTGTAGCATAGTGGTTACGGCGCAAGCCATATGCACCAAGGCTGGTGGGTTTGAACCCGGCCCAGGCCAGTTGAAACCACAATGACATCTGCAACTAAAAATAGTCAGGTGTTGTGGCAGGCGCCTGTAGTCCCAGCTACTTGGTAGGCTGAGGCAAGAGAATTGCTTAACCTTAAGAGTTGGAGGTTGCTGTGAGCTGTGATTCCACAGTGCCTGGCTGGACTTTTCTATTTTCAGTACAGATGGGGTCTCGAACTCCTGACCTCAAGGGATCCTCCAGCCTCAGCCTCCTAAAGTGCTAGAATTACAGGCATAAGCCACTTTGCCCGAAACCCTTTTATTCTTTTTATTTAGAGACAGAGTCTTACTTTACCACCCTTGGTAGAATGCCGTAGCATCACAGCTCACAGCAACCTCCAGTTCCTAGGCCTAGGCAATTCTCCTGTCCTGGGACTATAGGTGCCCACCATAAACCCAGCTACTTTTTTGTTGCAGTTTGGCCAGGGCTGGTTTCAAACCCGCCACCCTCAGTATATGGGGCCAGCAACTTACTCATTGAGCCACAGGTGCTGCCCCACACCAAACTTTCAAACTTGCTTTTATCTCTTTCTATAATTTTAAAGGCTTTTTTAAAAAAATGAGACAGAATCTCACTTTATTACCCTCAGAAGAGTGCTGTGGTGTCACAGCTCACAGCAATCTCCAACTCCTGAGCTAAGGCAATTCTCCAGCAATCTCCAACTCCTGGGCTAAGGCAATTCAGCCTCCCTAGTAGCTGGGACTACTGTCACCCACCACAATGCCTGGCTATTTTTTTGTTGCAGTTCAGCCAGGGCCAGGTTCAAACCTGCCACCCTTGGTATATGGGGCAAGCACCCTACCCACTGAGCCACAGGCACTGCCCTTAAAGACTTCTTAAATGGGTGGTGGTGGCAATTTGTTCAGAAAGCTGCTTAGAAGCAAATGAGTGGCTCGGCGCCTGTGGCTCAAGCGGCTAAGGCACCAGCCACATATACCTAAGGTGGCGGGTTCAAATCCAGCCCAGGCCTGCCAAACAACAATAATGGCTGCAACCAAAAAATAGCCGGGCGTTGTGG
>NW_003852613.1:287803-296153 GCF_000181295.1 Otolemur garnettii | reverse complement strand
ACTGAAGATGTGTGGTGTTCATCACACTTGTCCTTGCATGGTGGGATAGGGGAGGCCAAGCGGGCCTCTGGGAGAGAGGGGCTGAGGCAAAGGCCTTGGTAAGCCCAACCAGCACCTTTAGACTAGCCTTTTATTGGTTGCAGTTGTCATTGTTGTTAGGAAGGCCCAGGTTGGATTCAAACCCGTCTGCTGTATGTGGCTTATGCCTTAGCCACTTGAGGTACAGGTGCTGAGCCATGAAATGTGTTTTCAATTACTGTACAGTGACACGTATTTAGAAGACTCATAACTCATGAACCTATACTTTGTATATGACCCCTGTCTTAATGTTACAGCAGCCTGCATGGGTCCAGGTGCAAGGCAGACCAGAAAGTTTGAATGAAATAGACCGTGAGAAGTTCAGACAGACTTCAGATGCCACACTGCAATTAACCTTAAGAAACTACTGCTTGGGGGCAGCACCTGTGGCTCAAGGAGTAGGGTACCAGCCCCATAAACTGGGGGTGGTGGGTTCAACCCAGCCCCAGCCAAAACTGGGGAAAAAAAAAAAAGAAAAAAAAACTACTGCTTGGCTGGGTATGGTGGCTCACACCTGTAAAGCTCAGGAGTTTGAGACCAGACTGAACAAAAGTGAGACCCTGTCTCTACAAAAAATAGAAAAGGTAGCTGGATGACATGGCACGTGCCTGTAGTTCCAATTACATGGGAGGCTGAGGCAAAAGGATGGCTTGAGCCCAAGAGTTTGAGATTGCTGTGAGCTATATACCACGGCACTCTACCTAGGGTGACAGAGAGACACCCTATCTCAAAAAACAAATAAACCTAAAAAACAAAAATCTACTGCTTGTTGAGTCTGGTGTAGTGTCAGTGAAGAATATTCCCAATGACCTGAAACACTACTAAAATACTCTCCCCCCCTTCCAATTATATGTCTGTGTGAGGCTGAATTTCCCTTTTTTTTTTTTTTTTTTTTTTGAGACAGAGTCTCACTATGTCACCCTGGGTAGAGTGCTGTGGTGTCAACCAGTTGCTCACAGCAACCTCACACTCTTGGGCTTAAGCAATTCTCTTGCCCCAGCCTCCCAAGAAGCTGGGACTACAGGCACCTGCCACAACGTGCCTGGTTGTTGTCATTGCTTTTTACCAGGCCTGGGCTGGGTTCGAATCCACCAGCCCTGGTGCATGTGGTCTGTGCCCTAACCGCTGAGCTACAGGCACCAAGCCTGAATTTCCCACATTTACTTCAAACAAAACACTATACTGTAACAGATTAGGTGCAGAGGCAGAAAAAGAATGAGAACCCTGGGTGGCGCCTGTGGCTCAAAGGAGTAGGGCACCGGCCCCATATGCCAGAGGTGGCAGGTTCAAACTCAGCCCCTGAAAAAAAAAAAAAAAAAAAAAAGAATAAGAACCCAACTATCTATTGAACCTGGAAAAAAAAAAAAAGATTTGTAAAATCTAAAGCAATGACACTTTTCTTGCTCATTTTTGAGTTTTTTTTTGGAAGTTGCTTTTCCCCAAAAGATGTTATTTATATTAACAGGTAATGAATGGGCTAAATTTCTTTTTCTTTTTTTGAGACAGAGTCTCATTATGTCACCCTGGGTAGAGTGCTGTGGCGTCAACCAGTTGCTCACAGCAACCTCATACTCTTGGGCTTATTAAGTGACTCTCTTGCCTGAGCCTCCCAAGTAGCTGGGACTACAGGAGCCTGCCACAATGCCTGGCTATTTTTTGTTGCAGTTTTCATTGTTGTTTAGCTGGTCCAGGTCAGGTCAAACCTGCCACAGCGCCAAAACCACTGAGCTACAGGCACTGAGCCTGAGTTTCTTTTTTTATTATTTAAAAAACATTTTAGCCTGAGTGCAGTGGCTCACATCTATAATACTAGCACTCTGGGAAACTAAGGACAGTGGATGGCTTGAGCTCAGGAGTTTGAGACCAGCCTGAGCGAGACCCTGTCTCTACTAAAAATAGAAAGAACTACTCAGGGTCTCACTCTGTCACCTCCACTAGAGTGCAGTGGCATGATCATAGCTCCCTTGAACTCCTTGGCTCAAATGATCCTCCAGTCTTTCAAGTAGCTGGGACTACAGGGGCATGCTACCACACCTTTTTCTATTTTTAGTAGAGATTGGGTCTTGCTCTTGCTCAGGGTGGTCTTGAACTCTTGGGCTCAAGCAATCCTCCCCGCTGGGTCTCTCAGAGGGCTAGGATTACAGATGTGAGTCACTACACCTGGCCTCTTTTTTTTTTTTGAGGGACAAAGTCTTTCCACGTTGCCCAGGCTGATCTCAAATTTCTGGCGATCCTCCCACCTCAGGCTCCCAAAGTGCTAGGATTATGGGTGTGAGCCACCATACTTGGACAAAATTTCTAGTCTTAATTTCTAATCTTCATTAAATTGATAGCCAATGCTCACATAAATGAGCACTTTTTGAGAATCTCAGTAATTGTTTCTAAGCATCTGCAGGGGTCCTAAGAGTACTCCACTGCGGAAGTGCTCCCTGGGCTAGCTGCCCTATGTGCATATGGACAGGCATGTGGAACAGAAGCAGCTCTCTGAGTAGGAGGGCCTGACATGCACACCTGGACAACTGCAGGGTGATGCCAAAGTGGCAAGTTCGCAAAGGCTCCATGAACAAGGGTCCCACTCCCCTGCATGCTGAAAGGTGAGAAGTGCCTTACCAAAGGGAGGGCAATGGAGGGGTCTGTAGGCTGGGATGGTGGGGCTGTGGAGGCCCCGAAAGGATGTAGAAGAATCTGGGCAGTGCTAAAGGCACTGAAGATGAGTGAGGCCTGTAGGAAACAAGGAGATACTCACGGTCTTTCTGGTGGCCCTCTTCATCTAGATAGATATTAGTCTTCATGTTCCAGATGAACTGGTGTGCCAGCAGCTGGGATTTGGATGCTGCCCATAGAATATACTCCCGCACATAGCCCATCTGTAGGAGAGCAAGGTCCCCCATTAGCCAGGCTCACAGCACCCTATCCACCAGGAGAGACTTGTCCTCACCCAGGGCAGGCGCTGACTCCCAGTGCTGAGCAGACCTGGCAAGGAGGAGGCCGAGTGGTGCCTGGTGGTGGGGGGTGAGCTCCCCAGGTCAGTGGTGGGTCCAACCAGGGGTCCCCAGCAGGTGGGGTCTGCAACAGGGGCGTGAGGCAATGTGTATCTATGACTCTCAGACCAGTTTCTGGGGTCAACTGTGAGAAATGAGGAGGCTGGGTCTTGAACATCATTTGAAAGTTGGCTCACTATTCAGAATAATGTTCCAAAGTGATGAACAGGTTCTAGAAAAATCTAATGCAAAAGTACCTCCTCCATGAGTCGGTGCATCTATGGCCACCATCCTAAGGACCCCTCCTCCTTTTCCTTCTTGGTCATGTTCCATGACTTGTATGAGTAACTCCAGTTTCTTGTTGTTTTTTTTTTTTGAGACAGAGTTTCACTTTGTCGCCCTTGGTAGAGTGCCGTGGCATCAAAGCTCATAGCAGCCTCAAACTCTTGGGCTTAAGTGATTCTCTTATCTCAGCCTCCCAAGTAGCTGGGACTCCAGGCACCCACCAGAGTAACTCCAGCTTTAATTACTATGTTCTAGGTTTAAAAAGTTGGGCTGAGGAGCTGCCCATAGCTCAGTGGGTAGGGCACCAGCCACATGCACTGAGGGTGGTGGCTTTGACCACAGCACAGGCCAGCTAAAACAACAATTACAACTGCAACTAAAAAAAAAAAATAGCCAGGCATGGTGGCGGGCTGTAGTCCCATCTACTTGGGAGGCTCAGGCAAGAGACTTGCTTACGTCCAAGAGTTTGAGGTTGCTGTGATACCATAGCACTCTACCAAGGGTGACATAGTGAGACTGTCTCAAAAAAAAAAAAAAAAAATTTGGGCTGGACTTCCTGGGAAGCCTCTTGGAGAAGCTTGTTCCTCTCTGCAATAGTGTGTAGCCACCCATCTGGAAATGCTGTAAAGTTGGGCAGGTGAGCTAGCATACAGGTAAAACTTCAAGTAACTCCTTGCTGTGGGTTTCCCAATGTTACCCCAGAACATGAACCTAAAGACAAACTTTGACCACTCAATCCATGCTGCTTCTATGTGGAAGTGTGCTGTATATAATTAACTCAGAGTTCCAAAGTCAAAAGCACTAAACATAGTGTCTGTCTGCCACTTCTATCCTGATCACTCCTTCTCAGCATTTTTATTAGCTTTTTGTTTCTTCTTTTCGTGAAGAAAGCAAAAGTGAATGTGTATGTATATTTATATCACTACAAGTTTAGACTTTAAAAACTTCCCTAAAAATGACAAGCAAGCAAGAAACCAGTGAAGCCCGTCCTGAGCTGGTGTAGTCACCAAGAATCCTTTCATCAGGTGACCTAGAGGCAGCAAGATCTGGGTGGACAGTCCTAATGGAAAACAGGCCCAAGACAGTGTAATCATATTGTTATTACAAGAAAATATACATGCTAGGTTAAAGCAAAAAGGTAATATTTTACTGTGAGCAACCAGTAGTGTCAAAATATTCAAAAATAAAATCAAATTAAGAAAAAAAACCTGTAATCCTACATTTGAATTACAAACATCAGTATAATCTCATGATGCACTTTTCACTTTCAAATAAAAAATTTTAAGCTTTACCACCAGGAAGACCTGGAAACAACATGCAACTCTATTGCAGTGAGCACTCTTAGTGCCTCAGCACCCTACTTTGCAGGAAGGTAAACCAGGGTTCTTTGGAAAATTGGTTGATCCTAGTCTGAAGTAGGAGAAGAGCAACAAGAGCCTTGTCACTGTGTTCAGCAAGGAGGTTTTCGAAGACTAAGATCAAAGAACAGGGAAGACAACTTGAGTAGGCTGGATAGATTGGCAATCAAAGCAATGGCAGTGGACCAGCATGCAGTCTGTCCAGATCCATTACTTTATAGCAACATTTAGATTAAGAAAAAGAAAAACTGCTCACTTTGGGTAATACAGAGGAGTTAACTCAGTATTTTGAAAACTAAAAAATTAAAGGAGTGAAGAAAAATAAATAAAATTTTATTTTTATTTTTTGCACTTTCTGGTGGGGGCTGGGTTTTAACCCACCACCTCCAGTATATGGGGCCAGCACCCTACTCCTTTAAGCCACAGGTGCCTCCCAGGAAAATAAATAAAAAATTCAAAGAGAAGCTTATGTAAAATACCAGCCAAACAAAAGAAACCATAGTCTACCTGCATGTCCTGGTGAGGACCACAGCCCCCACCTACGCCCTTATGCGCTACCCGTCTCAGCCTCCATGTGCTACATGCAGCCCACTGAGCATAAGGCCCGGGAGGTGTGGCCCTGTTCATGTGGACAGCCTGGGCTCCACTCCGTACTCTCTGGATGCAGAGAGCCAAGCAGTCCAACGAGGACACATGGGAAGGAGTAGAGGAGAAAAGGAGGCACCTTCCTGGAGGTAAGGTGCTCGCAACAGCCCATGAGCCTTGGCTCCAGGGCCAAGGACCCAGCTTTGGTGAACACAGCTTTACCAGGATCACTACTCAGGGTTTGAGAGTCTGGCACTGCCCAGTCAGGACAGTGAATGGTTCCACAGGACTCAGTGTTTCAGGAGACAGTGGCTGCTGTTCTAGGAGCACTTTGGTCTATGGACTCTAAACGGAGCATCATCCCAGTCTGCAGGGAAGAAGCCAGCCCGAGACACTCCGTGCTCACAGCCACTGTGGCTAACAGAAGTGTCTGGTGCCCACGGCAGCTGTAGAAACAAGGTTGCCCCTGGGTTGAGGAGAGGGCAGATGAGTGGCTGCGCAGACATAGCGTGGTGCTGGCACAAGGCCCTGGGAAATGCTGCTTCTGGGCACAGGTGGTGTGTGTTCCTGGCTGTGGTCATTCTGAGGGGTGTTTTCTGTGTCACACCCCATGTGGAGCACTTTACGTGGATATATGTTGTTAGGGGATGAATTATATCTCCCAAAGTCACATGTTAAAAGTACCTCAGAATGTGACTGTATATGGAGAAGTATTTGGAGGGATTTTTTTTGTTGTTGTTGCAGTTTTTGGCCAGGGCTGGGTTTGAACCTGCCACCTCTGGTATATGGGGCCAGCATCCTACTCCTTTGAGCCACAGGCAACGCCTAGGAGAGATTTTTTTGAGACAGAGTCTCATTCTGTCACCCTGGGTAGAGTGCTGTGGCATCATAGCTCACAGCGACGTCAAACTCTTGGGCTTGAGCAATCCTCTTGCCTCACCCTCCTGTGTAGCAGGGACTACAGGTGCCCACCTCGACGTCCAGCTATTTTTAAGGACAGGGTTTCTCACTCTAGCTCAGGCTGGTCTCGAACTCCTGAGCTCAGGCAATCCACCAACCTCAGACTCCCAGAGTGTTGGGATTAGAGGAATGAACTAGTTGGGTTGGAGTGTTTAAAGAGGTCACTAGGTCAGATGAGTGGGTGGGTCCTAACCCTGTGAATGGTGAGATTAGGACACACACCAAAGAATGACCAAGTAAAGACAGGGAGAAGGCGGCCGTGGACAAGCCAAGGAGAGAGGCCTTGCAAGGATCCAACCCGGCCCACGCCTCATCATCAGACTTCCAACTCTCAGACCTGGGACAATATAAATTCCTGTTGTTTAAGCCGCCCTCTCTGTGGTGCTTTGTGGTGGCAGCTGAGCAGGCCAACACACACGTCATCCTGTCCAAATCTCCTTGTCACTTCCCACTGGAGAGCCAGTCAAGAGTTGATGAGACTCAGAGACTTGCATATCCAGGGCATATCCTGGGCAGCCCACCCAGGCTGTCCACCCTGGCTGGCAATAACCCAAGAACCACTATTCAGAGTGTGCCTGGGCCTCTCTTGCCACAGCACTAGTGACCAGGGTCAGCCATGGTGGGGATGGGGGGACTACAGGGAGCGCAGTCACAGCTGGGCTCTCAAGGAGGTTCCACAGAGCCCACAAGGGTTGGTGGCAGGCTGGGCATGTGGGTGGGAGGTGGGAGCTCTGGAGTGAAGAAGAGAGCTGCTGTGGGCATGGCCTTACCTTGTCGTATCTCAGGGCCTGCACGATTTGGGGGATGTAGAAGAGGATGGCGTCCTGTGGAGGAAAAGGAGAGGGAGCTGTGTTGCCCCAGGGCCCTGCCTGCTTCTGCTGTGCCCCGGCATGCTGTCCTCCTGGAGTACCACGCAGGGTAAGGATGGGGAAAGCCCCGAGGACAGCAAGAAAGCGATCAATGGCTTGGAACATGTAACTGGTAAAAAAGGAGATGGAGCAAGGCTTCTAGCCCTGACTTGGGAAGACAGGCTGCCATGGATCAGACTGTACGCCCAGAGAGTCGCCCCCAGTTGTCATGACTGTCTCGTGGGCTCCCTGGATCCTGCGAGATTGTGTGTGTTTCCAAGGCACATGGGCACTGATGGGATGGCTCTGCTCAGCCCCTGTTGCCCAGGGATGGCTGACAGGCCACCTCCACAATCAAACTCAAGTAAGAGTTCTTCTTTTTTTAACTCAAACAATTAAAGTTAAAAACAAATAAAACTAAAAAATACATCTGAATTCGAACTAAATTCATCTTCTGTAATGACTAGAACACAACTGGGACTGAAGGTATGTTCTAAGATGGACTGATGTTTACTCAGGCAGACTCCAAGCTGACAAGGAAGCCCTGTCTGGGCTGCAGGCACCTGCCCCCACAGTCCCCCTGAGGCCTGCTCAGCAGGCCCTGGCTCACCGGGGGGAAGGACCGCAGGACTTTCACCCCATACTGCGCCGTCAGAGGGTGTGGTGGGTACATGCTGGAGAAGTAGGAGAGGCCCGTGGGTGGGTCCGTGGGTGCCCAGCATAGCACGTGGCTGAGCTCTGGAGCGTCAGCATCGATGGTGTGCCAGGTGACAAGGAACTGGGGAGAAAGGAGATGGTATGGCTTGGGCAGTCTCTGGGTCCCTCTGGAAGTACCTGGCACATGACCCACACCACAAGGATGCATATGGAAAGGGAAGATAAAGCTTTTGTAACAGTGTGGAAAATGTTTCTGATATGTTATATTAAGAAGCATGGGCTCGGTGCCTAAAGCTCAACCAGCTAAGGCGCCAGCCACGTACACCTAAGGTGGCGGGTTCGAATCCCCAGCCCGGACCCGCCAAAAACAACAATGACAGCTGCAACCAAAAGATGGCCGGGCGTTGTGGCGGGCACCTGTGGTTCCAGCTTCTTGGGAGGCTGAGGCAAGAGATTCGCTTAAGCCCAAGAGTTTGAGGTTGCTGTGAGCTGTGGTGCCACGTACCCTACCAAAGGTGACATGGTGAGACTCTGTCTCAAAAATAAACAACAACAACAAAAAAACTATGGTATATGTACACCATGGAATATTATTCAG
>NW_003852613.1:286086-287273 GCF_000181295.1 Otolemur garnettii | reverse complement strand
TCAAAAAAAAAAAAAAAAAGAAGCAGGACTGCAATTAGGCTGAAGTACATTACATTTTCTTCTACTGTAAACACATAAATGTTACATACTAGGAATAGAAAACTTAGATAAATCATTAAGGCCCCTGAGGTTGCCAGGTCACTGTTTCTGTTTAGTGTCTAGTCTCAGCATTTTTGGACACAGTTCTGTTTCTGTGCAGTGTGAGCACAGGCCCTAGTGTGTGGACTATGCTACCTTGATGGCTTCAGGGATGTCACTAACAGCTCCTGGGTCCAACCGAACCAGACGGGTCACTTCATTCCCGATGGCTTCTGTGTTCTTAAACCTATGGAGCATATAAGACATGGGTGGGTGGTCTCATCACCAGACAGTTCTTCCACAACCGCTTCTAGAAGGAGGCAAATGCTGAGGGGACAGATTCGGTCAATACCAAGTGACAGAGAAGCATTTTACACCTCTATGGCACTGGTTAAATCTGAATGCAAGTGTTCAAAGGACAGCACTATGATTGGATATGATGAAATGCAAGAACTCTAACAGGAGTTATCTTACACTTACTGTTCAAAGGGCCTCCTTTCACAGTCTCTGCCTTAGCACACCTGCCTTTTACTCCCTCTCTGCACTGTAACCCCTGCCCCGGCCCTCTATAGCCTCTCCTCAGCATCTCAGTCCACAGGCGGAGGGCAACAAGGGACCCCGCCTATGAGGGTGCAGCCATGAGTTTTCCAGTGTTATTACCCCAGCCTATCCTACTACAAGGTAGATGTGCCATCAACACCGCTTTGAAACAACCAGAACTAGTCTGTGGTCCTGCTCCAGAAGGACAAAGGAGGACCAGGAGGAGGAAGGAGCCAGCAGGCAAATTTGAGCTCCGGGTGACAAAACATTTGCCCTGGACACTTTCATGAAAGGCTGGGGCTGTCTGGTGGGACCGCTACACAGGGGCCTCTGTTGTCTTCTCAGCCACCACCAGTCTGGGGTTACTCCCCAGTCAGAGCTGTCATGGGCAACTTCACAGGACACTCAGCTGCCAGCCACAGCATTTGCCTTCTTCTTTTTTTTTTTTTTCTGAGATGGAAGTCTCACTATGTCACCCTGGGTAGAGTGCCATGGTGTCACAGCTCATAACAACCTCAAACTCTTGGGCTTAAGTGATTCTCTTGCCTCAGCCTCCCAAGTAGGTGGGA
>NW_003852613.1:282670-283875 GCF_000181295.1 Otolemur garnettii | reverse complement strand
TATATCACCCTGGGTAGAGTGCCATGGCATCACAGCTCACAGCAACCTCAAACTCTTGGGCTTAAGTGATTCTCTTGCCTCAGCCTCCTGAGTAACTAGGATAAGAGCTGCCCATCACAATGCCTGGCTATTTTTTGGGTGTAGTTGTCACTGTTGTTTGGTAGGCCCTGCAATGGTCTTTGGCCCCATCTACCCTGCTAGCTCCCAGTCAGCCTCTCCAACTCAGCTCAGATGTCATCTATTCCAGAAAATCATCTCTGGCATCCCAGCTCCTATGGACAGGCCAAGTGGCTGTCCTTGATGGGTACTCCCACAGTCCCCTCATGTTAAAGTGACCAGTCCACTTGACTGTCTTCTGCCAGAGAACAATGGGCTATGCCTTAGTCATCTGGGCACACTGGCCTCGGCCTGATGCCAGGCCATCAGATGCTCAGCAGGTACCTGTGAACTAAGCAGGAGCTGGTGCTGGGAGCAGCTGCAGTGAATGGCTCAATGGCCTCCTGTGCTAGTTCACTCATGCCTCTCAGTTCAGGGTGGAGAAGCAGTAGCCAGGCAGGTGCTGGGTGCCAGAGGACTGTCTGGCATGGCTGAGCAGAGGACTGAATGGGGCTCCTGCTCTTGTGCCCTGGCCTCTTTAGGCCTGTCCACCCCTCTGCCCAAGAGGAGCTGCACTGCTAAGGCCAGGTGTCCTCAAACTATGGCCCACGGGCCACATGCAGTTCGCCTAGGACATTTATCCGGCCTGCCAGGTGTTTTTGCCACTGCTGCCTGTCCTGCTTAGCAGCCGACTTGTCCTGGGGCCTGCAGTCCAGCCGTCCAACGGTCTGAGGGACAGTGAACTGGCCCCTTCTTTAAAAAGTTTGAGGACTTCTAGCTAAGGCCAATGTTACCTGGAGGAACAAGCTGGCTGGCAGTCAGGTACTTCTTATCTGAGAACATGGCGGTCCAAAATCTGATCATTATGCTTATGTCTTCACGCAGCCTCTTTTCTCCTTGAGTAGGGAACTTTGGGGGACAGCTTCAAACAACCACAAGTGGATAAGAGAAGCGAAGTGTCTTAAGTCAGAAGCCAGCCACATAATGTGGTGAGAGGTGACACAAATGGTCAGCCTGACAGTCATTAACAGTGATCATCTCATTCTTTTTTTTTTTTTTTTTTTTAGACGGAGCCTCAAGCTATCCTCCGGGGTAGAGTGCTGTGGCAT
>NW_003852613.1:258157-282649 GCF_000181295.1 Otolemur garnettii | reverse complement strand
CAACCTCCAGCTCCTGGGCTCAAGCGAGTCTCCTGCCTCAGCCTCCCAAGTAGCTGGGACCACAGGTGCCCGCCACAACGCCTGGCCATTTTTTTTTTGGTTGCAGCCATCATTGTTGTTTGGTGGGCCCAGGCTGGGTATTCGAACCCGCCAACTTAGGTGTATGTGGCTGGCGCCTTAGCCGCTTGAGCCACAGGCACCGAGCCGTGATCATCTCATTGATCTGCATGGGAATGTGTGGTGGCTTCAGAGCTCACTGTGTTCCCTCCCTCACTGCCCCAGTGGTTCCTGCAGAATGTGGAATGCAGTGCTCATGGCAGACAACGATAACTGAGCTGTCCATCTAGCAACAAAGCCTGCCTTTGCAAAGCCCTAGACAGTAGGTGTTTGTGATTCTTTGCACACTAAGCATTCACTTTAACTGAGAAGTTAAATGCCACAAGCTTAACCTCTGAAATCAACTGAACTGAGGGGAAACCTGCCTAGTCTCCGGGGAGGCTAGCTCTAAACACAGACAGACATACCACACGGGGCCATCAAATGAGGTCTGTGAACATCCAGTAAGCAACTGTGTCCTGCCCTGAGTGACCTGCTGGGGGGTCGGGGACAACAGCACACTAGGTGGGCTGGGCATCCCTGGACACAGCACAGCACACCTGGGAGGCAGTACCTGAAGTAGTCAAAGGCAGTGGAGTAGATCTTCTCACGAAGCACGTTGCGGATGGTTGCATTTGGAACCACATCGGCATGTAGGAGGGACAGCCCGAGGGTCAGCAGTCTGAAAGATGCCCCAGGACCACGTCAGGGTGGGAACCCTGGTTGAGGGCTGAGCCTGAGGGGACCCTGGGCAGTCTCTAGAGGACACTGGACAGGAGATTACTAGGCAGATTTCTTCTATCCAAAAGGTCGCTGGAAAGGTTTTTTTAAAAACTTTACTTCTTTTGGGAGAAAACTAAACAATCTTCGTCTTAACGCGCCTGGACCAGAAACTTGAGTCTCACAAACTATTTGCACATTATTCCCTGAGGAACAGTCACCTGCAGGTGCGATGAACTCAGAGCACTTAAGTTTGGAAATTTATTAAGCACCTGCTTTTATCAGGCCAGACCCTGAGCAAGGGGTGAGGGGCAGCTGGGAAGCCAGATCTGTACAGGGAGATCAAAAGCCCTACTGGCAGGAGACTGACACCACTACCCATAGAGCTAAGATGCCACATAAACCCCAGAGCAGAGTGATCCCGACCCAGTGGGAGCTACTCTCCCTGAAGTATAGACCCCAGCGGATGAGAGAGGTTTGGAAGGCCTGGCAGTAAGATGGGCCCTAACAGAGAAGAAGCTTCTTGTTTGGCAGAAACAGGGTGAGAGAGTCTGGGGGGAGTGGCTGTTTGGAGCCTTAGGGCCAAGTGGACAGTCAGGTTGGGCCTGGATTAGCACAGGAGGGCAGAGTGTAAGGAGACACCATGGAGTGCCTTCAGAGGTACCGTCCTACATGATTGCATCTGAGCTGTGGGGACAGATTGCAGCATTGAGTGGCAGTCACAGCGAGGAACTGGCCAGTCTGAGTGAGAGCAGCAAGGGAGCACAGAGGCTATGGGCATGAAAGGAAGTGACAGAGGCTGTACACACTCAAAGGAGAACCAGAAGTATTTGTGTTCAGTTACTCAAGGGGGGTAGAGGGCAGAGAGATGTCCCAGAAGACAGGAGGGAGTCCAAGAGGAAGTCAGGCTGTGGATAGGCAATGACTCTGCATTCACTGGTGAGGCCCTTGACCCTAGGTCAGGGCTGTGCATCTACAGACAGTGTTGCAGCCAGTCTGTGTAAGCACAGGGACCAAGGGATGGGTACTTGCTCATCTCTGACAGTAACACACAGCTGGGACCGTCCAGAGAGGATTGTTTCCTGGTAATTAATTCCTTTTTTTTTTTTTTTTTTTGAGACAGAGCCTCAAGCTGTTCCCTGGGTAGAGTGGCGTGGCATCACAGCTCACAGCAACCTCCAACTCCTGGGCTCAAGCGAGTCTCCTGCCTCGGCCTCCCAAATAGCTGGGACCACAGGTGCCCGCCACAACACCCGGCTTTTTTGGTTGCAGCTGTCATTGTTTGGCGCGCCTGGGCTGGATTCGAACCCGCCACCTTAGGTGTATGTGGCTGGCGGCTTAGCCACTTGAGCCATAGGCGCTAAGCCTGATAATTAATTCCTATTGTACTTTATAAAAGTACAGGCCCATGACTGATTAGAAATTAATAGAGAACTGGTTTAATCTCTGTGGCTAGTTTGAGAGATGCAGGGCCAGGAGGTGGCCAGTGGGCTTGGGACAGGAGGGGCAGGCAGAGCAGGTGCAGGCATGAGGACCTGCTGGGTGGGGGACCAGGCCCTGTACAGCGGTCAGCAGAGGCCAGGTCCCAAGGAGAACGGCTAGACTAAAGGCGGCAGAAAGCAGGGGAGAAGTTCATAGTCTTGATTCAGTTAGGAAGGGTGCCTTTGATAAGCTCTTCCCCCGTCATTCCAGAAGCAAACAGCTCACTGAAATCTGTTCTACACTCTATGGAAGTGCTGTGACCCCCTCACCCCCATACACACCCCACGCCACACCCAGGGAGGAGAGCCCTCACTTGAAGCGGGGCCCAATGGCTGCCACATGCCGGTTCATGCTGCCCTTGGCCCCACCGATATTCAGGGATAGGGAGCGCTGCAGCAGGCTGGAAAAGATCTCCACTTGGTCAGAGCTGCAGTACTTGGCGATCTCAAACCGTTGTACCAGGAACTGAGCAAGAAGGAAAACGTGCTGTGTTGATGGGGCCAGGTCTGCCCAGCCCAGGGCCAGTGAGGCCAGCTGAGGGACTCTGGGCTGACTGAACGGGCTAGGGGATGGGCTGGAACAATCACCCCCCTCCTCAGGTCAGGCAGTCTGAAATCGTGGGCTGCCTTCCTGACCCTGGCTTGCTGGCTCTCACCACTCCAGAAGCAGCCCTGGCTCCCTGGGCCACATGGTAGATAGAGCTCCGCAGAGCCTTGGTGGGGGGCAGGGGTGTTAGGTACGTACGTCAATCCAGATGTAGTGGGGGCTCACTTCAGGGGGACATGGTTTGGGCTGGCTTGCTTCTGACGCAGCCAGTGGGTCTGCCTCCTTTATCTCAGCAGAAAACAGGCCAAACTTCTGTTCCACTGTCATGTGCCAGGCCCCTGCCATCTCCCGCATGAACTGCAAGCACAGAGCAAACGTTGGCTCCTCTGCCAAGTGCAAAGACAGGGTCACTGGGGGCTTTTTGAGACAGGGTCCTACTGTTTCCCACGCTGGCAGGCTGCAGTACAGTGGTACAGTGGGGTCATCAAAACTCACTGCAAGCTCAAGCTGCTGGCTTAAAGTAATCCTGCTACTTTGGCTTCTCAAAGTGCTGAGATTACAGGTGTGAGGCAGTGCATCTGGCCTATTTTTTTTTTTTTTACCTATAAAAGAAATAATATATGTTCACTGAATAAAATTTAGAAATGGAGGAAAATATGAAGAAAAAAATTAAGCTCTCCAGTGGCCCCACTTCCCAGGGACATTCACATTAGTGTGTGCTGTGTTTGCTTTCAGCCATTCCAGGCCAAATTTCTGTTTGTCCTAGTCCGTGGTGTAGGCAGTGAGGTGAGGTGTAGGGTGTGAGACAGCACCACACCTGTGACGTGCCCAATGCTGTGGGGCCCCTCACTGGGCACTGTTCTAATAGTCCTAAGGCACCCTATGATGGTGAGGCTGGGGCTGCCTGCTTGGGCTCCAGAGCCAGCCCTGACTCCCCACCTGCAGACCTTTCACCCTGTTAATCAGCTGGGGACAGCCCTGCGGGTGCCTGCGGCTGTGTGGGCCAGGCACAGGGACTGTGGTCAGCCATGCTCAGCTGGGCCCCTTCCATGGGGTGCTGTGAAGGGTACCCAGAGGTAGCAGACAGTGGTGTCTGGAAGACACACTGGTGGTGGAGAGTAAGGTGTACAGCTCACACTTGGAAAGCCCCTACAGCTTCTGGGTGACTTTACACAGAGATCAGAAGGCAGCACCCTAATTAGTAGGGTTTCTATCTCTCTGTTGGCCCCCAAATGCCAGCTTCTACAAGGGCTATAAACACCCATGCAGAGGGGCAATGCAGCCTGGTGCATGCAGCAGATGCCCTATCTCCCTTCCTCTCCCCTCCCCTCCTGCCTTTCCAGTCTCAGTGTTCCCGGCCAACTGGGGTGGCTATGGCTCTCACCAGCACTGATGAGCCAGGGGAAGTTAGTGGGTGAGCCCTAGGAACCAACACCAGGGCAGCTTTGTGAGGGCAGGGCAGCTGGCCTCAGCTTTGCCTTTTCTGCCCTTGCCTTCCTTCTGGGAAGCACAGAAGCCACCTGGAGGCTGTGAGGGAGAACACAAAGGCCATACCCGTACAGGATGGCCAGTAGTGGACCACAGCAATGAGCTGTCCATGTGGCAAGGAGGAGGTATTCCTGGGGGATAGGGCAGTGCAGCCTGCTTTCTATTTCCTGTTAATAGGAGATGAAGAAGGAACAAAAAAGTGGAGGGAGAAAAAAAACCCCAAACTGACAGGGCAGAGGAGCCATACTCCCACCCGTTTGTTCAACAACCTCCTCCTGGAGGCCACCTCTGTGGCCCTGAGATGAAGCTGTGAACAAAGACAAACATAACCAGAGTCCACAGCGGGGCCCACAGATGAGAAATAAGCAAGGGATACTGATGAAGTCTAACGAGAAATAGCATGTGGCATTTTAGACGGATGGCCAGAGAAAGCTGGGGTTAGAGGGAACATCTAGGATGAAAGCTGAGGGAAAGACACAGGAGTGAAGGTGTAGCTGCGCTGGAGGAGGAAACAGGGAGCATGGCCTGATGGGGGAACAGCCCAAGAGGGCAGAGGGCACCACACCCCAGCATGACCCCAGAAGGGCAAGTGACAGGAGCAGACGGGGCTGAGGTCACGGTAAGGGGATTTCCAGGTTGCAGAAACCAGTCTTTCTCCTGGCCTGGGGCAGGGTACTGACAGATTTGCTCTGGGCTCCATGGGCTTGCTTCTAGAATTAGCCTGGAGAAGAGGGAGAGGTGCAAGTGGGAGCGGGAGGCCAAGCCAGAGGACAGCACCTGGGATGCTGAAAGTGGTCAAATTCTGGATATGGTACTTTAAAAGGTAGAAAGCTGAAGCTGGCAGGATTGGCTGTGGGTCACTTGTGAGACTGCACAGAAAGGGAAAAGGGGGTCAAAGGTGGTGCAGGGGCTCTGTCTGAGAAGACCTGATGCAGTGTTCTGACACCTGCGGCCACGGAGCTCCTCTGATAAAGTCAGCCTTACTATCTTTAAAAAAAAAAAGATTTTGATCTGAGCAGAGGGAGAAATCATGCTGGCACTTACAGCCATGGCAGGGTGGGGGTGGCAGGGATCCGGGGATGCTGATCAGTTAACGGCGACATGCTTAGACCTGGGGTGTCGGAACTGGGGCAAGGGAAGGGGAACCCTGGAGCACACAGGAGCTTAGAGGGCCCCATTGAGCTCAGAAGCTCCCTTTATTCAGGGTGATGAAAGGGTTAAACGTTGCAAAGGCCAATAGTCTCTGGAAAAGGAGGAGCAGTTTCTGAGACCCAAAGCCCTGCAGGAGGTGGGAGTAGCCTTCCTTGGACTAAACTGTACCCACCAGCTAGGACCTGCAGGATGAGGCCTATGCCCTGGGCCAGAGAGGGAAAAAGAGCACCAGACTAGGGATGTGCAGAAGGGAACACCACCCGTCCCTGTGAAGTGGGAACAACAGCTACAAACTCCTACTCCAAGGACTCACTGGGGTTTGAGACTCCACAAAGCAGAGCTGCATCCTTGTAGTCACAGTAGTGATGAATCCTGGGGCTTCCAAAGGAGCCTAAGAGGAGGGCCACCCTTGCCTCCTGAGCAGTAGGGAATTCCACTGAGAGAGATGAAGGTTCAGGCACATATGTGCCTGCTGGCAGGAAAGGGGAAGGTATGAGGGGCTGACAGGCTCCATGGGGGGTGATGCTTCTACTGTGGCTGTCTGCATTTTATACAAGGTTCAGTGTTGCTGGTCCTACCAACTAAACACTCACAGCCACCAGGTTAATATGACAAACACTCATACCTCCAGTCAGTTTTGAAAACTCCGAGAGAATTTCTAATAAACAAAGAGGTTCCCACTGGTAATCCTAACACTCTGGGAGGCTGAAGTGGGCATGATCACCTGAGCTTAAAAGTTTGAGACCAGCCTGAGAGTGAGACCCTGTCTTTACTAAAAACAGGAAAAAATTAGTGTGGTAGCTCCCGCCTGTAATACCAGCACTCTGGGAGGCTGAGGTGTGGTGTAGGGAAGGCTGATTACCTGAGCTTAGGAGTTTGAGACTAGCCTGAGCAAGAGTGAGACAAAAAATAGGAAAAAAATTAGCCAGGTGCTGTGCTGGGTGCCTATAGTCCCAGTTACTCAGGAGCCTGAGGAAAGAGGATCACTTAAGCCTAAGGGTTTGAGGTTGCTGTGACCTATGAAGCCATGGCACTCTACCCAGGGCAATAGAGTGAGACTTGGTCTCAAAACAAAACTAGAGGCTCAGTGCCTGTGGCTCAGGTGGCTAAGGCGCTAGCCACATACACCTAAGGTAGTGGGTTCGAATCCAGCCTGGGCCTACCAAACAACAATGATGGCTGCAACCAAAAAAAAAAAAAAAAGAATCAGGAGTTATGGCGGGCACCCGTGGTCCCAGCTACTTGGGAGGAGGCAGCAGGAGACTCGCTTGAGCCCAGGAGTTAGAGGTTGCTGTGAGTTGTGATGCCACAGCACTCTATCCAGCGGGACAGCTTGAGTCTCTGTCTCAAAAAAAAAAAAACCAAAAAAACAAAAAAAAAAAACAAAAACAAAACTAGACAAAGAACTTCAACAGTTCTAAAATCAGTCCTTAAAGACAGAGCACTGATGCCGAGGCCTGTAACACCCTGAGTATAAGACTTCCCAGAACCAGTTCCTCCCACAACCAGACAGTCCCAGGGTGTGAGGGCAACTTAGACTATCAGCCTGGACCTCAAAGCATGGGCCAGACAGGCAGGTGAGAGCCAGATCCATACAGTGCCCTGCATAGGCCCAGCACATGGCAGGATCAGAGCAAGTTACCAGGTACTAGTGCAGCCCTCACTCATTTACTTTGGGTCACAAATCTGAGCACCATATAAGGGTTTACAGGCTTTTCTCATCTCAGTGGAATTAAGGACCCAGACCTTTACAAGGAGGCCATGGCCCCCACAATGAGATGTGACCAGCAGACTTACTACCTCTCTATCTTCTCAAGAATGCAAAAAAAGAGGCCAGGTAAGGTGGCTCACACCTGTAATCCCAGCACTCTGGCAGGCCGAGGTAGGTGGATTGCCTGAGTTCACAGGTTCGAGAACAGCCTGAGCCAGGGTAAGACCTCGTCTCTAAAAATAGCTGGATGCTGTGGCGGGCACTTGTAGTCTCACCTACTTGGGAGGCTGAGGCAAGAGAATTGCTTGAGTCTGAGAGTTTGAGTTTGTTGTGAGCTATGATACCATAGTACTCTACTGAGGGTGCCAAAGTGAGATTCCATCTCAAAAAAAAAAAAAAAAATGCAAGAAAAGACATTAAGATGCCACCAGATTGGCTCGGCACCTGTGGCTCAAGTGGGTAAGGTGCCAGCCACATACACCTAAGGTGGCGAGTTCGAATCCAGCCCAGGCCCACCAAACAACAATGACGGCTGCAACCAAACAAAAAATAACCAGGCGCTGTGGCGGGTGCCTGTGGTCCCAGCTACTTGTGAGGCTGAGGCAGGAGACTCGCTTGAGCCCAGGAGTTGGAGGTTGCTGTGAGCAGTGAAGCCATGGCACTCTACCCAGGGGAACAGCTTGAGGCTCTGTCTCAAAAAAAATAAAAAAAGATGCCACCAGATTGCTGGAGTTATAGATGATTCTTGTTTTTTTCATTCATCATGAGCAAATGTATGTTTTTTTCCTTGAGTCTTGCTCGGCTAGAGTATAGTGGCATCAACATAGCTCACTGCAACCCCAAACTCCTGAACTCAAGTGATGCTTTTGGCTCACCCTCCTGAATGGCTAGGAGTATACACAGGTATGTACCACCATGCCTGGCCGATTTTTCTATCTTTTATAAAGATGGGGATCTTGCTTTTCCTTAGGCTGGTCTCGAACTCTTGACCTTAAGCAATCCTCCTGCCTTCGCCTCCCAGCATGCTGGAATTACAGGTGTGAACCACTATTGTGGGCCATATATTGTTTTTATAATAGAAAAAAAATTAAAAAACAGAATGCAACAGGCTTGGCGCCTGTAGTACAGTGGTTATGGTGCCAGCCACATATACCAAGGCTGGTGGGTTTGAACCCAGCCTAGGCCAGCTAAGCAACAATGACAACTGCAACAGAAAAATAGCTGAGCACTGAGGCAGACACCTGTAGTCCCAGCTACTTGGGAGGCTGAGGCAAGAGAATTGCTTAAGCCCAACAGTTTGAGGTTGTTGCAAGCTGTGATGCCACGGTACTCTACTGAGGGCAACATAGTAAGATTCTGTCTCAAAACAACAACAACAACAACAACAAACCTCCAACAGAATGCAACAATACGAAAGTCACAGAAAGATGAGAAGCCTGCCCACCTCTGGGCATTGTTGGGCCTGCACAGTTCAGGTCCTTGTGGAGGAAGAGATGGGGACTGAAGACACAGGTGACCAGGAGCTGCCAGGGCCAGCGCAATGTCTGGGCATGGGTAGGTGGAAAAGCCTGCTACAGGCTGAGGGACCTGCAGCCAGTCAGGCCACTGGTGATGACAGGGGTGGGACGTCACCTGCTTGTGTATGTTTGGGATTTTTCGTAATAAATTTTTTTAAAAAGGCTTTTGAAACTTTATCTCTACCAAAACTAGGGACAATTAGCTAGGTGTGATAGTGCATGACTATAGTCCCAGCTACTAAGGAGGCTGAGGCTAAGGACTGCTTAAGCCCAGAAGTTCAAGGTCACTGTGAACTATGACTGTGCCATTGCAATCTGCATTCCAGCCTGGACAGCAGAGCAAGAGCCTGTCTCAAGAAAATAAAAAAAAGGAGAACTAAAGATGATGGAATTTATTTCCAGCAGATCTGAATTAGTATAGAAAGTGCTAAAGGAAATTCTTTGTCTGAAAAGAACTGAAAATTTGGATCTACTACAGGAAGACTTAAAGAATATAATGAGAAATGTTTGGCTAAGTTTATAAGGCTTTAAAAAAACACATTCTTTAATTTCCTTGAAAGACTTTTGACTTTTAAAATAAAATTAACATTATAAGGTATAACACAGGCCAGGCTCAGTGGCTAACACCTGTAATCCTAGCACTACTCTGGGAGGCCAAGGCAGCAGGGTGGGGGAGAAGGAGCGGGGAATCACCGAGTTCAGAAGTTTGAGACCAGCCTGAGCAAGAATGAGATCCCATCTCTACTAAAAATAGAAAAATTAGCTGGGTATTCTGACAGAGGCTAATTAATGCAAAAGGATCACTTGAGCCCAAGAGCATGAGGCTGTTGTGAGCTATTGGTAGTTGCACTCTATCCAGGGCGACAGTAAGACTCTGTCTCAAAAACAAACAAACAAACAAACAAACAGTGTAATACATGTAATAGTAAAACAGGTGAAAACATCCACAAAGGATGGGAGAGAGAAAGTGGGTGCATACAATGGCAGTGTGTGTATCTACTAGCCATGGTGTCAAATGTCTCTGCAGGATCCTGTCCCTGCAGTCACAGCAGCAGTCAGCATCTACTGAGAGCTCAGGAGGCCACAGGTGCCCTTGCTGCGATTCTTTGTGTGCAGATGAGGAGCACTGCTCTGGAGGCAGAGCCCTGCAGGCTGAAGCAAGACTTCCACAGTGCACACTTGTGAGGAGAGCTGGCTGAGAAGCCAGTGCCCACCTCAGTTCCACAGGGAAAGGATTCAAGAACTACTGGCTGAGCTCCAGGTGCCTGGTACCTTTCTCTTCTGAGAGGCAGGGCTGGGTGTGGCTCCCTGACTAGATAATCTCTCACACAAGGCCACTGGACAAAATGTTTCCTTAGACTCCTAAAAAGCCTGAATGATATGAACCTCAAGTGGTTATAAAATACAAGGAAAATGTGAGGTATTACTATTACTGTTACCACCTTCCACCTGGAGCATTCTATCTCTGAAAGTATTCCAGTTCCCCTGAGGGAAGAAGAAAAACAAAACACCCCTTCTGACTAATATCAAGAGATCTTAAGGAATACAGGAAAGAAAAAAGTATGTTAAATTCCCTGCTACTTTGAAAGTTAACAGGATTTTTGAAAATTAAGATGGCTCGTAGGTGTTCATCCAATCAGCCTAAGTGTTCTCATGTTCTTAGGTGTTTATCCAGGGAGCTGGAAGGTGAGTGTAACCCTCTCTGTGGACATACTGAAGTAACAACTCCAGAAATACAGATGCAGGCAAAAGGGACTGATCTCAAAGTTAACAGGTCAAGGAAAATGTCCTTATGGACAAACACAGCTGCTCTCCAGCAGGTCCCTGTTAACAGGTGTTCAAAAGGCAGGGTCTTCCAGCTTCAGTAGAGAAATGGCTCCCCCTACTGAGCTTTAGAAAAATAAAAGGTTCTGGGCACCACTGTGATGCTATTCACTCCCCTTCTTTTCTCTGTGACTGCCAGGTATGAATAACATAATCTAAAAGGAGACTGAAGCTTGAGAGGATGGGGTGGGGTGGGGGTGCTGCTTGGGTCTCCATGCTCACTGGTGGCAGCACCAGGGCAGCCTGTTCCCTTCTTGTCCCGTCCCTCCCTCAGAGACAACCCAAGGTCAGTGTCCTACCGGCACTTCCACTCCATTCTTGCCGGCCAGCAGCCACTCCCAACAGGCCAGGGCCGTCTCCATGCCGTGCTCATTGAACATCCGGAGGGGACCCCAACACAGATGGTGGAGGAGCTGGGGATCACAATCTGGAACCAAAGACATGTTGTTTAGAGGCCTCCAACATTCACTGAATCAAACACATTTCACCTAGTTCAACAAAGAGTCTGCACCAGCTGGGGCCAATGATGGTTTTATTTTATTTTATTTTTTTGAGACAGAGCCTCATGCTGTCCCCCTGGGTAGAGTGCCGTGGCATCACAGCTCACAGCAATCTCCAACTCCTGGGCTCAAGTGAGTCTCCTGCCTCAGCCTCCCGAGTAGCTGGGACCACAGGTGCCCGCCACAACGCTTGGCCATTTTTTGGTTGCAGCCGTCATTGTTGTTTGGTGGGCCCGGGCTGGATTCAAACCCGCCACCTTAGGTGTATGTGGCTGGCACTTTAGCCACTTGAGCCACAGGCGCTGAGCCAATGATGGTTTTTTATTTACTTTTCACCCATAAAAGATGTTCCAGAGATCTCTAGTGGGGGAGGTCTGCTCATTCTCTGGGCAGGACTCCAGCTGACTACAAATCATGGAGGCAAACATTCTTTTAGAGACAAGCCAGAATTCATTCCCTCTGCCTCGTGTGTTACCTCTGCTGCTAATGAGCATCGCAGTCAGCTTGAACATGGCCTGTGTGTACTGCTGAGGACTGCTTCGGTCTAAAGCTGAATTCAGGTCCTGTACCATCATCTTATTCAGATCAGACATATGGCCTGTGGCGCCTGAAAACCGGATCATCCCATACACCTGCAAGGAGGACGCACATCAGCAGCTACACACAATCTAGGCAACCTGGACAAGGACCTGGCAGCCACTCAACTACACCTGTGGCAGGCTTGGCACGTGCCTCACTGTCCCCAACTAAAGCTCACTTATGCAGAGGCACGCTCATTTCAGAGATGGACCACTGCTCACAGCTTTTACCTAGAAAACTTCTCTTCTAGAAATGCATGTTGGTGCTACCACCATTATAAATATTCCTTGAGGGTGGTGATGTTTCTTGTGTTTGGACCTGGCACCGAGCCCAGGGTCTGACCCAGGCAGGACTGTATGAACGTGAGGTAGACAAATAAGTTTCCTTTTAGACTCAATGACTCAAACAACAAGATCAGCCTCACTATGTTTTTGGAGACTGAGCCACACCCTGTTGCCCTGGCTAGAGTGCCATGGCATCAGCCTAGCTCGCATCAACCTCAAACTCCTGGGCTCAAGTGACCCTCTTGCCTCAGCCTTTCGAGTAGCTGGGACCACAGGCACCTGCCACAACACTTGGCTATTTTTAGAGATGGGGACTCACTCTTGCTTAGGCTGGTCTCGAATTCTTGAGCTCAAGCAATCCACCTCCTTCAGCCTCCCAGAGTGCTGGGATTACAGGCATGAGCCACTGGGCTTGACCCCAGCCTTGCTATTTTTAAAGTTAGATATAATCTTTTTTTTCCCAAGAAAGTGGTTGGTTTCTTATTCACAAGACTTGCCTGTAGAGATTTGATTACTTACAAGAATAAAACTAATCCCCAAAGACAGAATTCCCTTCCCAACACTCTGGGGTATTCAAAACAACACGGAGCAGGCTCCAATGGTTGACTTCAGACAACTGAGCCTGTGTGATCAGCGGCTGCTGTGGGGAGTATGGGTGCCTTGCTGAGGTGCCCAAGGGAGAGCGGCCACTGGAATAAGCAAGTGGCAGAGTGCTCTGGGGGAAGCTAACCCCCACTCAGTCCAGCACCGACAGGCTTGTAGATTTGCCAAGGACTGTAGGAATGGTGTAGACTAGCTTCTTAGTTTATGAGTGAGGAAGAAAGGGCCCAGAGAGATGGAGCAACTGATTAAGCTGGAATTAACTGTGGCGTGGTGAATGAGAGCCCTCAACATGGAGCTGGACGATGTGGTTCCCAACTCTGCTCTGCCTGTGTGACTTTGGCATGTTACTTAATCTCAGGAGCCCTAGTTTATCTGTGAAACTGGAATAACTCAGTTAGTGCATACATCTCACTCAGGGCCCAGGATATGTTGCTACCATTTAATATCAGAGATCATCTAGAATGTGCTCATGAGTTCCAGGGCCCCATGACCTTCAAGTCCACCTAAAGTAAGTAAATGCCGTATCACCCAGAGGCCTTCTTCATTTCCACTGGGAAGGAACCAGCTCGTATCAAAATGAGAAGACACTAGGCCAAGGGAAATACCTCGCCTGCGTAGCGGTTGCGCAAATTCAGGGATGCCATGAAGTTAGAGTAATCTTTCTTCACACAGGCTGGACGCTCAGTTAGCTGGGTTGCCTACGGACAAGTAACCACAATTATTTCAGACTATTGTAACACAATCCTTTTTCCATGTTTACCATGGCTAAACCAAAGTCCAATTAAAAAGTCAAGCTCAGATCTGGAGGTTACTAAAAATTTTTGGTGCTGGCAAGTTAATAAAACAAAGTTGTTTTTTGTTTTTTTTTTTTGCAGTTTTTGGCCAGGGCTGGGTTTGAACCCACCACCTCCGGCATATGTGGCCAGCGCCCTACTCCTTAAGCCACAGGTGCTGCCTAAAACAAAGTTTTTTAGAACACCCTCTAGTCTGTTATGTCTCAGGGGAGAAATTTTTTCAAAATTTTGATAGACGCAGTGGTTCTGGAAGGCAGTCTGTACTATAAGTGAACAGGACTTTGCAAGAAAAAGAATCCCTAGATTATGGTGAGAATGGTCTTAATCTGCAATGGAAACGTAAAAGTTGGTGCGTGTGATCTGTAAATGTCCCTTATAGATGGTACAGGCTGGCTGAAGGTGACAGCCAGCTCTTAAGCATCAGCTGGTTGCTCCTCAGTCTAATGGTTTAAGACAGAAAGGGATATGCCCTGAGTACAAAGGCAACCCCACAGGATAGGAGAAAAGTATTTGCAAACCACACCCCCCATTCTTCTGCCTGAGCCTCAGCCTCCCAGCCCCGCCTCCTGCCCTCAAGGACCCAGGACCTCAGTGACACCCCTTCCCAGCCTAAGGGGGTTGCTGCTCCACAGGACGCTCAACATACCCCGAGCGTGGTGTTCTGCTTGTTGTAGCCGGCGAAGTGAAGGATGCTCTCAGTGGCCATGGCTAGCCCTGTGTGCTGGGACAGTCCTGACACCCAGTTCTGATGTTTGTTTAGATATTCCTGAAGCAGGGTAAAAACATGCTACTTCACTAAAAGGGGAAAATAAAACTTCATCATTGAAGGTGAGGGGAAGTGGAGCCAACACTGGATTTCTGTACTGGGCTACCCCTTGCTGACTGCGGGACTATGCCTAAGTTAAAGCCTCTCTACTGGTTCCTGCTCATCTGCAAACAAGGATGAGGGCTGATTCTCCAATGGCTGTCACCCAGTTGGTGCAGTGCTATGGTCAATGCGGGAGGCCCCTGTATTCCTTTAGCATGTCCTTGCTGAGCACCTGCTATTTGCCAAGAGCTGTATGAGCAGCTGGGGAAAGGCCCACAAGGCCTTGGTTCTGTTGCCAACAGGCAGGCAGTGCAATGAAGGCTACCACGCTCCCACTGCTGCACTCCTGCTGCCCAGCACAGCAAGATAGCAGGAGTGCAGACAAACACCTGAGTCCATCTGGCCACACAATGGCAAAAGAACATTTGGGCAAAGGACATCTGGCAGAGCCTGGGGTGTGAGGGAGACTTCCTGCCCTGGGGGCCTTAAGAGCTTAGCACCACAGGAGCACCAAGTATAGAGGCTATGCCAGAGACAGGCCAGGTAGGCCATTTCACACACAGCACTGGGCAAAGGTGCTTCTAGGGACCTTTTTTGCAGAAAAACATGAGGCTGTAAATGCAAATGTGCACTGATGAACTGGTTTCTGGGGAGGTCCTGGGAACACAAGATGCCCATCCATAGGCCCAGTGCGGTAAGGCGTGGCTACCGATCAAGTTTAAAGAAAAGTACACTGGCCAGACTTGCTATTAAAACTGGATTATTCTGATGTGGAAGATTCCAGAAAGACTGAGGCTGGAGGCAGGACAGGGAGGGGAGGCTGGGCGGCGAGAGCTGTGCAGAACTAGGGTGGGGGTTCAGAATTAATGGGCTGAAAGGGAGGGAGGAGGTGGGCCCGGGAGTGCCAAGGGGACACCAAGTGCACCATCAAGATCCTTTCAAGCCTTTCCATTTTCCACTTCCTCCTTAGGCCAGGCCCGCCTGAAATAGTTAGAGAATAAAAAGCTCTATTAGTCCCTTTTTTGTCCACTGAGACCTTCTAAGCATTAAAAGGGGCCTCCCCTCTTATGTGGCAGCATTGGGAGCAGAAGCTCTTTTCCTTTACCTCAGTGGAAGGAAATCAGATGTTAGTTGTATTAGAAACATCTAATTAAGAAACTACCATAGTCTGAATTCTAGTGTACAAATGAGAAAGCTAAAAGTTACAAGGCCCCACTCTGCCGTCCTCCCTGCTCAACCTCTCTGGGAAAGGAGAAACTTTACAGCTATCCTTGGCACAACCCATGGGTTCTTACCAAATGCATCCCAAACATTCTGGGTTCCTGGAGCTAGCTGCTCTATCCTTCCTGGATTTCACACAAACATTTGTAAACTGGCTTCATCTTAAAAAGTGTTGCTGAGGCCAACTTCACGAGTTCTCCTAATAGAACTGCTCTCTGTTAACCCAGATTTCTTCTAGTGACATGTAGAAGGAGGTCTTATCTTTGACCCCTGTTAAGGAGACTATCTTCTCGTATGCTGTAACATTTTTGTTCCCCTCGGCAAGATTATGACAGTCTATACAACAATGGCTCACCTGAGAGGCACTGGTGTTTATAAAGACTCCTCTGCATGTACTCGTTCTAAGATGGGCTTTAATGGGAAACAAGTGACTGACTCTGCCTCTGCTCCACCAGCCTCCAGCAAGCCCTGCCTGTGGGCACGGGTGAAGCCTGCACACATTCAGCCCTTGGAACTACTGCAGCCTGCCAGCCCTGTGCCCACCATGCTGCCTTTCCCCTCTCATGAGCAGCTCCCACGTCCTGCCACAGAGCTGGCACCTCACCTGTTTTGAGCGGTCAGAGTTCCTGGGTGCTGCCTTTCTCTTGTCCTGCCCAGCATACTTCCTCAGGGGCTCTAAACACAGAGCAGCCTCTGGGGTAGGGGGTCTACTATAGCCTCAGGCACTGGATCGATATCTCTGTTTATTCACATTAGTGCTGTTGTATTTTGAGTTGTCTGCATCTGCAGAAAGCTCTTTGGACAGCCTGAAGGAGCTTACTGAGATTGCATTTTGATGACTTTAAGAAAGTACCTGCAGGTGGGACTTGGTGACTGTGGGCGCCCACTTCATGGCCTCCTGTAGAATCATCCCACAGCGGGCCGCGAAGTCCTTCACAATGCTCTGGAAGAGGGTGAAAATACTTTTCAACAACCCAAGATCAGTTCATCAGGGCTGAACTGTGTCCCCCAAATCCCTATGTTGAGCTCAGTACCTTAGAATGGGAGTGCTTCTGGGATACAGAGGTGATTAAATCAAAAGGCAGTTAGGAGGGCTCTAATCCATTCTGACCAGTGTCCTTTTTTTTTTTTTTAAACACAGCCTCACTTTGTAGCCCTTGGTAGAGTGTTGTATCGTCATAGCTCACAGCAACCTCCAGCTCTTGGGCTTAAGCGATTCTCTTGCCTCAGCCTCCCAAGTAGCTGGGACTACAAGTGCCCGCCACAACGCCCAGCTATTTTTTTGTTGCAGTTTGGCTGGGGCAGGGTTTGAACCTGCCACTCTTGGTATGTGGGGTCAGCGCCCTACCCACTGAGCCACAGGTGCCGCCCTTGGCTGGTGTTCTGATGGGAACAGGAGATCTGGACACACAGAGAAGAGCATTTGAAGACATGGGAAGGAGGTGGCCAGCAGCAAGCCAACGACAAAGGCCTCAGGAGAAACCATCCCTGCTGACACCTTGATTGTGGATCTCAGCCCTCAGAACTAGGAGACCTATAATGTCTGTATTTTTTTTTTTTTTTGAGAGTTTCATTTTGTCACCCTCGGTAGAGTGCTGTTGCATAACAGCTCACAACAACCTCAAACTCCTGGGCTCAAGCGATTCTCTTGCCTAAGCCTCCAGAGTAGAGGGGACTACAGGTGCCCACCACAACACCCATCTAGTTTTAGAGATGGGGGGGGTCTCACTTTTGCTCAGGCTGGTTTTGAACTCCTGAATTCGGATAATCCACCCACCTTGGTCTCCCAGAGTGCTGGGATTCCAGGTGTGAGCCATCATACCTGGCCCATAATGTCTGTTCTTTAAGCCACCTGCTCTGTAGTTCTCTGCTACAGCAGCCCAGCAGACTAGTACAGGGATCAGGGTCTAGCCCCAAGATTCCCAGGGCAGGAACTTGCACACACTATGGCAGGCATCCTCAAACTATGGCCTGCGGGCCACATGCGGCCCACCTAGGACATTTATCCAGCCCATCGGGTGTTTTTGCTGACTGTCCTGCCTAGCAGCCGACTCGTCCCGGGGCCCGCAGTCCAGCCCTCCAACGATCTGAAGGACAGTGAACTAGCCCCCTGTTTAAAAAGTTTGAGGACCCTGCACTATGGTCTAGTTCCTACACAAGGCTGTGTGGCAGAAGCTATGTGAACAGCAGGTCCCAGGACCACACCACTGCTTGGGGGAACTCCTCACTGACTGTTGGTCTGGGTGGGAGGTCCTGAGTTAGGACGTGATCCAGCCGCAGCCTGGTGGAACTCTGAGTGGACTCAAGCTTTGGTCCTGCCAGAATAAGGGCTCTGAATTAGTGAGAAGATGCCTGGGACATCCTCCTCATTTGCCCATTTTAACATGGTAGAGCACAAGGCTAAAGGCATGTTCTGCTGCTGCCACAGTAAATGTGAGTACACCTCAGAGCAGTGCCGTCCTCCTGTAATCCTGCTTGTTCAATGCAGATGGGAGGGGCTACAAAGTGCTAGCTAAGAACCTTTCGCAGCTAAACTGAGAACACAGCTGAGAGTCAGCGTACTCAGCAGAACAGCTTGTCGGGGGGGTGGGGGAGCTGCCCTTGTACATAGCAAGGCCAGTCTTCTTGCTGCAGGAAGGGACCAACACACTCCCACCTGCTGGGGACTGGGTGACCTCATGTAGGCCAAGCACCTGCCCAGACAGTCAGGGATTGGTGAAGATGGCCCTTAATGCAGAGGACCACATGTGGCCTACCTCTCGGGCTTCATACGTGTCAGGAACTGTGATCCGGTAGGGGGCATCAGGAATGTCATAGTAAGGCTGGTCCTTGTGAATATCCTGCAGCAGAGTGAGACTTGCTCTTCCAAACTGCCAAGGTGCCACTACCAAGCCTCTAACATTGGGCAGGAGAATGTTGGCCACTTTTTCCCACCACCCATCCCATCTATGATGGGCCCCCAAACTTGCTGCAGCTTACTGGGGAAGGGCCCCAAATACGCTGCTTGTAGCATTAAGTCAGGTCCAGCGGAGCATGCCACAACACAGAGTGGTCAGTGGGTATGTGGGTCAGTCCTGGGTCACCCAGGGACACTCACAGCACTCAGTGACAGAGACAGGGTCTGCAGGATATCCAGCATGGTCTTCAGCACGGTCCCGCTCCAGAGCAAGTGGGGAAACCTGTGCCAAGAGCCAGTGTTCAAGGCCAGGAGCCAAACTTCCAGAGAAGGGGGACCTCAGTGGTGAGGCCCACCTCAGCTGCCTTCCCCTGGCCAGCGCAAGCCCACACCTGCTGCCAGCCAACTGAAGGTGCTCAGTCAGGTCTCTGGGGGCAGAAAGCCCACCATCCTCAGGCTTTCTGCAGCAAATACATGGGGTCTCATCAGAAATGTGCCCCAGACCCCTGCTAGTCCCATTCCTCGGGGTCAGATACCCCAAGTGTGTCTCACACTGACTGTTGTGGTTACATACTGGCCAAATTGTACCTTCTTTTCCCCCAAAGCAATTCTCCTAGTTTTTGACCAGGGGTTCTCTACTATTTCTCACTTCATGGCATACAAAATGACATTATCTGCATGATACTCTGGGGTAAAGAGAAGGTGCTTTCTCTTGAAAGCAACAGTCCATAGGTGCTGATGGCCCCAAGGTTGAAGGTGCAATGTTTCTGCATAGCTGTGACTTATCTGAGGAGCACTACTCAGGAGGCCTAGCTCAGACACATGTCACATGTGTGCTGGACTTGCTCTCATGGCCTCTGGCCCGCTCCTGACCCACCCTCAGACGGCACTGCTACCTGTACGAGGAATGCAGCACCTGGGACAGGCTCCAGAGTCCCCGGACACCTTCGGAGAGCTGCAGGCAGACTCCGGGTGCTGTCTGCCGTTTCTGGCCTTCGCCCCTCAGGGAAGCTGGCCAGACTGCCTCAGAATGCTCTCATCTGTGTGGGGATGAGTCCCAGCACAAAGAGTGTATACGAAAAGGAGCCACTGTGGGCTTTTGTTCCTCAGAAGCCCAAAATACACCACTTCTACCAGGGGATCTCTGGCTGGGCCTTGGGCTAGAAAGTGGGCTGGGTCTCACAAGGGTAGGTGAACTCAGAGACACTGGATATTACATCCAGCAAGAGGAACGCAGTAACTACGGTAACCACTGTAAGTGACACTGATAGCTGAGATGAACTGAGGTTTCTGGGCCCAAATTCAGACTTTGGCAAACTCACTGACATTCAGTGGGAAGCTGCATCACCCTTCAGAGTTTTTACTCTGACTCCATTTTTTTTTTTTTTGACTGATAATGTGATGATGCTTTTTTTCATGCATTCTAAATCGCAAAAGTTTACATACATACCCACAAGGCATTAGCAGGGAAATGAACTTACTTATCCACTAGACCTGACAGATACTTGTCTGCCACCCTCCGTATCCTCTTGTGGATATGGTTGAAGTTTACCAGCAGAAACTGGGCATGCCGCTCCAGTTCCTCCTCATTCTCCTTGGTCTTGGCCTAGAGATGCAGAAGAAAGAGGTACAGCAGCGCCCCTGTGGGCCTCCAGCAGACATGTGCTCACACTTCAAGAGACTTACTTTATCCGCCATCATGTTCAGGAAGGCATCAAAGACTTTGTCTGCAACAGCAATCACACACTGCATCATCCCTGAAACAAGAAGGTCTCCATGGGTCAGGACAGCAACAGAAACACATCAATCCTAGCTATTCTTGAATTTATTTCTTTTTTTTTGGCAGTTTTTGGCCAGGGGCCGGGTTTGAACCCCACCACCTCCACCTCCAGTATATGGGGCCAGCGCCCTACTCGCTTGAGCCACAGGCGTCACCCTATTCTCAAACTTTTTCTTTTAAACTGATTTGAGACTCAGAGTTCCCACACACCCTTCACCTAGCTTCCCTGGACATTAATGCTTGCAATTAGCAGGTTGATTTGTTGAAACAAAGAGTCAGACACTAACATATTAAACTCCAGGCTGTCTGGATTCCCCCAGTTATCGCACTCGCATCCCTCTTCTATTCCAGCACCCAGCCTGGGACGCCAGGTGGCATTTCATCATCACGTGTCCTCCTCTGGTCTGCACTGTATTTGTCTTTCATGACTTTGATGCCTTTGAAGGACATGGGCATTCTGTAAATGTCCCTCAGCTCAGGTTTGTCCAGTGCTCACAAAGGATTAGACTAGGGGTGTGGGACTTCAGAGAGAGCACCACAGAGGAAATGTGTGCTTACTGCCACAAGTATCTAGAGTGTGTGAGGTGGACCTTGACCACTGGTTTGAGTAACTACTTTTCCCTTTCCATACTTTATTCTTTAGAAGTAAATCATTAAATCCAGACCACGCTCAGGCAGAGGAATGAAATGCCACCTCCTGAAGACAATTTGTGGATGAGAGTTAAAACCATCAGAGCAACTGACAAGATGAGAATTAAAACCATCAGAGCAACTGACAAATATTTTGGAGAATTTACTTTGTTTTATAGATATCTCATTTCTCTTTAAAATTTTACTCACTATATTTTAGCATCTATGAGTAGATTCTGCCCATCGTAGCTATTGTGGTTGCCAGAGATTTTCTTTCTCCCTCATCCCTTCTATTTTTAGTAACTGCAATTCTATAAGGAAGGCTTGCTCCTCCTTCCCCACATTTTATTTATTTAATAATATAAACAACTCTGGACTTACGGGTATTCATTTATTCATAATCTAATTGCTCCAACTTTGGCCACTGGGAGCTCTTTTGGCTTGGCTCCTGTGTCCTTCCGACATGCTCCAATGCCATTTCTTTTTTCTTGTAAATCAGCCCTTTCTCCAAGAAGCCCTAATTCCTTTCATTGGCGAATGGTTCTTAGAAACCAAGATATGAGTACTGGGTGTGCTCACTGTTGCAGCAGGGCACAGCAGGTTGTAAAAAGCAACAGAACGCAGTAAGAATCACATTGCAGATGGAAGAGCTGCAATAAAGTACTGGTTCACTCTCCACAGGCTGCTCCTCTGTCACCTCTAGCCTGCCCTCCACAAGCGGGCAGGGATGCTAGGCTGAATGCTACCAGCTCTGTAGACCTGGGCCCAGCACAGAGCCTCAGACATACAGAAGCCAGCCACAGTTATCTGCACAAGGAAATGCGAGCCCTAATACAGCTCTCGGCAGTAGGAAAAGTGGCCATGTAACCTGGACAGATGTCCAAGAGTAGAGAGTGACTTTTTTTTTTTTTTTTTTTTAGACAGAGCCTCAAGCTGTCCCCCTGGGTAGAGTGTCATGGCATCACAGCTCACAGCAACCTCCAACTCCTGGGCTCAAGCGAGTCTCCTGCCTCCGCCTCCCAAGGAGCTGGACCACAGGCACCAGCTACAACGCCCGGCCATTTTTTTTTTTTTTGGTTGCAGCCGTCATTGTTGTTTTGGCGAGCCTGGGCGGGGGATTCGAACCCGCCACCTTAGGTGTATGTGGCTGGTGCCTTAGCCGGTTGAGCCACAGGCGCCAAGCCCAAGCTCAGATTCTTGAGCTCATATGATCCTCTTGCCTCAGCCTCCCGAGTAGCTGGGACTACAGGTGCCCGTGACAATGCCCAGCTATTTTTTAGAGACAGGGTCTTGCTCTGGTTCAGAGATCAGCAATCCACCTGCCTCAGCCTCCCAGAGTGCTAGCTAGGATCATAGGCATGAGCCACCGTGCATGGCCCCAGGCTTCCTTCTTCAGGAACGGCCTGCCTCCTCCCCCTGGCTTCCACCAGTCTCTCAGCTCACACTGACCCTTTCCCACTGCCAGCAGAGGGAGATTCCAGAACCCTCACATTGCTTTTCCTCACTAGCTCCTAGCTACAAAATACATTAGCGCATGTACTTCTTGACTTTGGTGTGTAGCAGTGTGAAGTGTTCAACACAGGACTTGTTGGATTAAAATCTTACATAAAAGCAGCATCTCAGAGTCCCTGGGAGTGATTTTAAAAAAATATTTCTTCAAGCACTAATTTTTCAACAAAAGAAAAAAACTGTACTGAAAGTTTCTGGAAATAATTTCTCTACTGGCAAGAACAAGTTGATAAAAATCATCAATGTGCCAAGAGCATCTGGCATAGAAAGGATTAGTAAATACTAATTTTGTTAGTCTTAAGAGTTCATCAATAAGCAGTCCTACAAAAATTTACTAGGGCGTTGGCCACATACACTGGAGCTGGCAGGTTCAAACCTAGCCCATGCCTGCCAAACAACAGTGACAACTATAACCAAAAAATAGCCCAGCATTGTGGTGGGTGCCTGTAGTCCCAGCTACTTGGGAGGCTGAGGCAAGAGAACTGCTTAAGCCCAACAGTTTGAGGTTGCTGTGAGCTGTGACACCACGGCACTCTACCAAGGGCGACATAGTGAAGCTCTGTCTCAAAAAAAAAAAAAAATTAACTCACAGTTAATCGAATTTGAGGAATCTACTAAATTCCTTTGCATATTTAAATACAATTACAAAATGGCCAGGCGCTACGGCTCATGCCTGTAATCCTAGTACTTTGGGAGGCTGAGGTGGGCGGATTATCTGAACTCACTGAATGGGAGTGAGACGCCATCTCTATGAAACAGTTGGGTATTGTGACAGGTGCCTGTAGTCCCAGCTACTCAGGAGGCTGAGGCAAGAGGATCACTTGAACCCCAGAGTCTGAAGTTACTGTGAGCTATGATGCCAGAGCACTCTACTAGGGGTGACAAAGTGAGACTTTGGCTCAAAAAAATAAATTAATTAAATAAATGCAATCATAAAATTAATCAAATTATTTTAAGCATTTAATTAAAACAGGGCTAACATTTCAGCATCTTTTAAAATTTTTTCTTTTTTTGAGACAGTCTCACTTTGTCACCCTCGGTAGAGTGCCATGGCTTCACAGCTCACAGCAACTCCAAACTTAAGTGATTCTCTTGCCTCAGTTTCCCAGTAGCTGAGACTACAGGTGCCTGCCACAACGCCTGGCTATTTTTTGCTGTAGTTGTCATTGTTGTTTTCACTGGACCAGGCCGGATTTGAACCCGCCAGCCTTGGTGTATATACCTAGCACCATAACCACTGTGCTATGGGCACCAAGCCGCTAATGGAGCATCTTTAACTGACTCCTCTGTCTACTCTGCACTGGGCACTCTGTCTACTGGGTCACTTCAGAGACCAGGCCTGAGTCTCCGAATGCTAGGGCCAGACTCTGTCCTGGACTGTATGGTTGCTTATGCAGAGAGATATGACTATGAGTGTCTCCACTTCACAAATACTTAATGGAAGAAACAAACATGTCTATTTTTATGTCTTTCTCCCAATGTACTCACTCTTCTTTTGTACTTACAACCATCTTTTTGTGCATTTTGTATTAAGCATTGCTTTTTTCAGAGTTATCATTATGAACTCAGACATTTCACAATCAGTCTGAACTTATTTCAAATAAGCAAAATAATAAAAATACTGTATTTACGTTCAGATTATGATGGTTTGTCCACTGGGTTCCTTGGTCCTCTTACCTGCTCCTGACATTACAAAGCAGGTCTACTCTCCTGCAGCAGTGGGATGCTGCAGGTGCACCAGTGACTGGGCAAGGAAACCTGGGCCCTCAAATAGGTGCGGGAGCACACTCTAGTAGACAGGGGTAGAGACCTTCCTTTTGCTTAGGGCCTTTGCACCAGTGGTAGACCAAGTAAGATAAATGTTTTAGATATGTTTTATGCTGATCTTTCCAATGAAGCATATCACTTCATAAAACCATTTCTACATGTTGACAAAAAAATAGGAAGAAAATGGGGTGGCGCCCATAGCTCAGCGGAGTGGGTAGGGCTCCACCCACATACACTAAGGATAGTGGGTTCAACCTGGTCTTGGCTAGCTAAAGTAACAATGACAACTACAACAAAAAAATAGCTGGGCATTGTGGTGGGCGCCTATAGGCCCCCACTACTAAGGAGACTGAGGCAAGAGAATTACTTAAGCCCGGCTCAGTGCCTGTGGCTCAAGCAGCTAAGGCGCCAGACACATACACCTAAGGTGGTGGGTTCGAATCCAGCCTGGACCCGCCAAACAACAATGACGGCAGCAACCAAAAATAGCCGAACATTGTGGCGGGTGCCTGTGGTCCCAGCTACTTGGGAGGCTGAGGCAGGAGACTTGCTCGAGCCCAGGAGTTGAAGGTTGCTGTGAGCTGT
>NW_003852613.1:255419-257969 GCF_000181295.1 Otolemur garnettii | reverse complement strand
AAAAAAAAAAAAAAAAAGAAAAAGAAAAAGAAAAAAGGAAGGAAATGGCATTCTTTTTATCCTATTACAGCTCAATTCATCATAAAAGCATCTCAATGATAAGCTTACCAGATTTGTCTTTCTGAATAGCTTTGTCCTCAAAGTAGAAGAACATCACCTGGAAGCGATCAGGATCTGCTGACCGCAGAACCCTAGAAGAGAGCCCTGTGAACAAATTTGAAAAAGCCAGCCCTCTCCTACCACAGATCTGATGAGCCAGGAACTGGCCAGGCAGTAAGGGACAGACACCTCTGCTCTTTAATGGGGCACACACATTGATATGGGTACCATCCATTATAGTACTCCCATATTTTTCAACCCAGCAACCTCACCACTAGGATGTATCTTAAGGGTTATCTGCAAAGGATTTTCATGAGAGCACTGACTTCATTACCCAAAATAGAAACAATCTGAACGTCCATCTATAGGAGACTGGTCAGATAAGCCAAAGGGCTCTCATCTGACACATCAGGCAGCCCCAGATGGGAGTGGGCTCTGTGTGTGTGCTGTCCCAGGAGCTCGGAGAGTGGCAACACGGTGTGTTCCCACCATGCGCAGTGGGATCCCACCATGTAGAGTCTGTTCCCACCGTGCACCATGCGCTCCCATCATGCGCAGTGGGATCCCACCGTGTGGAGTCTGTTCCCACTGTGCATTCTGTGCTCCCACTGTGTACAGTGGGATCCCATGGACAGGTTTCCCAAAGACCTGTCAGTGTGTACATGTAGACTATATATGTTTGCCTCTACACAGAGAATTTCTAGAGGGAAAAAAAGATATTAACAGTGGGTATCTCTATACGGTAGGAATGAGATATTCAGAGGTAGGAAGGTAAAATCTGTGATTTTTTCATATGTAGCATCTTCTGAATTAGTCCACTGCTTTTTATTCTCTTTTTTATTTTATATACCACATATATTTTTTACCTTTTTTTTTTGCCTTAAGACATAGGGTCTTGCTATGTTGATCAGGCTGATCTTGAACTCCTGGCCTCAAATAATGCTCCTGCCTCAGCATGTTGAGTAGCTAGGGCTACAGGCATGAGCTACCATGCCAGGTACACATTTTTACTTTTTTTTTGTTTTTGATACACAGCCTCACTATGTTGCCCTCGGTAGAGTGGCGTGGTGTTACAGTTCACAGCAACCTCAAACTGCTGGGCTTAAGCGATTCTCTTGCCTCAGCCTCCCAAGTAGCTAGGACTATAGGCACCCGCCACAATACCTGGCTATCTTTCGTTGCAGTTTGGCTGGGGCTGGGTTTGAACCTGCTACCCTCGGTATATGGGACAGGAGCCCTACTCACTGAGCCACAGGCACCGCACCCACATTTTTACTTTTATTAAAACAAATGTCTTTAACCTCAGGGGAAAAAAGGAAAGAAATGCCTGTGGTTAATTCCGTAGGACAGCAGGAATACAATGGGAGTTCATGCAAGGGCCTCTGCATCTGTCTATCAGGTGTGAGCCTCAGGAGGGCAGGTTAGGTGGCTTTCAGCACCTGCACTCTTGAGTGCAGACAGGCACAAGTTCTCACTTGATTCGCCATGGTTTCCACTTTATGGTTTTAAAGTTATCTCAATAACCAGCAGCCAAGAAACTGAGACAAGCCTTAAACAAAGGCTTTGGGGATGCCTCTGTGACAGCAGAGTGCTCTCAGAGACCTGGTGGGAAGACTGGGAGCTGGGCTCCAGGGAGCTGCCCGCACCTCTTATTAGACTCTTCCTCTGCCAGGACACTCACGAGCTTGTCCTGAAAACATGAGAACACCATTTGGGGGTACACGTGTGGGGAAGGCAGAGAAAGCCCTGCCTTTGAACATGGAGGCTGAGGGGTCCAGACACCTCTCTTTCATCCATACATGCCAGGATTAAAATCATTTTTGCTCTGTTTTGGTTTGGCTTTCTTTGTTTTGCCTTGTTTCTCTATGAAAACGTTCCTTGAAAAAATGATTAGAAGGAGCTATCCAAACAGGCTATAGGGGATGGTGTTAAGATCAATGTTTTTTTTTCCCCTCCACTTATTTTACAAGTTTTTATAGTACTTTTATAACTGAATATATAGGACATTTATGGCTGGGTGTGGTGGTTCACACCTGTAATCCTGACACTTTGGGAGGCCACACTGGGAGGACTGTTGGAGGCCAGGAGTTCAAGATTAGCCTGGGCAACAAAGTGAGACCCTGTCGCTACAAAAAATACAAATAATTGGGCAGTGCCTGTGGCTCAGTGGGTGTGGGCCCCATATACTGAACGTAGCGGGTTCAAACCCAGCCCTGGCCAAACTGCAACAACAAAAAAATAGCTGGGTGTGTGGCAGGCACCTGTAGTCCCAGCTATTCAGGAGCCTGAGGCAAGAGAATCACCTAAGCCCAGTAGTTGGAGGCTGCTATGAGCTGTGTGACACCACGGCACTGTACTGAGGGCAATAAAAGTGAGACTCTGGGCTTGGCGCCTGTGGCTCAAGCGGCTAAGGCGCCAGCCACGTACACCTAAGGTGGCGGGTTCGAATCC
>NW_003852613.1:252734-254348 GCF_000181295.1 Otolemur garnettii | reverse complement strand
CGGGCTTGCTACACAATAATAACAAATGCAACCAAAAAAAAAAAAAATAGCCAGGTGTTATGGCAGGCACCTGTAGTCCCAGCTACTTGGGAGGCAGGGGCAGGAGAATCGCTTGAGCCCAAGAGTTAGAGGTTGCTGTGAGCTGTGATGCCACAGCACTCTACCCAGGGAACAGCTTTAGGCTCTGTCTCAAAAAAAAAAAAAAAAGCTGAGTGTGCAGCACCTGTGGGTCAAAGGAGTAGGGCACAGGCCCCACTTACCGGAGGTGGTGGGTTCAAACCCAGACCTAGCCAAAAACTGCAAAAAAAAAAAAAAAAAAAAGCTGGGCATTGTGGCAGGCGCCTGTGGTCCCAGCTGCTCCAGAGGCTGAGGCAAAGGAATCACCTAAGCCCAGAAGTTGGAGGTTGCTGTGAGCTGTGTGATGCCATGGCGTTCTACTGTGGGTGATAAAGTGAAACTCTGTCTCTACAAAATAAATAAATAAATAAATAAATAAATAAAAGAAAAAAAAGAAACAAAAGTCAAAGCTCCCTTATGGAGCTTTGGGAGAGCAGGTCACTGGTTTGCACATTTTGCTGTTGTGCAGCCCGTAGGCTGCCGAGTGCAGGGAGAAGGGGACTGGGCAGGAGGGCAGGGTGCATTCCCACGTAACCAAAATATCTACTTTATATATTACATTTCCAAGTATGATTTCCTTTTTTTTTCCTCCCCCAGGAAGGGTCTTGCTATGTTGCTGAGGCTGGACAGTGGTGGGAACGCAGCTTACTGCAGCCTTAAACTCCTGACCTAGTGATCCTCCTACCTCAGCTTCCCAATTACTTGGGACTACAGGCATGTGCCACCATCATCAGCTAAATTTTGCATTTTGTGTAGAGATGGGGGTCTCGCTATGTTATCCCAGACTAACCTTGAACTCCTAGACTCAAGTGATCCTCCCACTTCGGTTTCTCAAAGTGCTGGGGTTACAGCATAAGATACCACACCTGGCCTCAAGTTTGATTTCTTTTAAAAGAGGGTCTATAGTGGTACTAAAGAAAGGTTAAAATAGTGTTGTTTTCATATATTCCTCCTTTCAAGAACAATTTCTTGTTTAAGTCATCTGGGAAAGAAATGATTCTATAATTTATTGCACCCCTCCTATGACTTAAGTTACCGTGTTTCCCTGAAAATAAGACCTTCTCAAAAAATAAGCCCTACCCTGATTGATAATTTAGACCTAGTGATGGGTGTGGTTATGCATTTTGAGGGGAGCAGTAAGGAAGACTGGAATACCTTTTATCTGCCACAACTCCTTTCTCCCTTTCTCTGAGCTGTTAGCACTTGCGTGGATGCGCATGTGATAACCACGGTCACAGGCATCCTACTGTGCATGTGTGAATGGCTAGGGGAAAGGAATTCAAGTATCACTAGCACCAGCCCCACCAACAAGGAAGGTCGGCTCCCCCGTCAGGTTTCAGAAGAAGATGACTTAACTGTATTTGAATAAATGTAGATTGTTGTATTATGCTTAATAAAAATAAGACATCCCGGGTGGTGCCTGTGGCTCAAAGGAGTAGGGCTCCGGCCTCATATGCCGGAGGTGGCAGGTTCAAACCCAGCTCCAGCCAAAAACTG
>NW_003852613.1:225792-252409 GCF_000181295.1 Otolemur garnettii | reverse complement strand
GGCGCCGAGCCACTAGTGTGTCTTCTTGAGAAAAAATAAATATAAGACAGTGTCTTATTTTCAGGGAAACAAGGTAGGTGTAACTTAACCTTTTCCTGATGACAGAGAATCATCGCTTTGTAGCTAGTGCATCTGGCTGTACTTCCAGGGAGCCTCGGGCCTTGCCACAGAGGGGCTGTAGAACCCCAGTCACAGGGGTCAGCTGCTGGCAGCTGGGCACTGTGCACCCTGGCTACTGTTTCCAGCTTTGATTATGAGTGGTGGCAAGGCAGTGTTTAGGAAACTGTTTGGGTTTCAATCCACATTAGAGATTACCACCCTAGGTGACTGCTTAGATGCTCAGTGTCTCAGTTTCCTCATCTGCACAATGGGCACATAACAGCGTGGAGGGGGCATCAATATACATAACATGGCACAGTCCCTGGCGCAGCATGAGCACTCACAATTATTACAGACCCCAGCAGGCATTATAGTCGTTAGGACTGCTGTGGTTACAGGTACATCCTGGTCACTGGGCTACCTGCAGGATTTGTTGAAGCAGGCTCCATTCCATGCTGCATTTGCTACTTATACTCAACTGTGGTTCTGGAAACCAGCTCAACGTGTGTCTCAGAGCCATGCCTAATAAGGGCTGCTCCTCAGAGGGGCCCTTGCCCAGTCAGTGGACTGAGTTGCAACAGTGACTGAGACTGTACAAAAAGTCTGTTCCCTGTGAGAGAGGGGTGATGGTGGAGTTCAGATACTGGGAAGTATTATTAGACATGGCATTTGGTGCTCATGAAGGAGGGTACATGAGAAAGTAGAGAGTGTTTTTGTTGGATTTTTAGAAAGCACGCACATCTCGGGAGGAAATGAAAAGTTCCATGCATAGAAGAGTTCAGAAATAAAGAATGTGGATGAGCATAGAGGTGAAGGCTCGTGTACCTCATGTACTCCAGCCGGTACACAGACAGGAGATAGGTAGACATGGCAAAGTCCAGCTTATTGATGAGGGCAGACACTTCAGGAGGAGGGTCTAGTAGGTTGATGATGGTGCTGCGGAGCTCACTCAGTTCAGCCTGAAGGGAAAGAAACACTCAAGGGCTCATGGGCACCTCCCCAGTAGAAACAGGTCCCCATGCCCAGCAACATGCGTTGAAAAGGACAGGGAAAGGATCCACCCCAATCATCCCAGGAAGCTTAGCAAAAATGAGACAAGAATCCTTACAGGGGTGACGGTGTCATTTTTCATGGCTGAGTTATATTGGAGGACGGATCGCAGTGGCTCTTTGCTGGGGAAGGTGAGCAGGGGGGACTTGGTAGCTATTTCACAAACCCCCTCATACCATTCTTCTGGCCATAGTCCTGTAAAAGAGGAACGTCAAGTGAGGCGTGTGCCTTAGTCCAGAAGTTCAACAGTGGGGTTGACTCTGACAATTCCTAGAGTCAAAGGTCCTTTCTTTGAGACAATTGTCCTCCAAATGGGACACAGAATGGTGGGTTTTCCCTAAGGTTATATGGCATTCTCAACACCCTAAACTACATCTGAGAAGGGTAACATTTGCAAGTACTTGAAGGAAGCAGCGCTGCACTGGACTCACTTAAAACACGCTCACACCCTCATCAGGCTGATGCAACTTCCTCTTTGTTTTTATCCTACACTCTGTCTTCCTTGGGAGAGAGCTGTGCCCTACCTGAGCCCTCCACAGCAAATCCCATGAGCACGGAATAGAGCCAGAAGTCCCGGAAGAGCTTCTGTAACCGAGGCTTAGCTTCTTTGATGGGCGGCAATCGTCGGGTGAGCTAACATGCCAAGGAGAGAAGGAGAAAGAGGTTATTTTCTTGTAAAGCCTGTAGATATGGAATCCCACAGGTTCATTCTCCAAGAACACTGTGTGTGACTCATCCAGTCAGACCAGGTAGGAAAAGGTATACTGCACAGTGACTGATTCGCCTCAGAAATTCTGCCAACAAACATGAGTAGTTCACTCACTGAGTATCTAATGTGTGCTGGACACTGTGTCTGACAGTGCACAAAAGCCCTGCTCCAGTGCTCAGAGAGCTTTCTGTCCAGCTTAGAGGCAGGAGAACAAACAGTCTTGGTGGGACAGAGTTCCCAGAAAAGGCACTATGGGTCTCACAGTTAACATGTAAGGAAAGCTTCGTCAGGCAGATGAGAGGGCAGCCTGTGCAGACATGAGGAGCATCTGGTCCTAAGCCCGGGACTGTGGGGGGCATGGAGCTCTGAGAGAAAGGCAAACCACCATGAGGGCTGGAGCTCAGAGGGAGAGATGTAACTGGAGAGGCAGAAAGATTGTGAGAATCTTGTGAGAAAGGTAGAAGTGGCTTTCTAATCTTTTTCAGCAGCACAACTTTTCCAAGTAGTAATCTCGGGCAGAAGCCCTATATGTAAAACAGGTTAAGGCAGAGTCCCTTGGGAGCAGGTGAGGGGCTGAAGCCCCTGTGTCCCTGCTCCATACTGTGACCCACGTGGTGTGAGACAGGGAGCAATTTACCAGTGATGTAAAATGGCTAAATTTATGCTCAGGCCCAGCTGGACAGGCTGATCCTCACAGAAATCAAGCCCCAGTATAGGGAAGATGAACACACAGTGAGTGTGTCACACTTATGAGCGACAAGTATGGGCAGACCCTGGACGAGGCCAGAGACAGCACAGATAACACCCATCACTTGAAGGTGAGGGACACAGCATGACTCTAAACTGGCACAACACTTCCTGGAAAGCAATTTGGTAAGCTGCATCAAGAATTCTAAATATCCCCACACCTATTTCACACAAAACCCCTTCTCTAGGGAATATATCCCCCACAACAAGCGATTTAGGCACAAAGTGTTGTAACATTTGTTATAACAGCAAAATAAATAGAAAAACACAAAATACCTATCTGAAGGGGGCATTTAAATAAGCAAGAGTATATTAATAAGTCTTATAAAAAACCATTTGGTGACACAGGAAGAAATCACAATATGTCAGGTGCAAAAAACGCAAAGTGAGTGAATAACGATACACATTTTAAAAATATGTATCTAAGATTATTTCTGAGTGGCTGGCTTGCCAGGGATTTCTCTCTTCTTCTTTGCTTTTTAATTTTAATCTAATTTATTTATTTATTTCTATTAGGACAGAGTCTCACGTTGTTGCCCTCCCTGGCATAGTGCCGTGTCGTCTTAGCTCCTAGCAATCTCAAACTTTTGGGCTTAAGTGATTCTCTTGCTGGGACTACAGAGGCCCGTTACAACGCCTGGCTATTTTTTCTTTTGTTTGTTTAACAAGCCCAGGCTGGGTTCGAACCCACCAGCACCGGTGCATGTGGCTGGTGCCCTAACCAGTGAGCTATGGACACCCAGCCTCCAATTTTATTTTTTGAGATAGGGTCTTGCTCTGCTTCACAGGCAAGAGTGCAGTGGTGTTGATACAGGATAGGTGGCACCCCAGTCAGCTCAGCCGAGCTGGGCTGGAGGACTGCCTTAGTGGTGTTGGTGCAGCGGCGGCAGCTGGCAGAGGAACCAGCGGGCTGGAGCATAGGCAAGTGGGGGGAGCCTCCCTCCCCCATCAGAGGTTCCAGTAGCCAAAGGGACCCGACAACTGCTGGGGAAACACCGGCACCTTGGTGTCTCCTTCCTTTTACATTTATGACTAAATACGGAACCCCCATTTCCTATGCCTAGGTCAATTTCATGTAAGTTTCCTAGGCCTCAATTCTGTGAATGGACTGTGTCCATTCATTAATACATTCATTCACCTTGCCCCAGCTGAAGAGACCGTGTCCATTCATTTCCTGGCCTCATATAGAAGGAATCCATGCACCTATATATACTGCTAAATGGAGACAGATGGAGAGAAAAAAACAGAGAGAGGTTTTCTCTCCCTACCAGGAACTTCAGCGTTTTTGTATTCTTTTTCTGTAAATAAATTCTGTCTTGCCACTGATCTGTGGTCCGTGGATTTATTCTTCAAATCACCGAGACCAAGAACCTGAAAGTCCGGTATCAGATTTGGTGAGTCAGCCAGGAGACAAGACGAAATTCCGGTATCAGTGTCATCATAGCTCACAGCAACCTCAGACTCCTGGGCTCAAGGGCTTCTCCTGCAGCAGCCTCCCAAGTAGCTGGGACTACAGATGTGAGCCACCAGATCAGCTAATTTTTAAAAAAAAGTTTCGTAGAGATGGGGTCTTACATGTCACTCAGGCTGGTTTTCAACTCCACCTCGGCCCCCAAAGTGCTAAGATCAGAGGTGTGAGCCACTGCACCTAGCCTCTTTTCTTCTTTAATGTTGTCTATATTTCTGGAGTTCTTCCATAAACCTGTTCTTTCTACAATCAAAGGAAGGGTGTAGGCGCCAGTCCAGAACTTGGCAATCTGTGAGGGAGGAGGCTTGATGTCCTTGAGAGCTAGCAGGGCACTCTGTCCTTGGGGAGGAATCAGACTAGTTCTGGGGATGCAGGGTAGACTCTGGAAAATGTGAGGAGATGGGAACACTGGGGAGGGCTGAGCTGTGGGTAGCAGAGGGGTTGTCAAAGAGCAGGAAGCCCAGAGCCACATGGTAAACTGGGCACAAAAGAACAGTTGATAAAGGGCTTCCAATATGTTGTGGCCAAGCACAGTGGTTCTAAGAACCAGCAGCTGTGAAACTGTCTTTGAGGTGACAGACCTACTATGACAAGGTCCCAAGTGATGATGGAGGCAAGATGGGCTTTCCAGACCAAGGTCTATGTGACTGAGAGGTTCTGGTATCTTACAAAGAGAACTTGCCTTTGGCGGGTATGGAAAAGGTCTGGCTTCCAGAATACTTTAAGCTCATTGGGGTCAGAGGCTCCAAGCAGCTGGGAAGCCCAGTGTGGTTTTGACAAAGGAAAGAGAAGGTGACTCCACCCCACCTTTGGTTTGGGAGCCTGCTCCTGACCCCGTGAGCATCATGGCTCCCTCCTTAGGACTTTGGCTTCAAAGTGGCCTTGTGGGTTTTCTCTGCTTTTGCACTTCTCCTGGCCCATGTGCCATCATCTCAGTTTAGACTGCCCTAGTTGGAAAGGGAAGGCCAAGGGATAACAGAAAGGCCCTCAGAGGGCTTGATGTGTCCAGAGATGATGACACAACACAGCTGTGGATGCATGGGGCCCATGCAGGGAAATATTCCCAGGATTCAAGGATGACAGAAAGGAGCTGGGACAGTCTGGAAAAGGGCTATAAGGTGACGAAGCGTCTTATCTGGTTCCTAAGACAAGAAAGGTTAAAGGCAACAGACCAGCTTGCTCCTAAAAATCAAATCTGAGATGGAAGAAAAGACAGAAGAGCCCAAAGAGACATGATAGCCAGATGCAACGTGTGACCTTGACTTGATTTATAAAAAAAAGAAGCTCTTGGGTTTGGTGTCAGTAGCTCAGTGAGTAGGTGTCATCCACACACAACGAAGCTGGTGGGTTCGAACCTGACCCAAGCCAACTAAACAACAATGATAAATGCAATAAAAAAATAACTGGGCATTGTGGCAGGTGCCTGTAGTCCCAGCTACTTGGGAGGCTGAGGCAAGAAAATTGCTCAAGCCCAAGAGTGTGAGGTTGCTGTGAGCTGTGATGGCACAGCACTCTACTGAGGAGGACATTTCAAAAAAAAAAAAAAAAGAGAGAGAGAGAATGGAAACTGGTGGGTTCAAGCCTAGCCTTGGCCTGATAAACAACAATGACAACTGTAACCAAAAAATAGCCAGGCATTGTGGCAGGCGCCTGTAATCCCAGCAACTCGAGAGGCTGAGGCAAGAGAATTGCTTAAGCCCAAGAGTTTGAGGTTGTTGTGAGCTGTGATGTCACAACACTCTACCAAGGGTGATGTAGTGAGACTCTCTCAAAAACAGAAATTAAAAAATGAAACTCTTAAAGACATTATGAAGTCACAGAGAAGTTTGGCTTGGACAAGGCATCTGACTGGCCTATGACTGTTTCCCAGGAGTCTAATGGTGCAGGGCAGGGCAAGGGCCCTTACACTGAGGAGACACAGGCTCCAGTGCCGAGGGCTGGAGTGCCCTTCCGAATATCCCAGGAAACAGCCCCCTCATGTGTAATTAAGAAGATGTGGCAAAATGTTACGTGTTCTTCCTAGGAACTGTTATGTGAATGTTTACTACTCAATTCTTTTAATTTCTCTGTATATGTAAAAATTTCAGATTCAAAAGTTGGAAAAAATTTCTAACCAAGAGGAAAGCTTTAAAACTGAAACAAAAACAAAGGAGTGTGTGTGACAGGAAGTACTGCTGTGCAGTGTGGGCTAAAACCACGCACAATCTGTTACCTTTAAAACTGGGAACAGGGCTCGGTGCCTGTGGCTCAAGCGGCTAAGGCGCCAGCCACATACACCTAAGGTGGCGGTTTCGAATCCCCAGCCCGGGCCCGCCAAACAACAATGATGTCTGCAACTAAAAAATGTCCAGGCGTTGTGGCGTGTGCCTGTAGTCCCAGCTACTTGGGAGGCTGAGGCAGGAGACTCGCTTGAGCCCAGGAGTTGGAGGTTTCTGTGAGCGTGATGCCATGGCACTCTACCCAGGGGAATAGCTTGAGGCTCTGTCTCAAAAAAAAAAAAAAAACAAAAAAAACAAACTGGGAACAGATAAAATGCCAAAGTGTTAGGGTTGAAAGCCATTTTTCCTTTTTTTCTTTCTTTTTTTTTCAGACAGAGTCTCAAGCTGTCATCCTGGGTAGGGTGCCATGGTGTCACAGCTCACAGCAACCTCAAACTCTTGGGCTAAAGCGATTTTCTTGCCTCAGCCTCCAAAGCTGCTAGGACTACAGGTGCCCACCATAAGGCCTGGCTATATTTTGGTTGCAGTTGTTTATCTTTTTTTTTTTTTTGCAGTTTTTGGCCAGGGCTGGGTTTGAACCCACCACTTCCGGCATATGGGGCTGGTGCCCTACTGCTCTGAGCCACAGGCGCCACCCTGCAGTTGTGATTGTTGCTTAGCAGGCCTGGGCCATGTTCAAACCTGCCACTCTAGGTGTATATGGCCGGCACTCTGCCAACTGAGCTATGGGAGCTGCCTCTTTTTTTTTGAGACAGAGTCTATGTTGCCCTCCATAGAGTGCTGTGCAATCATAGCTCATAGCAAACTCAAACTCCTAGGCTTATGCAATTCTCTTGCCTCAGCCTCCCGAGTAGCTGGGACTATAGGCACCTGCCACAATCCCCGGCTATTTTTTGATTGCAGTTGTCATTGTTGTTTAGCAGGCCCAGGCTGGGTTTGAACCTGCCAACCTCAGTGTATGTGGCCAGTACCCTACTCACTGAGCTATGGATGTCGAGCTGAAAGCCATTTTTTTAATAGTGGCTTACATGGTGAGAAATCTAGATGTACAGGGAATATCAGAGGCTCCTGGCTTTAAAAAAAATACCAAAGTAGAATAGGCTCAGTGGCTCATACCTGTAATCCTTAAACTCTGGGAAGCAGAGATGGGAGGATCATTTGAGGCCAAGAGTTCGAGACCAGTCTGGGCAACAGTGACATGCCGTCTCTCCAAAAAAAAAAAAATAGCCGGGCGTTGTGGCAGGGGCCTGTAAGTCTCAGCTACTTGGGAGGCTGTGGCAAGAGGATCCCTTGAACCCCAGAATTTGAGGTTGCTGGGGGCTACAATGATGCCACTGCATTCTAACCTGAGTGATAGAGCAAGACAATGTCTCAAAAAAACCCAAAAACCAACTTTTTTTTAAACCCCCAAAGTAATATATACTCATAGGAAAAAAAATAACAAAGAAGTTTCCAGAGTAGAAGAGGAACACTGCCCGCAGACGGCCTCTGTGCACGTGCACTGGCACAGAAAGGCTCATGCTTCCTGGGCATTTTCCACAGGCCCAGCACCACTCCATGTGCTTCCCATGAACTCATCACCTCATTTACTTTTCACACCAATCTTATACCAGATATAATCGTCACCCTTGTTTCAAAGAGGAGTAGACTGAGAGCCAAAGGTGGCAGCTGTGATTTCAGCTAGGGTGGCCAGTGTGGGCCCCAGAGGAGCTGAGGGGAAACAGTGGACCCATGCTGTTGGAGACAGGCGCCCCAAGGAGGAATAACAGTGAGCACCAAGGCTCACTGGGCTCAACATGTGTGATCACCAGACAGAGAACAAGGAGCTTAGCTGGAGTAGATGTTGTGGGGCTCAGGAGGCCCTGAGGAGGAGCCCAGGCACAGGTTACGGTGCCATGCTGAAGACTCAGTGTTGAGTAGGACAGATGAAGGCTCTTTAAAAACAGATCTAGGCTTGGCACCCATAGCACAGGTTACGGTCCCAGCATCAAGGGTGGTGGGTTCAAAGCCAGCCCAGGCCAGCTAAAAATCAACAATGACAACTGCTATAAAAAAAAAAAAATAGCTGGGTGTTGTGGTGGGAGCCTGTAGTCCCAGCTATATGGGAGGCTGAGGCAAGAGAATCACTTAAGCCCAAGAGTTTGAGGTTGCTGTGAGCTGTGATACCACCGCACTGTACAGAGGGTGACACAGTTTGACTCTGTCTCAAAAATAGATAAATAAATAAAAATAAAAACAGCTCCGGTTTGGCACGTGTAGCTCAGCAGCTAGGGCGCCAGCCACATACAGCAGAGCCGGTGAGTTCCAGCCCAGTCCGGGCCTGCCAAACAATGAGAACTACAACCAAAATACAGCCAGGTATTGTGGTGGGCACCTGTAGTCCTGGCTACTTGGGAGGCTGTGGCAGGAGAATTACTTAAACCCAAGAGTTTGAGGTTGCTGTGAGCTGTGATGTCACAGCACTCTACCAAGGGCGAGACAGTGAGACTCTCAAAAAATAAAAATAAAAAATAAAATAAAAATAGCTGTAACTAAAGCTACAGCCCAACTCAAACTCAACTACTGTCCTTGTCCTAAACACAATGGCCCTTTACACACCAACCAGACTTTATTCTTTTTTCTTTTTGAAACAGTTCACTTTGTCACCCTTGGTAGAGTGCTGTGCTATCATAGCTTACAGAAACTTCAAATTCTTGGGCTCAAGTGATTCTCTTGCCTCAACTACCCAAGTAGCTAGGACTACAGGTGCCTGCCATAGCACCCAGACATTTTTAGAGATGACGTCTTGCTCTTGCTCTGACTAGTCTTGAACCTGTGAGCTCAGGGCAATCCACCCACCTCGGCCTCCCAGAGTGCTGGGATTACAGGAGTGGGCCACCTTGCCCGACCCACACTAGACTTTTTTTTTTTTAGACAGAGTCTTACTTTGTTGCCCTCAGTAGAGTGCTGTGACATCACAGCTCACAGCAACCTCCAGCTCTTGGGTTTAGGTGCAACCTCCAGCTCTTGGGCTTAGGTGTTTCTCTTGCCTCATCCTTCCAAGTAGCTGGGACTACAGATACCTGGCACAATGCCCAGCTATTTTTTGTTCGCAGTTTGGCTGGGGCTGGGTTTGTTCCACCACCCTTAGTATATGGGGCCAGCACCCTACTCAATGAGCCACAGGCACCACCCCACACACAAGAGAGATGCCCAGACACCCCCAGAGGTCACACTCCTGCAGATTCTCCTGTCTGAGTCACACTCTCCCTTCTGGTAGATTGTGGGTGCTGACACTCCCAACATACGTGGGCACCAAAATCAAATAGTAGTGCTATATGATAAGCTGGTCTTCCAGACAATCCAAAATTTTCTTTTAATAACATTTTAGATCACAAAATTAAAATTACAAATTAAAAAAAAATCAAGATAGCACTACAGATCTCTATGACTTGCCTCTGTGGCCTTGAGTTTGGGAAGCACTGCTCAGTGTTTGTCCGTCTGTCCTATAGTAGACGGAAGCTGAGCTGTGTATTCTTTTTTTTTTGAGACAGAGCTTCAAGCTGTTGGCATCACTGCTCACGGCAACCTCCAACTCCTGGGTTCAAGTGATTCTCCTGTCTCCGCCTCGCAAGTAGCTTGGACTACAGGCACCTGCCACAATGCCCGGCTATTTTTTGGTTGCAGCTGTCATTGTTATTTGGTGGGCCCAGGCTGGATTTGAACCTGTCAGCTTAGGTGTATGTGGCTGGCGCCTTAGCCACTTGAGCCACAGGTGCTGAGCCTGAACTGGGTATTCTAACTCCTGACTGAAGAAGGACCAATGCTATAATCTCCTTATTCTATAAACCTCTAATCTCACTCTCCCCCCTCCATTTTTCACTGAGGAATAAGCTAAGGAGGGTGGGAACAGCTGCTTAGTAGCCAAACCAGCCAGGTCAGCCCTGGAGACCAGGGTAAGGTCAAATCATCCCAGAAGGAGATGGCAGTTGGAGATGGATATGTAGCCTTTACTTTCAGGGGAAATTTAGAGCCACCCCTGATGAACCTGACTCCCAGAACTCTGCAGAGAGCTTCAGTTAAGCAGTGACTTTGGCAAGGTGCTTGTGCACTAAAGTTGTGCATGGACGGCAACACAATGACCATCATACATTCAAAACATCAGCTATGTCAAGGTACAGTGGCTCATGCCTGTAATCGTATCACTTTGGAAGGCTGAGGTAGGTAGACTGCTTACTTGAGCTTAGGAGTTCAAGACCAGCCTGAGCAAGAATAAGACCTTGTCTCTACTAAAAATAGAAAAACTAGCCAGATGTTGTGGCAGGAGCCTATAGTCCCAGCTACTTGGGAGGCTGAGGCAAGTGAATTGCTTTAGCCCAAGCATCTGTGGTTGCTGTAAGCTATGCTGAGCTATGGGCGCCGAGCCATGCTTCATGTTTTTTAACTATTATAAATAACACTGTGATGACTATCCTTATAACATTCTTGCAATACTAATCACCGTGCACATATAAAATTTCTTAGGGTAAAGTGTGCTGCAACTACTTCCCCTCACTTTGTCATTTGCCTTTTATTTTACTCTATCGATATATTTATCTTTTAATAATTTTTCCATTGAATTTAGGCTGAGAAAGGTCTTCCATGGCACTCTACTCAGGGTGAGTAAGACTCTGTCCAGAACAACAACAACAACAAAAATCAGCTTTGTAAGTACCGGAGCTGAGGAGTCACAAATCACTCAGCAGTGAGCAAAGACACTGTGGAGGAGGTTTGTGCTGAGCAAGCTAATTGCCTGATGTTTGGATTGGGACATGTTTACTTTGGAAAATACACAACAGTCCAGCACCAAAGTTCACATCTAAACCCCATTAGTGACCTTGGCTGATTTCATCTCTGTAACACCACTTCTCAAAAGCACAGAGGTAAGTTTGATTTCTAATATTTCTGCTGATTATAAATTCTCATTTGTGGTGTACAGAGATGGGCAACTGGTTCGTTTCTCTGGAACCTCAAATTTAGAAGTTTTTATGCTTTTAGAAGTAGAAAAAGGTTTTTGTATTTCAATCTATTATAAAATTCTGTCAGTCACACTTCAGAACAATTGACAAATTGGAATAGGAACTGTGGAACAGACAGATGTAAGTATTGTACCTGCGTTAAATTATTCAAATTAGAGAATTGTCCTGTGATTCTGTATGAGAAGACACTTGCTCTAAGAGGATTCCCCCCAAGATTAGGGATATGATATAATAGACCTGCTCCAAATGGTCCAGAAAAAAAACAATGTGTATGTGAGTGTCTGCGTGTGTATATACATACCCGTGTGGATGGACATGGAAAATGATAAAGTGAAATATTCTGAAATGTAAATACTTGGTGGATCTGGTTTAAAGTATACAGGAGTTGTTCTACTACATTAGTCCTTCAATTTTTCTGTAAGTTTGAAGTTATTTCAAAAAATCAATTTTTTAAAACTTCAGTTTACTTTTCACCCATTCCACCTGCTCTGTTTGGGCCTAAAGACAAGATGACAGATTTTCAGGTGTTATGTTCTGAGGCACAACTGAGAAGGCCACCAGCTCTCTGCAATCAGCAACAAAGTGCCATATGAAGTTTCCAGAAAAAAAAAAAAACAAACTTTTGAATGATTTTCCCTTTTATAATTAAAAAAAATTTTTTTTGTTTGTTTTTAACAAGTCTGTGCTCTTCCTTGGATTGAATGAGATAGTAATCTGGACTTAATCACAACCTAGTAACAGTTTTTAAATGTCTTCTACAATTTGCATTATACCATTATAAATAGCTAAACAATAGGAAGATTTACCTCTTAGATCCATAATTTCAATCCACAGAAAGTTAAAATATTTTCTCTTTCCTCTAATAAGAGAATACAAAAACTATTTTCGGCTTTTCATCATATAACATAAGGAACAGAGTATAAGAAGTTACAAAATACTCTTTATGAATATCAGGACAAAAACTTGAATGCCTGCACCCTGTTTTCCTATCTGGCCTCAGAGTCATTCCTGAACCCCTACTTATTCAAGCTGGGTTTTGTTTTGCTCTTTAACTGTATTTTTATCTGGGAAGGAAGGATGCTTTTAAGTGTAGTTGAACAAGGAGCAAGTTGCTTACTTTCTTCTCTTCTAACTTTATTTAAAGTATATGCCATTGACACCCTGCCTGATTCTATTTGGAATCTAGGCCCAGTTCTGTTTGCAGGCACACACATTAGAAATTTCTTATAGAAACTGCTTCACACTGGCAGACTCCATGTGGCACTGTAGCCTCTAAGAGGTGCTGAGAGGGAGGATCAAAGGCAACAGATTTCTTTAAAGTCAGAAGCTATGAGAACTGTCCTCTCCAAAACATGCAATTCAGAAGTCTTTCAACTCTGACTGAAACAATGTTCCCACTGATTATTTTAATAGTACTGTAGAAGGAAGACCTCAGGAGGGAGACTGACAGAAGGAAATCTAAGCAGGAAGCTGTTCCCCAAGCCCGGGCAGTAAGGGAATATGCTGGTGCTCCTAGGCAAACAATGGGGGGCTGGGAGGCTCATTTGACATGGTTCAAATATAGCTACTGCCTCTCATTAGTGTCAGTGATTAGAGACTCAATCTCCCAACATGTAGAAGCTGAAAGGATAAAGCTAAGTTATACAAAGTGCCTTGTGTAGCACCTGGCAAATGACTCTATAAAGTCACTGCCATTATCAACATCAACAAAACTGAGTGCATTCCAAGTGGAGTCTACCCCATCTTCAGGCCTACCAAGTTCAAATATTTTCTTAACAGGAGCCAGTAACCCTCATCTGGCCTAGCCTGGTAGCAGATAGTCTGGCCTTCAATATGTAACAGGAAACAGTCTACAGACATACATCAAACTTAAAAAAACACAAGTCTTTCTGGGGTGATGAGAAGTTGGGATCATGTACTGGATGGCTGGGTCAGCATTATAAACACCAACGGCCACTGTTCTGGTGAGATGTGGAATAATAGCTGATCAAATAATAGCTGATCTACTCAGCATGCAGTTAATAACCAGGAAGTTAATAATCAATAATTGGCAAGAGAAAGACAAAGCCACTGGATAGCCAAAATGGATCCGACAAGCCAAGTCAAATCTTCCTTGGAGAAAGGAAAGCAGGCTTACCACAAGGTCTATGTGTTAAAAACTTACCTTGCTTACTCAAATAAAGGGAGTGGCCCTCAGGTTTTGAGTAAGAGATATCTGACATCTCTTGTGCAGACTTTACCTGCCTGGTGAGACTGTTTCTAACTCCATGTAAGATGCAACAATTTGGAAAGATTCATTCCTGCTGACAGAAGCGGGAGCATGGTTTAATAGACACAGGAGAAAGTGTGCCTTGTAGCAATCATGTGTCCTAAGCTTCTTGCCACCACTAATCACATCTTAGGAGGCAGGTGTGTGTGTATGTGTATGTGTGTGTGTGTGTGTGTGTACGTGGTAGCATTAGACAAGATACAAGTCTTTTTTTTTCTTTTTGAGACAGATGGTTGAGTAGCTGGGACTACAGGCACATACGATGACACTCAGCTAATTTTTCTATTTTTTGGTAGAGGCGAGGGTCTCATTTTTGCTCAGGCTGGTTTTGAACTCCAGAGCTCAAGCAATCCTCCTGTCTTGGTGTGAGCTGTACCCAACCAGGAGCCCTCACATCATCGAATGTCTATCCCTTGATGGGCCTGTACCCTTGGCCCCCTGGGTGGACCCTTGTGCCACCAGTGCATAATATGCTCTCTGGAGGTAGGAGACAGGTTTAGTGAATAACTTAAAAATATCATCTCCTTTCAGCTCGGCGCCTGTGGCTCAAGTGGCTAAGGCACCAGCCACATACACCTAAGGTGGCAGGTTCGAATCCAGCCCAGGCCCGCCAAAACAACAATGACAGCTGCAACCAAAAAATAGCTGGGCGTTGTGGCGGGCGCCTGTGGTCCCAGCTACTTGGGAGGCAGAGGCAGGAGACTCGCTTGAGCCCAGGAATTGGAGGTTGCTGTGAGCTGTGATGCCACAGCACTCTACCCAGGGGGATAGCTTGAGGCTCTGTCTCAAAAAATATATATATATTGCCTCCCCCTCCACCCCCAGCTCAGTGCGTAGGGTGCCAGCCACATACACAGAGGCTGGTGGGTTTGAGCCCAGCCAGGCCTGCTAAATAGTAATGACAACTACAACAAAAAAAATAGCTGGGCATTATGTCAGGCGCCTATAGTCCCAGCTACTTGAGAGGCTGAGGCAAGAGAATAGCTTAAGCCAAAGAGTTTGAGGTTACCGTAAGCTGTGACATCGTGGCACTCCACAGGGGGTGATAAAATGAGACTATGCCTCAGTAAAAAAACAAAGCAACCCCCCCCCCCCGGGACTCCCAAACCCCTGAACCCCTAGAGTCTAGATTATTTTCGTAAACCTTTAAAGAAGGGATTCTCATCTAGGGGCTCATGAATCCTTCAGGGAGGTTTATGAAGCCCACACAAAATGTTAGGTATCTGTTTATCTTCATCAGATTCTCTTAAAATCCATAATCCTAAAACAGGAACTGGTGCTGTGAGGGCACATTCCTATATCAAAGCCACAGGGAATGTGTCTTGCCAAGCTGCAGCGCGGTGGGCCCGTCAGGCTGCCTTTCACCATGTGGTTTGTTTTCTCTCCCAGCTCTAGTTCTGTCAAGATGAAACACCCGTTTCACCCCCTTCTGGTTTCCCTCATCATAACATCTGTGTGTGGGGAGAACAAAGGTCTTCTGGATCAGCTTGAGAAGGGAGGAGAAACTTATAAGTCTGTGGATCCCCAGATCCCCATGGAGCACTTAAATAACAAAACCTTGAGTACGCCCCTTCTCCCTGCTGACTTCCACAGGGAAAACACGGTCACCAACGACTGGATTCCTGAGGGGGAGGAGGACGATGACTATCTGGACCTGGAGAAGATACTCAGCGAGGACGATGACTACATCGACATCATCGACAGCCTGCCGGTCTCCCCAACAGACTCAGAAGCAAGTGCTGGAAACGTACTCCAGCTTTTCCAGGGCAAGAGCCGTATCCAGCGTCTTAACATCCTAAACGCCAAGTTTGCCTTCAACCTTTACCGAGCACTGAAGGACCAGGCCAGCACTTCTGATAACGTCTTCATTGCACCTGTTGGCATTTCTACTGCCATGGGCATGATTTCCCTGGGCCTGCAGGGAGACACCCATGACCAAGTGCACTCAATCCTGCATTTCAAAGACTTTGTTAATGCCAGCAGCAAGTATGAGATCCTGACCATCCACAATCTCTTCCGTAAGCTGACTCATCGCCTATTCAGGAGGAATTTTGGGTACACTTTGCGATCAGTCAATGACCTTTATGTCCAGAAGCAGTTTCCAATCCTGGATGATTTCAAAGCTAAAGTAAGAGAGTATTACTTTGCTGAGGCCCAGGCAGCTGACTTTTCAGATCCTGCCTTCATATCAAAAACCAACAACCACATCCTAAAGCTCACCAAGGGCCTCATAAAAGATGCTCTGGAAAATATAGACCCTGCTACACAGATGATGATTCTAAACTGCATCTACTTCAAAGGTAAGAAATAACCTTTTGTTTCCCAAAGAAAACTCACAACATACTCTTTTAGCACATGGGTACACTGAATGCCAGAACCTGTACTCTAGCTGTAGGTTATCCAGGACAACAAAACACAAGGTAGACTTGGGGACAGGGCCATGCAGGACAGGCCATGCTGAGGTGGTGTAGCAGCTGCCGTTCACTAAGCCCTAACTCCATGCTTCATACTCGGTGAATCCTCACCACAACCATGTGAGGTCGCAGTTGTTTAAGTGTCTCAATTTTACAGATGAAGCCCTCAAGGCATGGAAAAGTGAAAGGACACTCCAAGGGCACACAGCTGCACCAAGGGGAGAGCCAGGGCTGGACCCAAGCTAGCCAGCACTAATGATTTGTTAAATTGGAAGGAATAATGCAAAACCCTTTTCAACATTTGCCCAGCATGGCTTTCAGTTTTTTAATTTCCTTTCCCAACTATCAGTAAGCAGGAATGTGGCCCAAATCCTACAGAAACGTAGCCAGAAATGTTTAGCTAGAGCACCTGATATTAACACCTAAGACTGTTTTTCAGGATACTTTTGCACAAATGGGCGGTAGATGTAGGGAGATAACACTACTACTTTTTCTTTTCTTTCCTTTTTTTTTTTTTTTTTTGAGACAGAGTCTGTGTTGCCCTGGGTAGACTGCTGTGGTGTCACTGCTCACAGCAATCTCCGACTCTTGGGCTTAAGGGATTCTCTTGCCATAGCCTCCCAAGTGGCTGGGACTACAGGCACCCGCCACAATGCCTGGCTGTTTTTTGGTTGTAGTTGTCATTGTTGTTTGGCAGGGCTGGCCTGGGTTCGAACCCGCCAGCTCCGGTGTATATGGCTGGAGCCCTAGCCACTCAGCTACTGGCACAGAGCCAACACTACTATTTCTTGAGCAACAGCTCTGGGCCAGGCCCAAGAGCACATTTTAAGGTGCCTCCCCCCACCACCACATACACATACACATACAACACAGAGGACCCCTGGAAACCTGGAAATGAGTATAGATTTATACAATCTTTTAAAATGCTCTCACTGGTACCTGATAGCAGAAATCTTTACTACAATCTCTAAACTGAGTGTGCTAAGATGCAGACGTGAGAGTTTCAGCACTAAACTGCCATGACACACAACCACTTCTCTTTGTCACCAAGGGCTACCAGGTACCAGCAAGGAGTCCTCAAGGTCTGAGGGGCCAGCACTTCCTATTAGTCTGCCTGAGCACAGTTTCACAGAAGCCCATGATGCTAAGGTCAGAGGACCTCTCCTGACTTCTGCCTGGGCCAGAGCCACCGTGTCCCACCTGCTACATGTCACTCTATAAGGCAATCTGCCAGACAGGCCAGAGGGCCTGAAGAGGCCAGGCCTGGGGTGCTAAGATCTGACTCCCAGGGTTCCACCCTAAAGGCAGGCATAAGGCTAGGTTCTCGTGGGTGAATTAAAGGCTGAGTTCTTCTAGGCTGTGACACACACAGACAGGAGGTACACATGATGCACACACACATACCCTTTCACCACTCTTCATAAGTACAAGTTTTAGAGCTGAGCAAACAGCAGTGTAAATCCTGGCTTTACCACTTTTCATTTGTGTGACCTCAGGGAAGTCATTCAATGTCTCAGTGACTCAGGCTCCTTGTCTTATCATGGAGGGAAAACCTACTCCAACAGGGTTGCGGGGAGAACTTCAAAAGACAGGGACACAACACTTAGTATGGCAATATTCTGGAAGTCCTCAATCCTAGCAGACTGCCAGAGCCCCTAGGGGTACCAAGATACCCTCCTCCCAAGGCCTCTTGCTCTATTCACCCCAGCTACTTCAGGGGCAGGTGGAGAAACCCAGCAAGCTATCCCTGCAGCATGAGGGTGGAGAAAGGGCCAGGCACTGCCAGTTTATAAGCTCCTCAACACTGCAACCCACCTCACACTGCAGTGTGAAAGGTGCAGACATAAGCTTCCTTCCCCTGGTCTCAGGGGCAGTGAATGCTGGAATTGCCCAGTCCTTTACCAATACTCCTCAAGGGAGAACTACGTCTGCAAGTGTCATTTTAATTTCCAGGTCCCAAATCTCCATTACTAATTTAATTTTAATTTTGAACATTCACATCACTTTGTAAAGCACAATAAAAATATAGGCTGAACTTCAGGAGGAAGTAAAAAGGAAAGAACCCCAGAAGACCCATGTCAGCTCCATCAGAACTGCGAAGGGCAGGGATTCCCACTGGGGCAAGCTTGTCCCCAGGGCAAAGGCCTGAAGACATTTGTGATCTCACAACTGGGAAGCCCGGGAAGCACCAATGGCAAGGGGTGGAGAGAGGCCAGGAGTACTGCTAAGTGCCTACAATGCCTAGGGCAATCCCCTTACCCCAGAGAATTAACCAGCCCAAATGTCAACAGTGCTGAGCTTGAGAAGCCCTGGGAGAGGCAGACTCAGGGAGAAGGGAGCCCAGCTACTGCCGGGTATTTGACCCTCCTCCCAAGGCCTCCTGCTCTATTCATCCCAGCTGATCTACCCACCAGCTGGAAACTTTAAACAAGTTACTTCACTGTTTTGAGCCTCTGTTTCCTCACCTGTAAAATGGGGATCATAACAAAAGGCACACACTTCATATGCTGCTAGGGGCAGAAATGAGATACAGGAAAGGTGTTTAAAAGAATGCCTGGTACACAGCTAGTGCTCAACTGCTGGTCCCCATCATTATTAGTTACCAGCATCTCAGATAAAATAGGCATGGGCTTACTTCTGGATACACACTGAGCCCAGATCCTCAGTGAAGGCCTTGAGGCAATATCACATCACCCACATGTCTTGCTGGTCACTACAGGGTCACAGCGTGAGGGATGAAGGCCATCAAAACAGCTCAAAGGAGTGCAAAGCTTCTCCACTGACACATGAAGAAGCAGAGGCCCAGGCAAGTCAGGTGTCTTGCCAGAGTCCACTCCAGTCCATTTAACCTCTGTTTTTAACCTTTCATAAGAAATGCAAATTCGCAGCCCAAGCCAGACCTTGGGAATCAGACACAGTGGGGGTGGGCCCTTATAGGGACTTGGACGCATGCTCAAGGGTGAGGACCAGTACCCTATTAAGAATCTGTCCCTGTGGATGTTGCAGGATCCTGGGTGAATAAATTCCCAGTGGAGATGACACATAACCACAACTTCCGGCTGAATGAGCGAGAGGTGGTCAAGGTTCCCATGATGCAAACCAAAGGGAACTTCCTTGCAGCAAATGACCAGGAGCTAGACTGTGACGTCCTCCAGCTGGAGTACGTGGGGGGCATCAGCATGCTCATTGTGGTCCCACACAAGCTGTCTGGGATGAAGGCCCTTGAAGCCCAGCTGACACCCCAGGTGGTGGAAAGATGGCAAAAAAGCATGACAAACAGGTACTTGAGGGTGTGTTTGCTATTCTGAGCTCTTGGAGGCTGGGGGTGTCCAGGAATATTAGAACTCCGGTGATTTGAAGTGAAAGGGAGAAATATGAATGACTATCCAAGAACTGCCACACATAAACTGCCACTGTTTATTCAGCCCAGATTCCTTGCGTGGTGAGAGGCAATCAGAGAACATTTGTGAGCTGCACATCTGCTCCCCACAGGGCAGTCTCAGGGGTCGGGTACAGGTGGCTCAGGATCAGCTTAGAGACAACCCCAGCTCTGCTATGTGCTTGAATTTTGCTTTGAGTAGGCTGTAATGGAAGTAATTCCATTACTTCTGCTAGATTTGCTGTGAGAAATTAAAACAACAAGCAACTGAGCATCCCAGTGCATCCCTTTCAATGCCTGGACCCTAAGAGGCATTCAACAAGGACTGGCTCTCCCCTTTCCCCACCCAGGGAAATCAAAGGTCCTCTTAGCCCATGGAGGATGCCTCATTCATCATTTCCATTACTCCCTAGTTAAAACTGAAGGCTTTAAAAGTTTACCAAAATTATTACTGGATTAGCAGAAAAGAACAGAGATGTCTTATTTCTATTTTATTGGATACTGGTTAGGTCCATACATGGGTCATTATGAAAGTTTTGAGATATACAAAAATCAAGAAACACAAAATCTGCAAGGATAGAAACAAATGAAACTCCTGGGCTGCACCTGTGGCTCAAATGAGTAGGGCACTGGCCCCATATACCGGAGGTGGTGGGTTCAAACCCGGCCCTGGCCAAAACAAAAACAAAAAACAAATGAAACTTCCAGCAATATCGATAAGCCAAGCAAAGTGAAACTTGCATGGGTGAATCAGAAAGGACACAGCTGACTGTGTCTCTGAGAAGTGAAATCATAGACCACAATACTGTCTCGGAACTTTCATAGTGACCCACGTATGAAAAACCCAATCTGGTCTTGGTCTCCTTATAGGACAAGAACCCAAATGCAACAGAACTGAGAGAAGTAGGCTCAGAGGAAGGTACTGCCCAGGTAGCCAGTCACCTTGCCTGGTGACTTTGCTTAACCACATTTCTTCTGTAGCTGCTTCCTTCTCAACTGCCTGGGACCTTCATCCTCTCCAGGGAGGCCTAACTGGCCTGCCTGTTCCATTCCTTAGTCCACCCAAGCACCAGTACAGCTCAGACTTCCTGAGACGCCATTTCCATCCCTTCTTCTCAGAGGATGGCCCAGCTTCCTGGCCCTTCCAACAAGCCCCACTCAGACTCCCTGCCTGCTTCTGCTCAGGCAGAACCCTATCCTACCTTTCTAAGTCTCAGCCACACAAATACCCCTCCTCTAGAGCCAGACCTGCTCTAGTCATTCAACTATTAAGGCACCATCTTTCCACTTTCACCCTTTCACATAATTGAGTATCAGCTTGCCAAAAGGAAAACAGGCTCCTGAGAAGAACTGTGTCTTACATCTTTATTTTCCAAAGTGCCAGACCGGCCCATGGTGCTACTGCTACTGCTCACCTGTTAGGGATTGCATATGTCAAGGCAAAGTCGAAGGAGGTTCAGTGCTGTCTGGCATAGATATTAGGGATTCTTTTAGTAAGTACATTGATCAGTTATTCAACAAATTTTTTTTTTTTTTTGAGACAGAGTCTGATTATGTCACCCTTGGTAGAGTGCCATTGTGTCATAGCTCATAGCAACCTCAAACTCTTAGGCTTAAGGGATTCTCTTGCCTCAGCCTCCCAAGTAGCTGGGACTACAGGTGCCCGCCATAACATCCAGCTATTTTTTTGTTGTAGTTGTCATTGTTGTCTGGCGGGCCTGGGCTGGGTTCAAACCCGCCAGCCTCGGTGTATGTGGCTCGCGCCATAACCACTGTGCTATAGGCGCTGAGCCAGTTATTCAACTTCTTAATTAACAAAATAAGAAATGCCTGAAATCAGAAATGAAGTTTATTTCAGATGCCTTCTCAAAACACAAACTACTAAAAGTTCTGCTGCTGACCTTGAAGACAGGAGACTAATCATAGTCTCAAGTAAAAGACTACACAACAGTAAAAATGTCTCCGTGGTCAGTAACTGAAACTGCAATGGGAAGGGATTTCCAAAATCCTCAGCAGACAGTCCTGGGAGATAAACTTTAAAGTGCTGTGTCAATTCTGAGGCAAATGCAACTCAGGGGGCTGGGCTGTGGAGCTTTAAAGGAAAAAAATATGATTTTTTTCATAACCAGAAGTTCAATAAATCTGGGCCCCCTTTCCTTCCCCGACTAGAACTCGAGAGGTACTTCTGCCAAAATTCAAGCTGGAGAAGAACTACAACCTGGTGGAGCCCCTGAAGTCAATGGGGGTCATGGCGCTGTTTGACAAAAACGGCAACATGTCAGGCATCTCAGAAGAAAGGATCACCATTGACCTGGTAACTGCTCCTGCTCTGCCCTGCCCCCCCTCACCCTGGGTCTCCCTCAGCACACCCTGACCGGTCCTGCCCACCCCAGGTCTGACCTTTGGGCTGGGGTGCTAAGTCTGCTGTCCTGCACCTGGTTGGGTAGGTGCCTACCTGCACTGTGTCTGGCAGGTGCTTAGTGGGCAAGGCCTGCAGCGAGTAGCCTTAGAGTGAGACCCATTCTTTTTTTTTTTTTTTTTTTTGAGACAGAGCCTCAAGCTGTCCCCCTGGGCAGAGTGCCGTGGCATTACAGCTCACAGCAACCTCCAACTCCTGGGCTCAAGTGAGTCTCCTGCCTCCGCCTCCCAAGTAGCTGGGACCACAGGCACCTGCCACAACGCCCGGCTATTTTTTGGTTGCAGCCGTCATTGTTGTTTGGCGGGTCCGGGCTGGGGATTCGAACCCGCCACCTTAGGTGTACGTGGCTGGCGCCTTAGCGGGTTGAGCTATAGGCGCCGAGCTGAGACCCATTCTTGATGATACCAGAGATGGGAGACAGGTGGTGTGACTGTAGAGTCACTTCCCTCTTGGCAGTACCTCTGGTCTGAGGGCTGGGGGGACCATGGCTCCAGTCTACAAAATGAACCCCTCTGGCCTAATTGTGAAAGACTCGTTGAAAACAAAGAGGATTTGCACCACACACACATTTATGTTAATAAACCAATACTAGACACTCAGCAAAAACAGAATGACACCAAATGGTGCAACAGACCCAGCCCTTCATGGAAGTGTACCCCAGGAAGAGGAAGCGCTGGGGCTGCAGCAGCTGTCATGGCTCCCCAGACCCTCAGACCACAGGCACTGCCAAGAGGGAAGTGACTCTACAGTCACACCACATGGCCTCCAGGCATGACTGCTACACTTGGCAGGTGATAAAGGGAATTTTCAAGGATGATTCTGGTCAGCTGTGATTTTTGCCTTTCCCCAAGTGAGAGGGACTGTACTACGTGCTCTGTCCCTCTGTGTGCCAACCTTGGGAGTCTGATAACCTTCCTCTCCAAACAGTTCAAGCACCAAGGCACCATCACAGTAAACGAGGAGGGCACCCAAGCTGCCGCTGTGACCACCGTCGGGTTCATGCCACTGTCCACCCAAGTCCGCTTCACTGTCGACCGGCCCTTTCTGTTCCTTGTCTACGAGCATCGCACCAGCTGTCTGCTGTTCATGGGGAGAGTGGCCAACCCCAGTAGGTCTTAGAGGGGGAAGTCTAGGTGTCTGAGGTGTTTTGGAGACACTGTGTCACTTTGTTTCCATTCTAATAAGAGAACAGAGGTGTCTGACATCACGACTTTCATGGCTTTTGCTACCAATCTGAATTCGGGACCCATATGAAAGAAGGAAGTTACAAATGACTGAGAAGCTCATTGGAATCAATTCTGCACAGTAACCAGTGCCCGTAAGTTCATAGAAAAGTTAATGGAACTGTACTGTGCCCACTGTCACCAAGGGGGTGGTCTCAGCACAGAAACTGGCACCCACAAGTTCACCAAAAAGTTAAAATAACTATAGTTTGCCCACGGTCACCTAGGGGTGGTTTCAGCACAGACATCAATACCCACAAGTTCACAGATAAGTCAATGTAATTGTAGTGTGCTCACTGTCACCTAGGGGACTCAGCAATAGGCAGGCCCCTTCCACCTCCTCACAGCAAACCTGCTCTGTTCCTCAAAGTCGTTCTCTTCCAGGCCCCTCGAAACACAGAAATAAGCCACGTGACTAACTCCTCACCTCTCCCAAGGAGGGTGCACCATTCCTGATGCTCAGGGGAGAAGGGACCTGTAGACATACAAGGGGTGCCCTGGGCTAATGTTAGGGTTTAATTCTTTCAAGGCCTTACCTTCCAAATGCCATCTGCCTCCCCTTCCCCCGTCATCTCACTGCTACTTGGAGGACAGAGTGTACACACAGGAGTCAATGTCTTCCTGCCTAGTGATAAATAAACGTAGACACTTTTTATGTGTATCTGTTACAGTTTTATTTTTTGAGGCTCAAATAACTAATAAAGGTAAATTCAAAAGAGCTCACATCTCCAGGAATAAGGAAAGCTGACAGTCACTCTGGTGCTGCACAGCCACACCACAGTTGGGCCAGCTCTCAGGACAGGATGCGTGTGGTCCGCATAGCCCCCTGAAATGTGAGGCTTTAATTGGTACATGAACCCAGGAGCTCCTATGCTCTTTACAAGGGTGTGCACTTCAGCTTCATCCCACAAACCTAGTCCTGCGGTGGGTCTGGCTCCATAGAGAAGGCAACATTTGAGGATTGCTTCTGATGCTTCACTGCCTGGGTAAGACAAGTGGAATCCCAAGAGGTTGCTCAGAGTGCAAGTGTGCTAGTGCTCCTTCAGAGGGGACCATCAACCCTGCGGGAACAGAAGTCAAGTGCCATGCATGCTGTTGCCTGACAGTAAGCCCTAGAGCCCAGCAGGGAAGGAAGACAGGGTGGAAGGGTTCTATGAACTGGCCAAGGGCTACCACTGCAGTAAGTGGTGGGCTGGGGTCCACATGCAGGTCGACCTGACTCCAGGGTCACACAGGAAGTCTTGTAAGGCTTCTGACCTCATGAGACCAGTACCAGTAACAGGAGTAGTAAAAGGGGAGTCCCACTAAGGACACCACTCCTCCACATGGGCAAGCCTGAAGGTTACTCCCCTGAGCCCTCACACAGAACCTAAGAAGCTGGCACTGTTGTCAACTCCTTTGCACAATTATAGAGACAGTTACAGCTCCCAGAAGGGAAGAGATCCAAAAGGCCTGCTTTTCCCTGCTGGCCCCTTTTACCTACTTCCTGCCCCAGTGCCTTTAGTGCTTTGCTGAGGGTGGAGAGCAAAGCACTGAGGCCAAGAGCTCCTGTTATACCCTTTTGAATCTGGATGAGACCTGATACAGGTGATGACTCCTTCCTCTGCCAATTCTCTCCTTTATATTTTTCAATTTCAAAATATTACAGTTATAAATATTTGGTTACATGAACTGCTTTTGTACAGTCTGAGTCAAAGTCCTAAGTGTGCCCCTCCCCCAGCTAAAGTGCACTGTACCCACTTAGGGTACTCCCCTTCTGACCCCTCCCACCACCCTGCTTTCCGAAGAGTTTTACTACCAGAAGAGTTTTACTACCAAACATACACGTGGGTCTTGATGGATTACTTCCAATATAATAGTGACCACACAGGTGATTGTTTTTCAATTCTTGCAATACTTTACTTACAAGAATGGGTCTCCAGTTCCATCCAGGTTGTTACAAAAGCTTAACCATTTTTTTTTAATGGCTGAGTGTGGGGTGATTCCACATCTTTGTGACTGGGAATTGTGCTGTAATAAACATTCTAGTAAACGTGTCTTTTAAAAAATGACTTCTTTTCCTTTGGGTAAATACCCAATAGAGGGATTTCTGGATCCAATGGTAGTCTATTTTTATTTTTTGGAGGCATCTCCTACACTTTCCAAAGAGACTGTACTAGTTTGTAGTCCCACGAACAGTGTGCAAGTGCTCCTTTCTTTCCACATCCATGCCAGCACTCGCTGTTTGGGGATGATTTTCTGATAAATGCCATTCTCACTAGAGTTAGTTGATACTTCATTGTGGTTTTGATTTGCATTTCCCTAATGATTAGAGACATTATTTTTTTCATGTTTATTAGCCATAAGAGTTACCACTATCTTCTTTTGAAAAGCTTCTGTTCATGTCTTTTACTAACTTATTTTATGGGGTGGTTTGACTTTTTCTTGCTGATTTGCCTGAGTTCTTTATGGATTCTGGTTATTAGCCCTTTGTCAGATGGATAGCATGAAAGTATTTCTCCTATTTGTAGGTTGTCTATTTGTTCTACTGATTGTTTCCTTGGCTTTGCAGAAACTTTTTAATTTAATCAGATTCCATTTGGTAATTTTTTTTTGTACAAAAGGTCTTTATGGGGGGGGGGATGCTGCAGAGCAGCACCAAGGAGGAGAGAAAAGAAAAGAGAGGAGAGAAGAAGAGAGGGAAAGAGAGAGAGGAGAAGAGAAAGGAGGAGAGAGAGAGAGAGAAGAAAGAAACGTACCCTTATACAGGGAAGTCTCAGAATGGTGACGGGATGGTGGGTCAGCCAATAAGGAGTTACTGCTTCAGTGGGAAGAGCTGTTAGGGCGGGCCATAATTTTGAGATTTGCAGTGGGTAACTGAAACAGGGAGATAAAGTAAGCAGGCCACTCCCTGTAACGCAGGAAGGGGCTTTCTGGGGAAGGCACTTTTCTGAGGCAAATACCTAACATTCCTCCCTTCTTGATATGTTAGAAATAGGGGGTTGGCCTTGGGATAAGGGAAGTCCAGATCTCTCTTAGCCTCTTCCTGCTGAGAGGGGCATGCAGCTTTAATTGGCCAACTAGAAAACAATTATGATTTTTTGTGGGGAGGATGGAGGGTTTTTGCTCTTTAAGCGGTGGCTGTTTAGAAGTGGTATTCAGGAAGGTCTTGTGGTCTGGAGTAGAGTGTAGCCCATTGATGAAGAACTGTTTCTTTTAGTTGTAGGTTGGGAGTTGTATTTGGGGTGTACGTTTGAAGCACCATCTGAGTAGTTACCAAGTCTGGATGAGGCCAGTGTTGAGTGCTGATTAGAGCATCTTGGCGGATGGACACAAGCCGATGCAGTGGTGGGAGCCAGGAGTATAAAAGGTGGACAGGGAGCCCCCAGGAGCTAAAACCCTGTGGAAGGGGTAGAAGCTACCCTTGGGCGTGTTCCCTAATTAGATCCCACTCCTGACACCAGATGAATGGGGTGGCACTGGACTGGCAGAGATATCACAGACCATGAAGGCTTGGGCAAAAGGTCTTTATCAGTGTGTGTGTGGGGGAATGCCGCAGAGCAGCACCAAGGAGGAGAGAAAAGAGAAGAGAGGAGAGAAGAAGAGAAAGAAAGATAGGGAGGGAGAGAGAGACATTTGTTTTTT